>NW_028181561.1:0-413742 GCF_963514085.1 Chelon labrosus
GATTGCTCTGCCCCACCGGTCCCGTTCCAAGCCAGCTACCTGCTTGAAACTGCACAATATGCTCACAAGCACCCTGTTCTTCACATGCAGAGGCAAGAAAGAGGCAGAATCGGTCTAATTCGGCCAGTCTGACAGTAAATGTGGTGGAGAGCAAAACAGCCGTTTCAGAGCGACTAGGACGCTTTTTTGCACATTTCGACTTAAAAAGGCCCTGTCCTCACTGAATATTGAGCTGCAATGTGTGATTTGGATGAGGTTTTATCATTACAAGCTCGCATGGGATGTGTAATGAGGGAAAAAGCATGATTTTTATCCTCCACGAGAGGGGCCCTGACAGCGCCCCATTCATCCGGCTGAACGCGCACCCTCGCCGGCTTCCACTGCTCGGGCGAGCCGCTAGGATTGCTCTGCCCCACCGGTCCCGTTCCAAGCCAGCTACCTGCTTGAAACTGCACAATATGCTCACAAGCACCCTGTTCTTCACATGCAGAGGCAAGAAAGAGGCAGAATCGGTCTAATTCGGCCAGTCTGACAGTAAATGTGGTGGAGAGCAAAACAGCCGTTTCAGAGCGACAGGACGCTTTTTTGCACATTTCGACTTAAAAAGGCCCTGTCCTCACTGAATATTGAGCTGCAATGTGTGATTTGGATGAGGTTTTGTCATTACAAGCTCGCATGGGATGTGTAATGAGGGAAAAAGCATGATTTTTATCCTCCACGAGAGGGGGCCCTGACAGCGCCCCATTCATCCGGCTGAACGCGCACCCTCGCCGGCTTCCACTGCTCGGGCGAGCCGCTAGGATTGCTCTGCCCCACCGGTCCCGTTCCAAGCCAGCTACCTGCTTGAAACTGCACCATATGCTCACAAGCACCCTGTTCTTCACATGCAGAAGGCAAGAAAGAGGCAGAATCGGTCTAATTCGGCCAGTCTGACAGTAAATGTGGTGGAGAGCAAAACAGCCGTTTCAGAGCGATAGGACGCTTTTTTGCACATTTCGACTTAAAAAGGCCTGTCCTCACTGAATATTGAGCTGCAATGTGTGATTTGGATGAGGTTTTGTCATTACAAGCTCGCATGGGATGTGTAATGAGGGAAAAAGCATGATTTTTATCCTCCACGAGAGGGGCCCTGACAGCGCCCCATTCATCCGGCTGAACGCGCACCCTCGCCGGCTTCCACTGCTCGGGCGAGCCGCTAGGATTGCTCTGCCCCACCGGTCCCGTTCCAAGCCAGCTACCTGCTTGAAACTGCACCATATGCTCACAAGCACCCTGTTCTTCACATGCAGAGGCAAGAAAGAGGCAGAATCGGTCTAATTCGGCCAGTCCTGACAGTAAATGTGGTGGAGAGCAAAACAGCCGTTTCAGAGCGATAGGACGCTTTTTTGCACATTTCGACTTAAAAAGGCCCTGTCCTCACTGAATATTGAGCTGCAATGTGTGATTTGGATGAGGTTTTGTCATTACAAGCTCGCATGGGATGTGTAATGAGGGAAAAAGCATGATTTTTATCCTCCACGAGAGGGGCCCTGACAGCGCCCCATTCATCCGGCTGAACGCGCACCCTCGCCGGCTTCCACTGCTCGGGCGAGCCGCTAGGATTGCTCTGCCCCACCGGTCCCGTTCCAAGCCAGCTATACCTGCTTGAAACTGCACAATATGCTCACAAGCACCCTGTTCTTCACATGCAGAGGCAAGAAAGAGGCAGAATCGGTCTAATTCGGCCAGTCTGACAGTAAATGTGGTGGAGAGCAAAACAGCCGTTTCAGAGCGATAGGACGCTTTTTTGCACATTTCGACTTAAAAAGGCCCTGTCCTCACTGAATATTGAGCTGCAATGTGTGATTTGGATGAGGTTTTGTCATTACAAGCTCGCATGGGATGTGTAATGAGGGAAAAAGCATGATTTTTATCCTCCACGAGAGGGGCCCTGACAGCGCCCCATTCATCCGGCTGAACGCGCACCCTCGCCGGCTTCCACTGCTCGGGCGAGCCGCTAGGATTGCTCTGCCCACCGGTCCCGTTCCAAGCCAGCTACCTGCTTGAAACTGCACAATATGCTCACAAGCACCCTGTTCTTCACATGCAGAGGCAAGAAAGAGGCAGAATCGGTCTAATTCGGCCAGTCTGACAGTAAATGTGGTGGAGAGCAAAACAGCCGTTTCAGAGCGATAGGACGCTTTTTTGCACATTTCGACTTAAAAAGGCCCTGTCCTCACTGAATATTGAGCTGCAATGTGTGATTTGGATGAGGTTTTGTCATTACAAGCTCGCATGGGATGTGTAATGAGGGAAAAAGCATGATTTTTATCCTCCACGAGAGGGGCCCTGACAGCGCCCCATTCATCCGGCTGAACGCGCACCCTCGCCGGCTTCCACTGCTCGGGCGAGCCGCTAGGATTGCTCTGCCCCACCGGTCCCGTTCCAAGCCAGCTACCTGCTTGAAACTGCACAATATGCTCACAAGCACCCTGTTCTTCACATGCAGAGGCAAGAAAGAGGCAGAATCGGTCTAATTCGGCCAGTCTGACAGTAAATGTGGTGGAGAGCAAAACAGCCGTTTCAGAGCGATAGGACGCTTTTTTGCACATTTCGACTTAAAAAGGCCCTGTCCTCACTGAATATTGAGCTGCAATGTGTGATTTGGATGAGGTTTTGTCATTACAAGCTCGCATGGGATGTGTAATGAGGGAAAAAGCATGATTTTTATCCTCCACGAGAGGGGCCCTGACAGCGCCCCATTCATCCGGCTGAACGCGCACCCTCGCCGGCTTCCACTGCTCGGGCGAGCCGCTAGGATTGCTCTGCCCCACCGGTCCCGTTCCAAGCCAGCTACCTGCGCTTGAAACTGCACAATATGCTCACAAGCACCCTGTTCTTCACATGCAGAGGCAAGAAAGAGGCAGAATCGGTCTAATTCGGCCAGTCTGACAGTAAATGTGGTGGAGAGCAAAACAGCCGTTTCAGAGCGATAGGACGCTTTTTTGCACATTTCGACTTAAAAAGGCCCTGTCCTCACTGAATATTGAGCTGCAATGTGTGATTTGGATGAGGTTTTGTCATTACAAGCTCGCATGGGATGTGTAATGAGGGAAAAAGCATGATTTTTATCCTCCACGAGAGGGGCCCTGACAGCGCCCCATTCATCCGGCTGAACGCGCACCCTCGCCGGCTTCCACTGCTCGGGCGAGCCGCTAGGATTGCTCTGCCCCACCGGTCCCGTTCCAAGCCAGCTACCTGCTTGAAACTGCACAATATGCTCACAAGCACCCTGTTCTTCACATGCAGAGGCAAGAAAGAGGCAGAATCGGTCTAATTCGGCCAGTCTGACAGTAAATGTGGTGGAGAGCAAAACAGCCGTTTCAGAGCGATAGGACGCTTTTTGCACATTTCGACTTAAAAAGGCCCTGTCCTCACTGAATATTGAGCTGCAATGTGTGATTTGGATGAGGTTTTGTCATTACAAGCTCGCATGGGATGTGTAATGAGGGAAAAAGCATGATTTTTATCCTCCACGAGAGGGGCCCTGACAGCGCCCCATTCATCCGGCTGAACGCGCACCCTCGCCGGCTTCCACTGCTCGGGCGAGCCGCTAGGATTGCTCTGCCCCACCGGTCCCGTTCCAAGCCAGCTACCTGCTTGAAACTGCACAATATGCTCACAAGCACCCTGTTCTTCACATGCAGAGGCAAGAAAGAGGCAGAATCGGTCTAATTCGGCCAGTCTGACAGTAAATGTGGTGGAGAGCAAAACAGCCGTTTCAGAGCGATAGGACGCTTTTTTGCACATTTCGACTTAAAAAGGCCTGTCCTCACTGAATATTGAGCTGCAATGTGTGATTTGGATGAGGTTTTGTCATTACAAGCTCGCATGGGATGTGTAATGAGGGAAAAAGCATGATTTTTATCCTCCACGAGAGGGGCCCTGACAGCGCCCCATTCATCCGGCTGAACGCGCACCCTCGCCGGCTTCCACTGCTCGGGCGAGCCGCTAGGATTGCTCTGCCCCACCGGTCCCGTTCCAAGCCAGCTACCTGCTTGAAACTGCACAATATGCTCACAAGCACCCTGTTCTTCACATGCAGAGGCAAGAAAGAGGCAGAATCGGTCTAATTCGGCCAGTCTGACAGTAAATGTGGTGGAGAGCAAAACAGCCGTTTCAGAGCGATAGGACGCTTTTTTGCACATTTCGACTTAAAAAGGCCCTGTCCTCACTGAATATTGAGCTGCAATGTGTGATTTGGATGAGGTTTTGTCATTACAAGCTCGCATGGGATGTGTAATGAGGGAAAAAGCATGATTTTTATCCTCCACGAGAGGGGCCCTGACAGCGCCCCATTCATCCGGCTGAACGCGCACCCTCGCCGGCTTCCACTGCTCGGGCGAGCCGCTAGGATTGCTCTGCCCCACCGGTCCCGTTCCAAGCCAGCTACCTGCTTGAAACTGCACAATATGCTCACAAGCACCCTGTTCTTCACATGCAGAGGCAAGAAAGAGGCAGAATCGGTCTAATTCGGCCAGTCTGACAGTAAATGTGGTGGAGAGCAAAACAGCCGTTTCAGAGCGATAGGACGCTTTTTTGCACATTTCGACTTAAAAAGGCCCTGTCCTCACTGAATATTGAGCTGCAATGTGTGATTTGGATGAGGTTTTGTCATTACAAGCTCGCATGGGATGTGTAATGAGGGAAAAAGCATGATTTTTATCCTCCACGAGAGGGGCCCTGACAGCGCCCCATTCATCCGGCTGAACGCGCACCCTCGCCGGCTTCCACTGCTCGGGCGAGCCGCTAGGATTGCTCTGCCCCACCGGTCCCGTTCCAAGCCAGCTACCTGCTTGAAACTGCACAATATGCTCACAAGCACCCTGTTCTTCACATGCAGAGGCAAGAAAGAGGCAGAATCGGTCTAATTCGGCCAGTCTGACAGTAAATGTGGTGGAGAGCAAAACAGCCGTTTCAGAGCGATAGGACGCTTTTTTGCACATTTCGACTTAAAAAGGCCCTGTCCTCACTGAATATTGAGCTGCAATGTGTGATTTGGATGAGGTTTTGTCATTACAAGCTCGCATGGGATGTGTAATGAGGGAAAAAGCATGATTTTTATCCTCCACGAGAGGGGCCCTGACAGCGCCCCATTCATCCGGCTGAACGCGCACCCTCGCCGGCTTCCACTGCTCGGGCGAGCCGCTAGGATTGCTCTGCCCCACCGGTCCCGTTCCAAGCCAGCTACCTGCTTGAAACTGCACAATATGCTCACAAGCACCCTGTTCTTCACATGCAGAGGCAAGAAAGAGGCAGAATCGGTCTAATTCGGCCAGTCTGACAGTAAATGTGGTGGAGAGCAAAACAGCCGTTTCAGAGCGATAGGACGCTTTTTTGCACATTTCGACTTAAAAAGGCCCTGTCCTCACTGAATATTGAGCTGCAATGTGTGATTTGGATGAGGTTTTGTCATTACAAGCTCGCATGGGATGTGTAATGAGGGAAAAAGCATGATTTTTATCCTCCACGAGAGGGGCCCTGACAGCGCCCCATTCATCCGGCTGAACGCGCACCCTCGCCGGCTTCCACTGCTCGGGCGAGCCGCTAGGATTGCTCTGCCCCACCGGTCCCGTTCCAAGCCAGCTACCTGCTTGAAACTGCACAATATGCTCACAAGCACCCTGTTCTTCACATGCAGAGGCAAGAAAGAGGCAGAATCGGTCTAATTCGGCCAGTCTGACAGTAAATGTGGTGGAGAGCAAAACAGCCGTTTCAGAGCGATAGGACGCTTTTTTGCACATTTCGACTTAAAAAGGCCCTGTCCTCACTGAATATTGAGCTGCAATGTGTGATTTGGATGAGGTTTTGTCATTACAAGCTCGCATGGGATGTGTAATGAGGGAAAAAGCATGATTTTTATCCTCCACGAGAGGGGCCCTGACAGCGCCCCATTCATCCGGCTGAACGCGCACCCTCGCCGGCTTCCACTGCTCGGGCGAGCCGCTAGGATTGCTCTGCCCCACCGGTCCCGTTCCAAGCCAGCTACCTGCTTGAAACTGCACAATATGCTCACAAGCACCCTGTTCTTCACATGCAGAGGCAAGAAAGAGGCAGAATCGGTCTAATTCGGCCAGTCTGACAGTAAATGTGGTGGAGAGCAAAACAGCCGTTTCAGAGCGATAGGACGCTTTTTTGCACATTTCGACTTAAAAAGGCCCTGTCCTCACTGAATATTGAGCTGCAATGTGTGATTTGGATGAGGTTTTGTCATTACAAGCTCGCATGGGATGTGTAATGAGGGAAAAAGCATGATTTTTATCCTCCACGAGAGGGGCCCTGACAGCGCCCCATTCATCCGGCTGAACGCGCACCCTCGCCGGCTTCCACTGCTCGGGCGAGCCGCTAGGATTGCTCTGCCCCACCGGTCCCGTTCCAAGCCAGCTACCTGCTTGAAACTGCACAATATGCTCACAAGCACCCTGTTCTTCACATGCAGAGGCAAGAAAGAGGCAGAATCGGTCTAATTCGGCCAGTCTGACAGTAAATGTGGTGGAGAGCAAAACAGCCGTTTCAGAGCGATAGGATGCTTTTTTGCACATTTCGACTTAAAAAGGCCCTGTCCTCACTGAATATTGAGCTGCAATGTGTGATTTGGATGAGGTTTTATCATTACAAGCTCGCATGGGATGTGTAATGAGGGAAAAAGCATGATTTTTATCCTCCACGAGAGGGGCCCTGACAGCGCCCCATTCATCCGGCTGAACGCGCACCCTCGCCGGCTTCCACTGCTCGGGCGAGCCGCTAGGATTGCTCTGCCCCACCGGTCCCGTTCCAAGCCAGCTACCTGCTTGAAACTGCACAATATGCTCACAAGCACCCTGTTCTTCACATGCAGAGGCAAGAAAGAGGCAGAATCGGTCTAATTCGGCCAGTCTGACAGTAAATGTGGTGGAGAGCAAAACAGCCGTTTCAGAGCGATAGGACGCTTTTTTGCACATTTCGACTTAAAAAGGCCCTGTCCTCACTGAATATTGAGCTGCAATGTGTGATTTGGATGAGGTTTTATCATTACAAGCTCGCATGGGATGTGTAATGAGGGAAAAAGCATGATTTTTATCCTCCACGAGAGGGGCCCTGACAGCGCCCCATTCATCCGGCTGAACGCGCACCCTCGCCGGCTTCCACTGCTCGGGCGAGCCGCTAGGATTGCTCTGCCCCACCGGTCCCGTTCCAAGCCAGCTACCTGCTTGAAACTGCACAATATGCTCACAAGCACCCTGTTCTTCACATGTAGAGGCAAGAAAGAGGCAGAATCGGTCTAATTCGGCCAGTCTGACAGTAAATGTGGTGGAGAGCAAAACAGCCGTTTCAGAGCGATAGGATGCTTTTTTGCACATTTCGACTTAAAAAGGCCCTGTCCTCACTGAATATTGAGCTGCAATGTGTGATTTGGATGAGGTTTTATCATTACAAGCTCGCATGGGATGTGTAATGAGGGAAAAAGCATGATTTTTATCCTCCACGAGAGGGGCCCTGACAGCGCCCCATTCATCCGGCTGAACGCGCACCCTCGCCGGCTTCCACTGCTCGGGCGAGCCGCTAGGATTGCTCTGCCCCACCGGTCCCGTTCCAAGCCAGCTACCTGCGTGAAACTGCACAATATGCTCACAAGCACCCTGTTCTTCACATGCAGAGGCAAGAAAGAGGCAGAATCGGTCTAATTCGGCCAGTCTGACAGTAAATGTGGTGGAGAGCAAAACAGCCGTTTCAGAGCGATAGGATGCTTTTTTGCACATTTCGACTTAAAAAGGCCCTGTCCTCACTGAATATTGAGCTGCAATGTGTGATTTGGATGAGGTTTTATCATTACAAGCTCGCATGGGATGTGTAATGAGGGAAAAAGCATGATTTTTATCCTCCACGAGAGGGGCCCTGACAGCGCCCCATTCATCCGGCTGAACGCGCACCCTCGCCGGCTTCCACTGCTCGGGCGAGCCGCTAGGATTGCTCTGCCCCACCGGTCCCGTTCCAAGCCAGCTACCTGCTTGAAACTGCACAATATGCTCACAAGCACCCTGTTCTTCACATGTAGAGGCAAGAAAGAGGCAGAATCGGTCTAATTCGGCCAGTCTGACAGTAAATGTGGTGGAGAGCAAAACAGCCGTTTCAGAGCGATAGGATGCATTTTTGCACATTTCGCCTTAAAAAGGCCCTGTCCTCACTGAATATTGAGCTGCAATGTGAGATTTGGATGAGGTTTTATCATTACAAGCTCGCATGGGATGTGTAATGAGGGAAAAAGCATGATTTTTATCCTCCACGAGAGGGGCCCTGACAGCGCCCCATTCATCCGGCTGAACGCGCACCCTCGCCGGCTTCCACTGCTCGGGCGAGCCGCTAGGATTGCTCTGCCCCACCGGTCCCGTTCCAAGCCAGCTACCTGCTTGAAACTGCACAATATGCTCACAAGCACCCTGTTCTTCACATGCAGAGGCAAGAAAGAGGCAGAATCGGTCTAATTCGGCCAGTCTGACAGTAAATGTGGTGGAGAGCAAAACAGCCGTTTCAGAGCGATAGGATGCTTTTTTGCACATTTCGACTTAAAAAGGCCCTGTCCTCACTGAATATTGAGCTGCAATGTGTGATTTGGATGAGGTTTTATCATTACAAGCTCGCATGGGATGTGTAATGAGGGAAAAAGCATGATTTTTATCCTCCACGAGAGGGGCCCTGACAGCGCCCCATTCATCCGGCTGAACGCGCACCCTCGCCGGCTTCCACTGCTCGGGCGAGCCGCTAGGATTGCTCTGCCCCACCGGTCCCGTTCCAAGCCAGCTACCTGCTTGAAACTGCACAATATGCTCACAAGCACCCTGTTCTTCACATGCAGAGGCAAGAAAGAGGCAGAATCGGTCTAATTCGGCCAGTCTGACAGTAAATGTGGTGGAGAGCAAAACAGCCGTTTCAGAGCGATAGGACGCTTTTTTGCACATTTCGACTTAAAAAGGCCCTGTCCTCACTGAATATTGAGCTGCAATGTGTGATTTGGATGAGGTTTTATCATTACAAGCTCGCATGGGATGTGTAATGAGGGAAAAAGCATGATTTTTATCCTCCACGAGAGGGGCCCTGACAGCGCCCCATTCATCCGGCTGAACGCGCACCCTCGCCGGCTTCCACTGCTCGGGCGAGCCGCTAGGATTGCTCTGCCCCACCGGTCCCGTTCCAAGCCAGCTACCTGCTTGAAACTGCACAATATGCTCACAAGCACCCTGTTCTTCACATGTAGAGGCAAGAAAGAGGCAGAATCGGTCTAATTCGGCCAGTCTGACAGTAAATGTGGTGGAGAGCAAAACAGCCGTTTCAGAGCGATAGGATGCATTTTTACACATTTCGACTTAAAAAGGCCCTGTCCTCACTGAATATTGAGCTGCAATGTGAGATTTGGATGAGGTTTTATCATTACAAGCTCGCATGGGATGTGTAATGAGGGAAAAAGCATGATTTTTATCCTCCACGAGAGGGGCCCTGACAGCACCCCATTCATCCGGCTGAACGCGCACCCTCGCCGGCTTCCACTGCTCGGGCGAGCCGCTAGGATTGCTCTGCCCCACCGGTCCCGTTCCAAGCCAGCTACCTGCTTGAAACTGCACAATATGCTCACAAGCACCCTGTTCTTCACATGCAGAGGCAAGAAAGAGGCAGAATCGGTGTAATTCGGCCAGTCTGACAGTAAATGTGGTGGAGAGCAAAACAGCCGTTTCAGAGCGATAGGATGCTTTTTTGCACATTTCGACTTAAAAATGCCCTGTCCTCACTGAATATTGAGCTGCAATGTGTGATTTGGATGAGGTTTTATCATTACAAGCTCGCATGGGATGTGTAATGAGGGAAAAAGCATGATTTTTATCCTCCACGAGAGGGGCCCTGACAGCGCCCCATTCATCCGGCTGAACGCGCACCCTCGCCGGCTTCCACTGCTCGGGCGAGCCGCTAGGATTGCTCTGCCCCACCGGTCCCGTTCCAAGCCAGCTACCTGCGTGAAACTGCACAATATGCTCACAAGCACCCTGTTCTTCACATGCAGAGGCAAGAAAGAGGCAGAATCGGTCTAATTCGGCCAGTCTGACAGTAAATGTGGTGGAGAGCAAAACAGCCGTTTCAGAGCGATAGGATGCTTTTTTGCACATTTCGACTTAAAAAGGCCCTGTCCTCACTGAATATTGAGCTGCAATGTGTGATTTGGATGAGGTTTTATCATTACAAGCTCGCATGGGATGTGTAATGAGGGAAAAAGCATGATTTTTATCCTCCACGAGAGGGGCCCTGACAGCGCCCCATTCATCCGGCTGAACGCGCACCCTCGCCGGCTTCCACTGCTCGGGCGAGCCGCTAGGATTGCTCTGCCCCACCGGTCCCGTTCCAAGCCAGCTACCTGCTTGAAACTGCACAATATGCTCACAAGCACCCTGTTCTTCACATGTAGAGGCAAGAAAGAGGCAGAATCGGTCTAATTCGGCCAGTCTGACAGTAAATGTGGTGGAGAGCAAAACAGCCGTTTCAGAGCGATAGGATGCTTTTTTGCACATTTCGACTTAAAAAGGCCCTGTCCTCACTGAATATTGAGCTGCAATGTGTGATTTGGATGAGGTTTTATCATTACAAGCTCGCATGGGATGTGTAATGAGGGAAAAAGCATGATTTTTATCCTCCACGAGAGGGGCCCTGACAGCGCCCCATTCATCCGGCTGAACGCGCACCCTCGCCGGCTTCCACTGCTCGGGCGAGCCGCTAGGATTGCTCTGCCCCACCGGTCCCGTTCCAAGCCAGCTACCTGCTTGAAACTGCACAATATGCTCACAAGCACCCTGTTCTTCACATGCAGAGGCAAGAAAGAGGCAGAATCGGTCTAATTCGGCCAGTCTGACAGTAAATGTGGTGGAGAGCAAAACAGCCGTTTCAGAGCGATAGGACGCTTTTTTGCACATTTCGACTTAAAAAGGCCCTGTCCTCACTGAATATTGAGCTGCAATGTGTGATTTGGATGAGGTTTTATCATTACAAGCTCGCATGGGATGTGTAATGAGGGAAAAAGCATGATTTTTATCCTCCACGAGAGGGGCCCTGACAGCGCCCCATTCATCCGGCTGAACGCGCACCCTCGCCGGCTTCCACTGCTCGGGCGAGCCGCTAGGATTGCTCTGCCCCACCGGTCCCGTTCCAAGCCAGCTACCTGCTTGAAACTGCACAATATGCTCACAAGCACCCTGTTCTTCACATGCAGAGGCAAGAAAGAGGCAGAATCGGTCTAATTCGGCCAGTCTGACAGTAAATGTGGTGGAGAGCAAAACAGCCGTTTCAGAGCGATAGGACGCTTTTTTGCACATTTCGACTTAAAAAGGCCCTGTCCTCACTGAATATTGAGCTGCAATGTGTGATTTGGATGAGGTTTTATCATTACAAGCTCGCATGGGATGTGTAATGAGGGAAAAAGCATGATTTTTATCCTCCACGAGAGGGGCCCTGACAGCGCCCCATTCATCCGGCTGAACGCGCACCCTCGCCGGCTTCCACTGCTCGGGCGAGCCGCTAGGATTGCTCTGCCCCACCGGTCCCGTTCCAAGCCAGCTACCTGCTTGAAACTGCACAATATGCTCACAAGCACCCTGTTCTTCACATGTAGAGGCAAGAAAGAGGCAGAATCGGTCTAATTCGGCCAGTCTGACAGTAAATGTGGTGGAGAGCAAAACAGCCGTTTCAGAGCGATAGGATGCTTTTTTGCACATTTCGACTTAAAAAGGCCCTGTCCTCACTGAATATTGAGCTGCAATGTGTGATTTGGATGAGGTTTTATCATTACAAGCTCGCATGGGATGTGTAATGAGGGAAAAAGCATGATTTTTATCCTCCACGAGAGGGGCCCTGACAGCGCCCCATTCATCCGGCTGAACGCGCACCCTCGCCGGCTTCCACTGCTCGGGCGAGCCGCTAGGATTGCTCTGCCCCACCGGTCCCGTTCCAAGCCAGCTACCTGCGTGAAACTTGCACAATATGCTCACAAGCACCCTGTTCTTCACATGCAGAGGCAAGAAAGAGGCAGAATCGGTCTAATTCGGCCAGTCTGACAGTAAATGTGGTGGAGAGCAAAACAGCCGTTTCAGAGCGATAGGATGCTTTTTTGCACATTTCGACTTAAAAAGGCCCTGTCCTCACTGAATATTGAGCTGCAATGTGTGATTTGGATGAGGTTTTATCATTACAAGCTCGCATGGGATGTGTAATGAGGGAAAAAGCATGATTTTTATCCTCCACGAGAGGGGCCCTGACAGCGCCCCATTCATCCGGCTGAACGCGCACCCTCGCCGGCTTCCACTGCTCGGGCGAGCCGCTAGGATTGCTCTGCCCCACCGGTCCCGTTCCAAGCCAGCTACCTGCTTGAAACTGCACAATATGCTCACAAGCACCCTGTTCTTCACATGCAGAGGCAAGAAAGAGGCAGAATCGGTCTAATTCGGCCAGTCTGACAGTAAATGTGGTGGAGAGCAAAACAGCCGTTTCAGAGCGATAGGACGCTTTTTTGCACATTTCGACTTAAAAAGGCCCTGTCCTCACTGAATATTGAGCTGCAATGTGTGATTTGGATGAGGTTTTATCATTACAAGCTCGCATGGGATGTGTAATGAGGGAAAAAGCATGATTTTTATCCTCCACGAGAGGGGCCCTGACAGCGCCCCATTCATCCGGCTGAACGCGCACCCTCGCCGGCTTCCACTGCTCGGGCGAGCCGCTAGGATTGCTCTGCCCCACCGGTCCCGTTCCAAGCCAGCTACCTGCTTGAAACTGCACAATATGCTCACAAGCACCCTGTTCTTCACATGCAGAGGCAAGAAAGAGGCAGAATCGGTCTAATTCGGCCAGTCTGACAGTAAATGTGGTGGAGAGCAAAACAGCCGTTTCAGAGCGATAGGATGCTTTTTTGCACATTTCGACTTAAAAAGGCCCTGTCCTCACTGAATATTGAGCTGCAATGTGTGATTTGGATGAGGTTTTATCATTACAAGCTCGCATGGGATGTGTAATGAGGGAAAAAGCATGATTTTTATCCTCCACGAGAGGGGCCCTGACAGCGCCCCATTCATCCGGCTGAACGCGCACCCTCGCCGGCTTCCACTGCTCGGGCGAGCCGCTAGGATTGCTCTGCCCCACCGGTCCCGTTCCAAGCCAGCTACCTGCTTGAAACTGCACAATATGCTCACAAGCACCCTGTTCTTCACATGCAGAGGCAAGAAAGAGGCAGAATCGGTCTAATTCGGCCAGTCTGACAGTAAATGTGGTGGAGAGCAAAACAGCCGTTTCAGAGCGATAGGACGCTTTTTTGCACATTTCGACTTAAAAAGGCCCTGTCCTCACTGAATATTGAGCTGCAATGTGTGATTTGGATGAGGTTTTATCATTACAAGCTCGCATGGGATGTGTAATGAGGGAAAAAGCATGATTTTTATCCTCCACGAGAGGGGCCCTGACAGCGCCCCATTCATCCGGCTGAACGCGCACCCTCGCCGGCTTCCACTGCTCGGGCGAGCCGCTAGGATTGCTCTGCCCCACCGGTCCCGTTCCAAGCCAGCTACCTGCTTGAAACTGCACAATATGCTCACAAGCACCCTGTTCTTCACATGTAGAGGCAAGAAAGAGGCAGAATCGGTCTAATTCGGCCAGTCTGACAGTAAATGTGGTGGAGAGCAAAACAGCCGTTTCAGAGCGATAGGATGCTTTTTTGCACATTTCGACTTAAAAAGGCCCTGTCCTCACTGAATATTGAGCTGCAATGTGTGATTTGGATGAGGTTTTATCATTACAAGCTCGCATGGGATGTGTAATGAGGGAAAAAGCATGATTTTTATCCTCCACGAGAGGGGCCCTGACAGCGCCCCATTCATCCGGCTGAACGCGCACCCTCGCCGGCTTCCACTGCTCGGGCGAGCCGCTAGGATTGCTCTGCCCCACCGGTCCCGTTCCAAGCCAGCTACCTGCGTGAAACTGCACAATATGCTCACAAGCACCCTGTTCTTCACATGCAGAGGCAAGAAAGAGGCAGAATCGGTCTAATTCGGCCAGTCTGACAGTAAATGTGGTGGAGAGCAAAACAGCCGTTTCAGAGCGATAGGATGCTTTTTTGCACATTTCGACTTAAAAAGGCCCTGTCCTCACTGAATATTGAGCTGCAATGTGTGATTTGGATGAGGTTTTATCATTACAAGCTCGCATGGGATGTGTAATGAGGGAAAAAGCATGATTTTTATCCTCCACGAGAGGGGCCCTGACAGCGCCCCATTCATCCGGCTGAACGCGCACCCTCGCCGGCTTCCACTGCTCGGGCGAGCCGCTAGGATTGCTCTGCCCCACCGGTCCCGTTCCAAGCCAGCTACCTGCTTGAAACTGCACAATATGCTCACAAGCACCCTGTTCTTCACATGTAGAGGCAAGAAAGAGGCAGAATCGGTCTAATTCGGCCAGTCTGACAGTAAATGTGGTGGAGAGCAAAACAGCCGTTTCAGAGCGATAGGATGCATTTTTGCACATTTCGCCTTAAAAAGGCCCTGTCCTCACTGAATATTGAGCTGCAATGTGTGATTTGGATGAGGTTTTATCATTACAAGCTCGCATGGGATGTGTAATGAGGGAAAAAGCATGATTTTTATCCTCCACGAGAGGGGCCCTGACAGCGCCCCATTCATCCGGCTGAACGCGCACCCTCGCCGGCTTCCACTGCTCGGGCGAGCCGCTAGGATTGCTCTGCCCCACCGGTCCCGTTCCAAGCCAGCTACCTGCTTGAAACTGCACAATATGCTCACAAGCACCCTGTTCTTCACATGCAGAGGCAAGAAAGAGGCAGAATCGGTCTAATTCGGCCAGTCTGACAGTAAATGTGGTGGAGAGCAAAACAGCCGTTTCAGAGCGATAGGACGCTTTTTTGCACATTTCGACTTAAAAAGGCCCTGTCCTCACTGAATATTGAGCTGCAATGTGTGATTTGGATGAGGTTTTATCATTACAAGCTCGCATGGGATGTGTAATGAGGGAAAAAGCATGATTTTTATCCTCCACGAGAGGGGCCCTGACAGCGCCCCATTCATCCGGCTGAACGCGCACCCTCGCCGGCTTCCACTGCTCGGGCGAGCCGCTAGGATTGCTCTGCCCCACCGGTCCCGTTCCAAGCCAGCTACCTGCTTGAAACTGCACAATATGCTCACAAGCACCCTGTTCTTCACATGCAGAGGCAAGAAAGAGGCAGAATCGGTGTAATTCGGCCAGTCTGACAGTAAATGTGGTGGAGAGCAAAACAGCCGTTTCAGAGCGATAGGATGCTTTTTTGCACATTTCGACTTAAAAAGGCCCTGTCCTCACTGAATATTGAGCTGCAATGTGTGATTTGGATGAGGTTTTATCATTACAAGCTCGCATGGGATGTGTAATGAGGGAAAAAGCATGATTTTTATCCTCCACGAGAGGGGCCCTGACAGCGCCCCATTCATCCGGCTGAACGCGCACCCTCGCCGGCTTCCACTGCTCGGGCGAGCCGCTAGGATTGCTCTGCCCCACCGGTCCCGTTCCAAGCCAGCTACCTGCTTGAAACTGCACAATATGCTCACAAGCACCCTGTTCTTCACATGCAGAGGCAAGAAAGAGGCAGAATCGGTCTAATTCGGCCAGTCTGACAGTAAATGTGGTGGAGAGCAAAACAGCCGTTTCAGAGCGATAGGACGCTTTTTTGCACATTTCGACTTAAAAAGGCCCTGTCCTCACTGAATATTGAGCTGCAATGTGTGATTTGGATGAGGTTTTGTCATTACAAGCTCGCATGGGATGTGTAATGAGGGAAAAAGCATGATTTTTATCCTCCACGAGAGGGGCCCTGACAGCGCCCCATTCATCCGGCTGAACGCGCACCCTCGCCGGCTTCCACTGCTCGGGCGAGCCGCTAGGATTGCTCTGCCCCACCGGTCCCGTTCCAAGCCAGCTACCTGCTTGAAACTGCACAATATGCTCACAAGCACCCTGTTCTTCACATGCAGAGGCAAGAAAGAGGCAGAATCGGTCTAATTCGGCCAGTCTGACAGTAAATGTGGTGGAGAGCAAAACAGCCGTTTCAGAGCGATAGGACGCTTTTTTGCACATTTCGACTTAAAAAGGCCCTGTCCTCACTGAATATTGAGCTGCAATGTGTGATTTGGATGAGGTTTTATCATTACAAGCTCGCATGGGATGTGTAATGAGGGAAAAAGCATGATTTTTATCCTCCACGAGAGGGGCCCTGACAGCGCCCCATTCATCCGGCTGAACGCGCACCCTCGCCGGCTTCCACTGCTCGGGCGAGCCGCTAGGATTGCTCTGCCCCACCGGTCCCGTTCCAAGCCAGCTACCTGCTTGAAACTGCACAATATGCTCACAAGCACCCTGTTCTTCACATGTAGAGGCAAGAAAGAGGCAGAATCGGTCTAATTCGGCCAGTCTGACAGTAAATGTGGTGGAGAGCAAAACAGCCGTTTCAGAGCGATAGGATGCTTTTTTGCACATTTCGACTTAAAAAGGCCCTGTCCTCACTGAATATTGAGCTGCAATGTGTGATTTGGATGAGGTTTTATCATTACAAGCTCGCATGGGATGTGTAATGAGGGAAAAAGCATGATTTTATCCTCCACGAGAGGGGCCCTGACAGCGCCCCATTCATCCGGCTGAACGCGCACCCTCGCCGGCTTCCACTGCTCGGGCGAGCCGCTAGGATTGCTCTGCCCCACCGGTCCCGTTCCAAGCCAGCTACCTGCGTGAAACTGCACAATATGCTCACAAGCACCCTGTTCTTCACATGCAGAGGCAAGAAAGAGGCAGAATCGGTGTAATTCGGCCAGTCTGACAGTAAATGTGGTGGAGAGCAAAACAGCCGTTTCAGAGCGATAGGATGCTTTTTTGCACATTTCGACTTAAAAAGGCCCTGTCCTCACTGAATATTGAGCTGCAATGTGTGATTTGGATGAGGTTTTATCATTACAAGCTCGCATGGGATGTGTAATGAGGGAAAAAGCATGATTTTTATCCTCCACGAGAGGGGCCCTGACAGCGCCCCATTCATCCGGCTGAACGCGCACCCTCGCCGGCTTCCACTGCTCGGGCGAGCCGCTAGGATTGCTCTGCCCCACCGGTCCCGTTCCAAGCCAGCTACCTGCTTGAAACTGCACAATATGCTCACAAGCACCCTGTTCTTCACATGTAGAGGCAAGAAAGAGGCAGAATCGGTCTAATTCGGCCAGTCTGACAGTAAATGTGGTGGAGAGCAAAACAGCCGTTTCAGAGCGATAGGATGCATTTTTGCACATTTCGCCTTAAAAAGGCCCTGTCCTCACTGAATATTGAGCTGCAATGTGAGATTTGGATGAGGTTTTATCATTACAAGCTCGCATGGGATGTGTAATGAGGGAAAAAGCATGATTTTTATCCTCCACGAGAGGGGCCCTGACAGCGCCCCATTCATCCGGCTGAACGCGCACCCTCGCCGGCTTCCACTGCTCGGGCGAGCCGCTAGGATTGCTCTGCCCCACCGGTCCCGTTCCAAGCCAGCTACCTGCTTGAAACTGCACAATATGCTCACAAGCACCCTGTTCTTCACATGCAGAGGCAAGAAAGAGGCAGAATCGGTCTAATTCGGCCAGTCTGACAGTAAATGTGGTGGAGAGCAAAACAGCCGTTTCAGAGCGATAGGATGCTTTTTTGCACATTTCGACTTAAAAAGGCCCTGTCCTCACTGAATATTGAGCTGCAATGTGTGATTTGGATGAGGTTTTATCATTACAAGCTCGCATGGGATGTGTAATGAGGGAAAAAGCATGATTTTTATCCTCCACGAGAGGGGCCCTGACAGCGCCCCATTCATCCGGCTGAACGCGCACCCTCGCCGGCTTCCACTGCTCGGGCGAGCCGCTAGGATTGCTCTGCCCCACCGGTCCCGTTCCAAGCCAGCTACCTGCTTGAAACTGCACAATATGCTCACAAGCACCCTGTTCTTCACATGCAGAGGCAAGAAAGAGGCAGAATCGGTCTAATTCGGCCAGTCTGACAGTAAATGTGGTGGAGAGCAAAACAGCCGTTTCAGAGCGATAGGATGCTTTTTTGCACATTTCGACTTAAAAAGGCCCTGTCCTCACTGAATATTGAGCTGCAATGTGTGATTTGGATGAGGTTTTATCATTACAAGCTCGCATGGGATGTGTAATGAGGGAAAAAGCATGATTTTTATCCTCCACGAGAGGGGCCCTGACAGCGCCCCATTCATCCGGCTGAACGCGCACCCTCGCCGGCTTCCACTGCTCGGGCGAGCCGCTAGGATTGCTCTGCCCCACCGGTCCCGTTCCAAGCCAGCTACCTGCTTGAAACTGCACAATATGCTCACAAGCACCCTGTTCTTCACATGCAGAGGCAAGAAAGAGGCAGAATCGGTCTAATTCGGCCAGTCTGACAGTAAATGTGGTGGAGAGCAAAACAGCCGTTTCAGAGCGATAGGACGCTTTTTTGCACATTTCGACTTAAAAAGGCCCTGTCCTCACTGAATATTGAGCTGCAATGTGTGATTTGGATGAGGTTTTGTCATTACAAGCTCGCATGGGATGTGTAATGAGGGAAAAAGCATGATTTTTATCCTCCACGAGAGGGGCCCTGACAGCGCCCCATTCATCCGGTCTGAACGCGCACCCTCGCCGGCTTCCACTGCTCGGGCGAGCCGCTAGGATTGCTCTGCCCCACCGGTCCCGTTCCAAGCCAGCTACCTGCTTGAAACTGCACAATATGCTCACAAGCACCCTGTTCTTCACATGCAGAGGCAAGAAAGAGGCAGAATCGGTCTAATTCGGCCAGTCTGACAGTAAATGTGGTGGAGAGCAAAACAGCCGTTTCAGAGCGATAGGACGCTTTTTTGCACATTTCGACTTAAAAAGGCCCTGTCCTCACTGAATATTGAGCTGCAATGTGTGATTTGGATGAGGTTTTATCATTACAAGCTCGCATGGGATGTGTAATGAGGGAAAAAGCATGATTTTTATCCTCCACGAGAGGGGCCCTGACAGCGCCCCATTCATCCGGCTGAACGCGCACCCTCGCCGGCTTCCACTGCTTCGGGCGAGCCGCTAGGATTGCTCTGCCCCACCGGTCCCGTTCCAAGCCAGCTACCTGCTTGAAACTGCACAATATGCTCACAAGCACCCTGTTCTTCACATGTAGAGGCAAGAAAGAGGCAGAATCGGTCTAATTCGGCCAGTCTGACAGTAAATGTGGTGGAGAGCAAAACAGCCGTTTCAGAGCGATAGGATGCTTTTTTGCACATTTCGACTTAAAAAGGCCCTGTCCTCACTGAATATTGAGCTGCAATGTGTGATTTGGATGAGGTTTTATCATTACAAGCTCGCATGGGATGTGTAATGAGGGAAAAAGCATGATTTTTATCCTCCACGAGAGGGGCCCTGACAGCGCCCCATTCATCCGGCTGAACGCGCACCCTCGCCGGCTTCCACTGCTCGGGCGAGCCGCTAGGATTGCTCTGCCCCACCGGTCCCGTTCCAAGCCAGCTACCTGCGTGAAACTGCACAATATGCTCACAAGCACCCTGTTCTTCACATGCAGAGGCAAGAAAGAGGCAGAATCGGTCTAATTCGGCCAGTCTGACAGTAAATGTGGTGGAGAGCAAAACAGCCGTTTCAGAGCGATAGGATGCTTTTTTGCACATTTCGACTTAAAAAGGCCCTGTCCTCACTGAATATTGAGCTGCAATGTGTGATTTGGATGAGGTTTTATCATTACAAGCTCGCATGGGATGTGTAATGAGGGAAAAAGCATGATTTTTATCCTCCACGAGAGGGGCCCTGACAGCGCCCCATTCATCCGGCTGAACGCGCACCCTCGCCGGCTTCCACTGCTCGGGCGAGCCGCTAGGATTGCTCTGCCCCACCGGTCCCGTTCCAAGCCAGCTACCTGCTTGAAACTGCACAATATGCTCACAAGCACCCTGTTCTTCACATGTAGAGGCAAGAAAGAGGCAGAATCGGTCTAATTCGGCCAGTCTGACAGTAAATGTGGTGGAGAGCAAAACAGCCGTTTCAGAGCGATAGGATGCATTTTTGCACATTTCGCCTTAAAAAGGCCCTGTCCTCACTGAATATTGAGCTGCAATGTGAGATTTGGATGAGGTTTTATCATTACAAGCTCGCATGGGATGTGTAATGAGGGAAAAAGCATGATTTTTATCCTCCACGAGAGGGGCCCTGACAGCGCCCCATTCATCCGGCTGAACGCGCACCCTCGCCGGCTTCCACTGCTCGGGCGAGCCGCTAGGATTGCTCTGCCCCACCGGTCCCGTTCCAAGCCAGCTACCTGCTTGAAACTGCACAATATGCTCACAAGCACCCTGTTCTTCACATGCAGAGGCAAGAAAGAGGCAGAATCGGTCTAATTCGGCCAGTCCGACAGTAAATGTGGTGGAGAGCAAAACAGCCGTTTCAGAGCGATAGGATGCTTTTTTGCACATTTCGACTTAAAAAGGCCCTGTCCTCACTGAATATTGAGCTGCAATGTGTGATTTGGATGAGGTTTTATCATTACAAGCTCGCATGGGATGTGTAATGAGGGAAAAAGCATGATTTTTATCCTCCACGAGAGGGGCCCTGACAGCGCCCCATTCATCCGGCTGAACGCGCACCCTCGCCGGCTTCCACTGCTCGGGCGAGCCGCTAGGATTGCTCTGCCCCACCGGTCCCGTTCCAAGCCAGCTACCTGCTTGAAACTGCACAATATGCTCACAAGCACCCTGTTCTTCACATGCAGAGGCAAGAAAGAGGCAGAATCGGTCTAATTCGGCCAGTCTGACAGTAAATGTGGTGGAGAGCAAAACAGCCGTTTCAGAGCGATAGGATGCTTTTTTGCACATTTCGACTTAAAAAGGCCCTGTCCTCACTGAATATTGAGCTGCAATGTGTGATTTGGATGAGGTTTTATCATTACAAGCTCGCATGGGATGTGTAATGAGGGAAAAAGCATGATTTTTATCCTCCACGAGAGGGGCCCTGACAGCGCCCCATTCATCCGGCTGAACGCGCACCCTCGCCGGCTTCCACTGCTCGGGCGAGCCGCTAGGATTGCTCTGCCCCACCGGTCCCGTTCCAAGCCAGCTACCTGCTTGAAACTGCACAATATGCTCACAAGCACCCTGTTCTTCACATGCAGAGGCAAGAAAGAGGCAGAATCGGTCTAATTCGGCCAGTCTGACAGTAAATGTGGTGGAGAGCAAAACAGCCGTTTCAGAGCGATAGGACGCTTTTTTGCACATTTCGACTTAAAAAGGCCCTGTCCTCACTGAATATTGAGCTGCAATGTGTGATTTGGATGAGGTTTTATCATTACAAGCTCGCATGGGATGTGTAATGAGGGAAAAAGCATGATTTTTATCCTCCACGAGAGGGGCCCTGACAGCGCCCCATTCATCCGGCTGAACGCGCACCCTCGCCGGCTTCCACTGTTCGGGCGAGCCGCTAGGATTGCTCTGCCCCACCGGTCCCGTTCCAAGCCAGCTACCTGCTTGAAACTGCACAATATGCTCACAAGCACCCTGTTCTTCACATGCAGAGGCAAGAAAGAGGCAGAATCGGTCTAATTCGGCCAGTCTGACAGTAAATGTGGTGGAGAGCAAAACAGCCGTTTCAGAGCGATAGGACGCTTTTTTGCACATTTCGACTTAAAAAGGCCCTGTCCTCACTGAATATTGAGCTGCAATGTGTGATTTGGATGAGGTTTTATCATTACAAGCTCGCATGGGATGTGTAATGAGGGAAAAAGCATGATTTTTATCCTCCACGAGAGGGGCCCTGACAGCGCCCCATTCATCCGGCTGAACGCGCACCCTCGCCGGCTTCCACTGCTCGGGCGAGCCGCTAGGATTGCTCTGCCCCACCGGTCCCGTTCCAAGCCAGCTACCTGCTTGAAACTGCACAATATGCTCACAAGCACCCTGTTCTTCACATGTAGAGGCAAGAAAGAGGCAGAATCGGTCTAATTCGGCCAGTCTGACAGTAAATGTGGTGGAGAGCAAAACAGCCGTTTCAGAGCGATAGGATGCTTTTTTGCACATTTCGACTTAAAAAGGCCCTGTCCTCACTGAATATTGAGCTGCAATGTGTGATTTGGATGAGGTTTTATCATTACAAGCTCGCATGGGATGTGTAATGAGGGAAAAAGCATGATTTTTATCCTCCACGAGAGGGGCCCTGACAGCGCCCCATTCATCCGGCTGAACGCGCACCCTCGCCGGCTTCCACTGCTCGGGCGAGCCGCTAGGATTGCTCTGCCCCACCGGTCCCGTTCCAAGCCAGCTACCTGCGTGAAACTGCACAATATGCTCACAAGCACCCTGTTCTTCACATGCAGAGGCAAGAAAGAGGCAGAATCGGTGTAATTCGGCCAGTCTGACAGTAAATGTGGTGGAGAGCAAAACAGCCGTTTCAGAGCGATAGGATGCTTTTTTGCACATTTCGACTTAAAAAGGCCCTGTCCTCACTGAATATTGAGCTGCAATGTGTGATTTGGATGAGGTTTTATCATTACAAGCTCGCATGGGATGTGTAATGAGGGAAAAAGCATGATTTTTATCCTCCACGAGAGGGGCCCTGACAGCGCCCCATTCATCCGGCTGAACGCGCACCCTCGCCGGCTTCCACTGCTCGGGCGAGCCGCTAGGATTGCTCTGCCCCACCGGTCCCGTTCCAAGCCAGCTACCTGCGTGAAACTGCACAATATGCTCACAAGCACCCTGTTCTTCACATGCAGAGGCAAGAAAGAGGCAGAATCGGTCTAATTCGGCCAGTCTGACAGTAAACGTGGTGGAGAGCAAAACAGCCGTTTCAGAGCGATAGGATGCTTTTTTGCACATTTCGACTTAAAAAGGCCCTGTCCTCACTGAATATTGAGCTGCAATGTGTGATTTGGATGAGGTTTTATCATTACAAGCTCGCATGGGATGTGTAATGAGGGAAAAAGCATGATTTTTATCCTCCACGAGAGGGGCCCTGACAGCGCCCCATTCATCCGGCTGAACGCGCACCCTCGCCGGCTTCCACTGCTCGGGCGAGCCGCTAGGATTGCTCTGCCCCACCGGTCCCGTTCCAAGCCAGCTACCTGCTTGAAACTGCACAATATGCTCACAAGCACCCTGTTCTTCACATGCAGAGGCAAGAAAGAGGCAGAATCGGTCTAATTCGGCCAGTCTGACAGTAAATGTGGTGGAGAGCAAAACAGCCGTTTCAGAGCGATAGGATGCTTTTTTGCACATTTCGACTTAAAAAGGCCCTGTCCTCACTGAATATTGAGCTGCAATGTGTGATTTGGATGAGGTTTTATCATTACAAGCTCGCATGGGATGTGTAATGAGGGAAAAAGCATGATTTTTATCCTCCACGAGAGGGGCCCTGACAGCGCCCCATTCATCCGGCTGAACGCGCACCCTCGCCGGCTTCCACTGCTCGGGCGAGCCGCTAGGATTGCTCTGCCCCACCGGTCCCGTTCCAAGCCAGCTACCTGCGTGAAACTGCACAGTATGCTCACAAGCACCCTGTTCTTCACATGTAGAGGCAAGAAAGAGGCAGAATCGGTCTAATTCGGCCAGTCTGACAGTAAATGTGGTGGAGAGCAAAACAGCCGTTTCAGAGCGATAGGATGCTTTTTTGCACATTTCGACTTAAAAAGGCCCTGTCCTCACTGAATATTGAGCTGCAATGTGTGATTTGGATGAGGTTTTATCATTACAAGCTCGCATGGGATGTGTAATGAGGGAAAAAGCATGATTTTTATCCTCCACGAGAGGGGCCCTGACAGCGCCCCATTCATCCGGCTGAACGCGCACCCTCGCCGGCTTCCACTGCTCGGGCGAGCCGCTAGGATTGCTCTGCCCCACCGGTCCCGTTCCAAGCCAGCTAACTGCGTGAAACTGCACAATATGCTCACAAGCACCCTGTTCTTCACATGCAGAGGCAAGAAAGAGGCAGAATCGGTCTAATTCGGCCAGTCTGACAGTAAATGTGGTGGAGAGCAAAACAGCCGTTTCAGAGCGATAGGACGCTTTTTTGCACATTTCGACTTAAAAAGGCCCTGTCCTCACTGAATATTGAGCTGCAATGTGTGATTTGGATGAGGTTTTATCATTACAAGCTCGCATGGGATGTGTAATGAGGGAAAAAGCATGATTTTTATCCTCCACGAGAGGGGCCCTGACAGCGCCCCATTCATCCGGCTGAACGCGCACCCTCGCCGGCTTCCACTGCTCGGGCGAGCCGCTAGGATTGCTCTGCCCCACCGGTCCCGTTCCAAGCCAGCTACCTGCGTGAAACTGCACAATATGCTCACAAGCACCCTGTTCTTCACATGCAGAGGCAAGAAAGAGGCAGAATCGGTCTAATTCGGCCAGTCTGACAGTAAACGTGGTGGAGAGCAAAACAGCCGTTTCAGAGCGATAGGATGCTTTTTTGCACATTTCGACTTAAAAAGGCCCTGTCCTCACTGAATATTGAGCTGCAATGTGTGATTTGGATGAGGTTTTATCATTACAAGCTCGCATGGGATGTGTAATGAGGGAAAAAGCATGATTTTTATCCTCCACGAGAGGGGCCCTGACAGCGCCCCATTCATCCGGCTGAACGCGCACCCTCGCCGGCTTCCACTGCTCGGGCGAGCCGCTAGGATTGCTCTGCCCCACCGGTCCCGTTCCAAGCCAGCTACCTGCTTGAAACTGCACAATATGCTCACAAGCACCCTGTTCTTCACATGCAGAGGCAAGAAAGAGGCAGAATCGGTCTAATTCGGCCAGTCTGACAGTAAATGTGGTGGAGAGCAAAACAGCCGTTTCAGAGCGATAGGATGCTTTTTTGCACATTTCGACTTAAAAAGGCCCTGTCCTCACTGAATATTGAGCTGCAATGTGTGATTTGGATGAGGTTTTATCATTACAAGCTCGCATGGGATGTGTAATGAGGGAAAAAGCATGATTTTTATCCTCCACGAGAGGGGCCCTGACAGCGCCCCATTCATCCGGCTGAACGCGCACCCTCGCCGGCTTCCACTGCTCGGGCGAGCCGCTAGGATTGCTCTGCCCCACCGGTCCCGTTCCAAGCCAGCTACCTGCGTGAAACTGCACAGTATGCTCACAAGCACCCTGTTCTTCACATGTAGAGGCAAGAAAGAGGCAGAATCGGTCTAATTCGGCCAGTCTGACAGTAAATGTGGTGGAGAGCAAAACAGCCGTTTCAGAGCGATAGGATGCTTTTTTGCACATTTCGACTTAAAAAGGCCCTGTCCTCACTGAATATTGAGCTGCAATGTGTGATTTGGATGAGGTTTTATCATTACAAGCTCGCATGGGATGTGTAATGAGGGAAAAAGCATGATTTTTATCCTCCACGAGAGGGGCCCTGACAGCGCCCCATTCATCCGGCTGAACGCGCACCCTCGCCGGCTTCCACTGCTCGGGCGAGCCGCTAGGATTGCTCTGCCCCACCGGTCCCGTTCCAAGCCAGCTACCTGCTTGAAACTGCACAGTATTGCTCACAAGCACCCTGTTCTTCACATGCAGAGGCAAGAAAGAGGCAGAATCGGTCTAATTCGGCCAGTCTGACAGTAAATGTGGTGGAGAGCAAAACAGCCGTTTCAGAGCGATAGGACGCTTTTTTGCACATTTCGACTTAAAAAGGCCCTGTCCTCACTGAATATTGAGCTGCAATGTGTGATTTGGATGAGGTTTTATCATTACAAGCTCGCATGGGATGTGTAATGAGGGAAAAAGCATGATTTTTATCCTCAACGAGAGGGGCCCTGACAGCGCCCCATTCATCCGGCTGAACGCGCACCCTCGCCGGCTTCCACTGCTCGGGCGAGCCGCTAGGATTGCTCTGCCCCACCGGTCCCGTTCCAAGCCAGCTACCTGCTTGAAACTGCACAATATGCTCACAAGCACCCTGTTCTTCACATGCAGAGGCAAGAAAGAGGCAGAATCGGTCTAATTCGGCCAGTCTGACAGTAAATGTGGTGGAGAGCAAAACAGCCGTTTCAGAGCGATAGGACGCTTTTTTGCACATTTCGACTTAAAAAGGCCCTGTCCTCACTGAATATTGAGCTGCAATGTGTGATTTGGATGAGGTTTTATCATTACAAGCTCGCATGGGATGTGTAATGAGGGAAAAAGCATGATTTTTATCCTCCACGAGAGGGGCCCTGACAGCGCCCCATTCATCCGGCTGAACGCGCACCCTCGCCGGCTTCCACTGCTCGGGCGAGCCGCTAGGATTGCTCTGCCCCACCGGTCCCGTTCCAAGCCAGCTACCTGCTTGAAACTGCACAGTATTGCTCACAAGCACCCTGTTCTTCACATGCAGAGGCAAGAAAGAGGCAGAATCGGTCTAATTCGGCCAGTCTGACAGTAAATGTGGTGGAGAGCAAAACAGCCGTTTCAGAGCGATAGGACGCTTTTTTGCACATTTCGACTTAAAAAGGCCCTGTCCTCACTGAATATTGAGCTGCAATGTGTGATTTGGATGAGGTTTTATCATTACAAGCTCGCATGGGATGTGTAATGAGGGAAAAAGCATGATTTTTATCCTCCACGAGAGGGGCCCTGACAGCGCCCCATTCATCCGGCTGAACGCGCACCCTCGCCGGCTTCCACTGCTCGGGCGAGCCGCTAGGATTGCTCTGCCCCACCGGTCCCGTTCCAAGCCAGCTACCTGCGTGAAACTGCACAATATGCTCACAAGCACCCTGTTCTTCACATGCAGAGGCAAGAAAGAGGCAGAATCGGTCTAATTCGGCCAGTCTGACAGTAAATGTGGTGGAGAGCAAAACAGCCGTTTCAGAGCGATAGGATGCTTTTTTGCACATTTCGACTTAAAAAGGCCCTGTCCTCACTGAATATTGAGCTGCAATGTGTGATTTGGATGAGGTTTTATCATTACAAGCTCGCATGGGATGTGTAATGAGGGAAAAAGCATGATTTTTATCCTCCACGAGAGGGGCCCTGACAGCGCCCCATTCATCCGGCTGAACGCGCACCCTCGCCGGCTTCCACTGCTCGGGCGAGCCGCTAGGATTGCTCTGCCCCACCGGTCCCGTTCCAAGCCAGCTACCTGCGTGAAACTGCACAGTATGCTCACAAGCACCCTGTTCTTCACATGTAGAGGCAAGAAAGAGGCAGA
This sequence comes from Chelon labrosus, assembly GCF_963514085.1. Lineage (NCBI taxonomy): Eukaryota > Metazoa > Chordata > Actinopteri > Mugiliformes > Mugilidae > Chelon > Chelon labrosus. The sequence continues at coordinate 27,249 of NW_028181561.1, forward strand.
ATCGGTCTAATTCGGCCAGTCTGACAGTAAATGTGGTGGAGAGCAAAACAGCCGTTTCAGAGCGATAGGATGCTTTTTTGCACATTTCGACTTAAAAAGGCCCTGTCCTCACTGAATATTGAGCTGCAATGTGTGATTTGGATGAGGTTTTATCATTACAAGCTCTCATGGGATGTGTAATGAGGGAAAAAGCATGATTTTTATCCTCCACGAGAGGGGCCCTGACAGCGCCCCATTCATCCGGCTGAACGCGCACACCCTCGCCGGCTTCCACTTGCTCGGGCGAGCCGCTAGGATTGCTCTGCCCCACCGGTCCCGTTCCAAGCCAGCTAACTGCGTGAAACTGCACAATATGCTCACAAGCACCCTGTTCTTCACATGCAGAGGCAAGAAAGAGGCAGAATCGGTCTAATTCGGCAGTCTGACAGTAAATGTGGTGGAGAGCAAAACAGCCGTTTCAGAGCGATAGGACGCTTTTTTGCACATTTCGACTTAAAAAGGCCCTGTCCTCACTGAATATTGAGCTGCAATGTGTGATTTGGATGAGGTTTTATCATTACAAGCTCGCATGGGATGTGTAATGAGGGAAAAAGCATGATTTTTATCCTCCACGAGAGGGGCCCTGACAGCGCCCCATTCATCCGGCTGAACGCGCACCCTCGCCGGCTTCCACTGCTCGGGCGAGCCGCTAGGATTGCTCTGCCCCACCGGTCCCGTTCCAAGCCAGCTACCTGCTTGAAACTGCACAGTATTGCTCACAAGCACCCTGTTCTTCACATGCAGAGGCAAGAAAGAGGCAGAATCGGTCTAATTCGGCCAGTCTGACAGTAAATGTGGTGGAGAGCAAAACAGCCGTTTCAGAGCGATAGGACGCTTTTTTGCACATTTCGACTTAAAAGGCCCTGTCCTCACTGAATATTGAGCTGCAATGTGTGATTTGGATGAGGTTTTATCATTACAAGCTCGCATGGGATGTGTAATGAGGAAAAAGCATGATTTTTATCCTCCACGAGAGGGGCCCTGACAGCGCCCCATTCATCCGGCTGAACGCGCACCCTCGCCGGCTTCCACTGCTCGGGCGAGCCGCTAGGATTGCTCTGCCCCACCGGTCCCGTTCCAAGCCAGCTACCTGCTTGAAACTGCACAATATGCTCACAAGCACCCTGTTCTTCACATGCAGAGGCAAGAAAGAGGCAGAATCGGTCTAATTCGGCCAGTCTGACAGTAAATGTGGTGGAGAGCAAAACAGCCGTTTCAGAGCGATAGGATGCTTTTTTGCACATTTCGACTTAAAAAGGCCCTGTCCTCACTGAATATTGAGCTGCAATGTGTGATTTGGATGAGGTTTTATCATTACAAGCTCGCATGGGATGTGTAATGAGGGAAAAAGCATGATTTTTATCCTCCACGAGAGGGGCCCTGACAGCGCCCCATTCATCCGGCTGAACGCGCACCCTCGCCGGCTTCCACTGCTCGGGCGAGCCGCTAGGATTGCTCTGCCCCACCGGTCCCGTTCCAAGCCAGCTACCTGCGTGAAACTGCACAATATGCTCACAAGCACCCTGTTCTTCACATGCAGAGGCAAGAAAGAGGCAGAATCGGTGTAATTCGGCCAGTCTGACAGTAAATGTGGTGGAGAGCAAAACAGCCGTTTCAGAGCGATAGGATGCTTTTTTGCACATTTCGACTTAAAAAGGCCCTGTCCTCACTGAATATTGAGCTGCAATGTGTGATTTGGATGAGGTTTTATCATTACAAGCTCGCATGGGATGTGTAATGAGGGAAAAAGCATGATTTTTATCCTCCACGAGAGGGGCCCTGACAGCGCCCCATTCATCCGGCTGAACGCGCACCCTCGCCGGCTTCCACTGCTCGGGCGAGCCGCTAGGATTGCTCTGCCCCACCGGTCCCGTTCCAAGCCAGCTACCTGCTTGAAACTGCACAATATGCTCACAAGCACCCTGTTCTTCACATGCAGAGGCAAGAAAGAGGTAGAATCGGTCTAATTCGGCCAGTCTGACAGTAAATGTGGTGGAGAGCAAAACAGCCGTTTCAGAGCGATAGGACGCTTTTTTGCACATTTCGACTTAAAAAGGCCCTGTCCTCACTGAATATTGAGCTGCAATGTGTGATTTGGATGAGGTTTTATCATTACAAGCTCGCATGGGATGTGTAATGAGGGAAAAAGCATGATTTTTATCCTCCACGAGAGGGGCCCTGACAGCGCCCCATTCATCCGGCTGAACGCGCACCCTCGCCGGCTTCCACTGCTCGGGCGAGCCGCTAGGATTGCTCTGCCCCACCGGTCCCGTTCCAAGCCAGCTACCTGCTTGAAACTGCACAATATGCTCACAAGCACCCTGTTCTTCACATGCAGAGGCAAGAAAGAGGCAGAATCGGTCTAATTCGGCCAGTCTGACAGTAAATGTGGTGGAGAGCAAAACAGCCGTTTCAGAGCGATAGGATGCTTTTTTGCACATTTCGACTTAAAAATGCCCTGTCCTCACTGAATATTGAGCTGCAATGTGTGATTTGGATGAGGTTTTATCATTACAAGCTCGCATGGGATGTGTAATGAGGGAAAAAGCATGATTTTTATCCTCCACGAGAGGGGCCCTGACAGCGCCCCATTCATCCGGCTGAACGCGCACCCTCGCCGGCTTCCACTGCTCGGGCGAGCCGCTAGGATTGCTCTGCCCCACCGGTCCCGTTCCAAGCCAGCTACCTGCTTGAAACTGCACAATATGCTCACAAGCACCCTGTTCTTCACATGTAGAGGCAAGAAAGAGGCAGAATCGGTCTAATTCGGCCAGTCTGACAGTAAATGTGGTGGAGAGCAAAACAGCCGTTTCAGAGCGATAGGATGCATTTTTGCACATTTCGACTTAAAAAGGCCCTGTCCTCACTGAATATTGAGCTGAAATGTGAGATTTGGATGAGGTTTTATCATTACAAGCTCGCATGGGATGTGTAATGAGGGAAAAAGCATGATTTTTATCCTCCACGAGAGGGGCCCTGACAGCGCCCCATTCATCCGGCTGAACGCGCACCCTCGCCGGCTTCCACTGCTCGGGCGAGCCGCTAGGATTGCTCTGCCCCACCGGTCCCGTTCCAAGCCAGCTACCTGCTTGAAACTGCACAATATGCTCACAAGCACCCTGTTCTTCACATGCAGAGGCAAGAAAGAGGCAGAATCGGTCTAATTCGGCCAGTCTGACAGTAAATGTGGTGGAGAGCAAAACAGCCGTTTCAGAGCGATAGGATGCTTTTTTGCACATTTCGACTTAAAAAGGCCCTGTCCTCACTGAATATTGAGCTGCAATGTGTGATTTGGATGAGGTTTTATCATTACAAGCTCGCATGGGATGTGTAATGAGGGAAAAAGCATGATTTTTATCCTCCACGAGAGGGGCCCTGACAGCGCCCCATTCATCCGGCTGAACGCGCACCCTCGCCGGCTTCCACTGCTCGGGCGAGCCGCTAGGATTGCTCTGCCCCACCGGTCCCGTTCCAAGCCAGCTACCTGCTTGAAACTGCACAATATGCTCACAAGCACCCTGTTCTTCACATGCAGAGGCAAGAAAGAGGCAGAATCGGTCTAATTCGGCCAGTCTGACAGTAAATGTGGTGGAGAGCAAAACAGCCGTTTCAGAGCGATAGGATGCTTTTTTGCACATTTCGACTTAAAAAGGCCCTGTCCTCACTGAATATTGAGCTGCAATGTGTGATTTGGATGAGGTTTTATCATTACAAGCTCGCATGGGATGTGTAATGAGGGAAAAAGCATGATTTTTATCCTCCACGAGAGGGGCCCTGACAGCGCCCCATTCATCCGGCTGAACGCGCACCCTCGCCGGCTTCCACTGCTCGGGCGAGCCGCTAGGATTGCTCTGCCCCACCGGTCCCGTTCCAAGCCAGCTACCTGCGTGAAACTGCACAATATGCTCACAAGCACCCTGTTCTTCACATGCAGAGGCAAGAAAGAGGCAGAATCGGTGTAATTCGGCCAGTCTGACAGTAAATGTGGTGGAGAGCAAAACAGCCGTTTCAGAGCGATAGGATGCTTTTTTGCACATTTCGACTTAAAAAGGCCCTGTCCTCACTGAATATTGAGCTGCAATGTGTGATTTGGATGAGGTTTTATCATTACAAGCTCGCATGGGATGTGTAATGAGGGAAAAAGCATGATTTTTATCCTCCACGAGAGGGGCCCTGACAGCGCCCCATTCATCCGGCTGAACGCGCACCCTCGCCGGCTTCCACTGCTCGGGCGAGCCGCTAGGATTGCTCTGCCCCACCGGTCCCGTTCCAAGCCAGCTACCTGCTTGAAACTGCACAATATGCTCACAAGCACCCTGTTCTTCACATGCAGAGGCAAGAAAGAGGTAGAATCGGTCTAATTCGGCCAGTCTGACAGTAAATGTGGTGGAGAGCAAAACAGCCGTTTCAGAGCGATAGGACGCTTTTTTGCACATTTCGACTTAAAAAGGCCCTGTCCTCACTGAATATTGAGCTGCAATGTGTGATTTGGATGAGGTTTTATCATTACAAGCTCGCATGGGATGTGTAATGAGGGAAAAAGCATGATTTTTATCCTCCACGAGAGGGGCCCTGACAGCGCCCCATTCATCCGGCTGAACGCGCACCCTCGCCGGCTTCCACTGCTCGGGCGAGCCGCTAGGATTGCTCTGCCCCACCGGTCCCGTTCCAAGCCAGCTACCTGCTTGAAACTGCACAATATGCTCACAAGCACCCTGTTCTTCACATGCAGAGGCAAGAAAGAGGCAGAATCGGTCTAATTCGGCCAGTCTGACAGTAAATGTGGTGGAGAGCAAAACAGCCGTTTCAGAGCGATAGGATGCTTTTTTGCACATTTCGACTTAAAAATGCCCTGTCCTCACTGAATATTGAGCTGCAATGTGTGATTTGGATGAGGTTTTATCATTACAAGCTCGCATGGGATGTGTAATGAGGGAAAAAGCATGATTTTTATCCTCCACGAGAGGGGCCCTGACAGCGCCCCATTCATCCGGCTGAACGCGCACCCTCGCCGGCTTCCACTGCTCGGGCGAGCCGCTAGGATTGCTCTGCCCCACCGGTCCCGTTCCAAGCCAGCTACCTGCTTGAAACTGCACAATATGCTCACAAGCACCCTGTTCTTCACATGTAGAGGCAAGAAAGAGGCAGAATCGGTCTAATTCGGCCAGTCTGACAGTAAATGTGGTGGAGAGCAAAACAGCCGTTTCAGAGCGATAGGATGCATTTTTGCACATTTCGACTTAAAAAGGCCCTGTCCTCACTGAATATTGAGCTGAAATGTGAGATTTGGATGAGGTTTTATCATTACAAGCTCGCATGGGATGTGTAATGAGGGAAAAAGCATGATTTTTATCCTCCACGAGAGGGGCCCTGACAGCGCCCCATTCATCCGGCTGAACGCGCACCCTCGCCGGCTTCCACTGCTCGGGCGAGCCGCTAGGATTGCTCTGCCCCACCGGTCCCGTTCCAAGCCAGCTACCTGCTTGAAACTGCACAATATGCTCACAAGCACCCTGTTCTTCACATGCAGAGGCAAGAAAGAGGCAGAATCGGTCTAATTCGGCCAGTCTGACAGTAAATGTGGTGGAGAGCAAAACAGCCGTTTCAGAGCGATAGGATGCTTTTTTGCACATTTCGACTTAAAAAGGCCCTGTCCTCACTGAATATTGAGCTGCAATGTGTGATTTGGATGAGGTTTTATCATTACAAGCTCGCATGGGATGTGTAATGAGGGAAAAAGCATGATTTTTATCCTCCACGAGAGGGGCCCTGACAGCGCCCCATTCATCCGGCTGAACGCGCACCCTCGCCGGCTTCCACTGCTCGGGCGAGCCGCTAGGATTGCTCTGCCCCACCGGTCCCGTTCCAAGCCAGCTACCTGCGTGAAACTGCACAGTATGCTCACAAGCACCCTGTTCTTCACATGTAGAGGCAAGAAAGAGGCAGAATCGGTCTAATTCGGCCAGTCTGACAGTAAATGTGGTGGAGAGCAAAACAGCCGTTTCAGAGCGATAGGATGCTTTTTTGCACATTTCGACTTAAAAAGGCCCTGTCCTCACTGAATATTGAGCTGCAATGTGTGATTTGGATGAGGTTTTATCATTACAAGCTCGCATGGGATGTGTAATGAGGGAAAAAGCATGATTTTTATCCTCCACGAGAGGGGCCCTGACAGCGCCCCATTCATCCGGCTGAACGCGCACCCTCGCCGGCTTCCACTGCTCGGGCGAGCCGCTAGGATTGCTCTGCCCCACCGGTCCCGTTCCAAGCCAGCTAACTGCGTGAAACTGCACAATATGCTCACAAGCACCCTGTTCTTCACATGCAGAGGCAAGAAAGAGGCAGAATCGGTCTAATTCGGCCAGTCTGACAGTAAATGTGGTGGAGAGCAAAACAGCCGTTTCAGAGCGATAGGACGCTTTTTTGCACATTTCGACTTAAAAAGGCCCTGTCCTCACTGAATATTGAGCTGCAATGTGTGATTTGGATGAGGTTTTATCATTACAAGCTCGCATGGGATGTGTAATGAGGGAAAAAGCATGATTTTTATCCTCCACGAGAGGGGCCCTGACAGCGCCCCATTCATCCGGCTGAACGCGCACCCTCGCCGGCTTCCACTGCTCGGGCGAGCCGCTAGGATTGCTCTGCCCCACCGGTCCCGTTCCAAGCCAGCTACCTGCTTGAAACTGCACAATATGCTCACAAGCACCCTGTTCTTCACATGCAGAGGCAAGAAAGAGGCAGAATCGGTCTAATTCGGCCAGTCTGACAGTAAATGTGGTGGAGAGCAAAACAGCCGTTTCAGAGCGATAGGATGCTTTTTTGCACATTTCGACTTAAAAAGGCCCTGTCCTCACTGAATATTGAGCTGCAATGTGTGATTTGGATGAGGTTTTATCATTACAAGCTCGCATGGGATGTGTAATGAGGGAAAAAGCATGATTTTTATCCTCCACGAGAGGGGCCCTGACAGCGCCCCATTCATCCGGCTGAACGCGCACCCTCGCCGGCTTCCACTGCTCGGGCGAGCCGCTAGGATTGCTCTGCCCCACCGGTCCCGTTCCAAGCCAGCTACCTGCGTGAAACTGCACAATATGCTCACAAGCACCCTGTTCTTCACATGCAGAGGCAAGAAAGAGGCAGAATCGGTGTAATTCGGCCAGTCTGACAGTAAATGTGGTGGAGAGCAAAACAGCCGTTTCAGAGCGATAGGATGCTTTTTTGCACATTTCGACTTAAAAAGGCCCTGTCCTCACTGAATATTGAGCTGCAATGTGTGATTTGGATGAGGTTTTATCATTACAAGCTCGCATGGGATGTGTAATGAGGGAAAAAGCATGATTTTTATCCTCCACGAGAGGGGCCCTGACAGCGCCCCATTCATCCGGCTGAACGCGCACCCTCGCCGGCTTCCACTGCTCGGGCGAGCCGCTAGGATTGCTCTGCCCCACCGGTCCCGTTCCAAGCCAGCTACCTGCTTGAAACTGCACAATATGCTCACAAGCACCCTGTTCTTCACATGCAGAGGCAAGAAAGAGGTAGAATCGGTCTAATTCGGCCAGTCTGACAGTAAATGTGGTGGAGAGCAAAACAGCCGTTTCAGAGCGATAGGACGCTTTTTTGCACATTTCGACTTAAAAAGGCCCTGTCCTCACTGAATATTGAGCTGCAATGTGTGATTTGGATGAGGTTTTATCATTACAAGCTCGCATGGGATGTGTAATGAGGGAAAAAGCATGATTTTTATCCTCCACGAGAGGGGCCCTGACAGCGCCCCATTCATCCGGCTGAACGCGCACCCTCGCCGGCTTCCACTGCTCGGGCGAGCCGCTAGGATTGCTCTGCCCCACCGGTCCCGTTCCAAGCCAGCTACCTGCTTGAAACTGCACAATATGCTCACAAGCACCCTGTTCTTCACATGCAGAGGCAAGAAAGAGGCAGAATCGGTCTAATTCGGCCAGTCTGACAGTAAATGTGGTGGAGAGCAAAACAGCCGTTTCAGAGCGATAGGATGCTTTTTTGCACATTTCGACTTAAAAATGCCCTGTCCTCACTGAATATTGAGCTGCAATGTGTGATTTGGATGAGGTTTTATCATTACAAGCTCGCATGGGATGTGTAATGAGGGAAAAAGCATGATTTTTATCCTCCACGAGAGGGGCCCTGACAGCGCCCCATTCATCCGGCTGAACGCGCACCCTCGCCGGCTTCCACTGCTCGGGCGAGCCGCTAGGATTGCTCTGCCCCACCGGTCCCGTTCCAAGCCAGCTACCTGCTTGAAACTGCACAATATGCTCACAAGCACCCTGTTCTTCACATGTAGAGGCAAGAAAGAGGCAGAATCGGTCTAATTCGGCCAGTCTGACAGTAAATGTGGTGGAGAGCAAAACAGCCGTTTCAGAGCGATAGGATGCATTTTTGCACATTTCGACTTAAAAAGGCCCTGTCCTCACTGAATATTGAGCTGAAATGTGAGATTTGGATGAGGTTTTATCATTACAAGCTCGCATGGGATGTGTAATGAGGGAAAAAGCATGATTTTTATCCTCCACGAGAGGGGCCCTGACAGCGCCCCATTCATCCGGCTGAACGCGCACCCTCGCCGGCTTCCACTGCTCGGGCGAGCCGCTAGGATTGCTCTGCCCCACCGGTCCCGTTCCAAGCCAGCTACCTGCTTGAAACTGCACAATATGCTCACAAGCACCCTGTTCTTCACATGCAGAGGCAAGAAAGAGGCAGAATCGGTCTAATTCGGCCAGTCTGACAGTAAATGTGGTGGAGAGCAAAACAGCCGTTTCAGAGCGATAGGATGCTTTTTTGCACATTTCGACTTAAAAAGGCCCTGTCCTCACTGAATATTGAGCTGCAATGTGTGATTTGGATGAGGTTTTATCATTACAAGCTCGCATGGGATGTGTAATGAGGGAAAAAGCATGATTTTTATCCTCCACGAGAGGGGCCCTGACAGCGCCCCATTCATCCGGCTGAACGCGCACCCTCGCCGGCTTCCACTGCTCGGGCGAGCCGCTAGGATTGCTCTGCCCCACCGGTCCCGTTCCAAGCCAGCTACCTGCGTGAAACTGCACAGTATGCTCACAAGCACCCTGTTCTTCACATGTAGAGGCAAGAAAGAGGCAGAATCGGTCTAATTCGGCCAGTCTGACAGTAAATGTGGTGGAGAGCAAAACAGCCGTTTCAGAGCGATAGGATGCTTTTTTGCACATTTCGACTTAAAAAGGCCCTGTCCTCACTGAATATTGAGCTGCAATGTGTGATTTGGATGAGGTTTTATCATTACAAGCTCGCATGGGATGTGTAATGAGGGAAAAAGCATGATTTTTATCCTCCACGAGAGGGGCCCTGACAGCGCCCCATTCATCCGGCTGAACGCGCACCCTCGCCGGCTTCCACTGCTCGGGCGAGCCGCTAGGATTGCTCTGCCCCACCGGTCCCGTTCCAAGCCAGCTAACTGCGTGAAACTGCACAATATGCTCACAAGCACCCTGTTCTTCACATGCAGAGGCAAGAAAGAGGCAGAATCGGTCTAATTCGGCCAGTCTGACAGTAAATGTGGTGGAGAGCAAAACAGCCGTTTCAGAGCGATAGGACGCTTTTTTGCACATTTCGACTTAAAAAGGCCCTGTCCTCACTGAATATTGAGCTGCAATGTGTGATTTGGATGAGGTTTTATCATTACAAGCTCGCATGGGATGTGTAATGAGGGAAAAAGCATGATTTTTATCCTCCACGAGAGGGGCCCTGACAGCGCCCCATTCATCCGGCTGAACGCGCACCCTCGCCGGCTTCCACTGCTCGGGCGAGCCGCTAGGATTGCTCTGCCCCACCGGTCCCGTTCCAAGCCAGCTACCTGCTTGAAACTGCACAGTATTGCTCACAAGCACCCTGTTCTTCACATGCAGAGGCAAGAAAGAGGCAGAATCGGTCTAATTCGGCCAGTCTGACAGTAAATGTGGTGGAGAGCAAAACAGCCGTTTCAGAGCGATAGGACGCTTTTTTGCACATTTCGACTTAAAAAGGCCCTGTCCTCACTGAATATTGAGCTGCAATGTGTGATTTGGATGAGGTTTTATCATTACAAGCTCGCATGGGATGTGTAATGAGGGAAAAAGCATGATTTTTATCCTCCACGAGAGGGGCCCTGACAGCGCCCCATTCATCCGGCTGAACGCGCACCCTCGCCGGCTTCCACTGCTCGGGCGAGCCGCTAGGATTGCTCTGCCCCACCGGTCCCGTTCCAAGCCAGCTACCTGCGTGAAACTGCACAATATGCTCACAAGCACCCTGTTCTTCACATGCAGAGGCAAGAAAGAGGCAGAATCGGTCTAATTCGGCCAGTCTGACAGTAAATGTGGTGGAGAGCAAAACAGCCGTTTCAGAGCGATAGGATGCTTTTTTGCACATTTCGACTTAAAAAGGCCCTGTCCTCACTGAATATTGAGCTGCAATGTGTGATTTGGATGAGGTTTTATCATTACAAGCTCGCATGGGATGTGTAATGAGGGAAAAAGCATGATTTTTATCCTCCACGAGAGGGGCCCTGACAGCGCCCCATTCATCCGGCTGAACGCGCACCCTCGCCGGCTTCCACTGCTCGGGCGAGCCGCTAGGATTGCTCTGCCCCACCGGTCCCGTTCCAAGCCAGCTACCTGCTTGAAACTGCACAATATGCTCACAAGCACCCTGTTCTTCACATGTAGAGGCAAGAAAGAGGCAGAATCGGTCTAATTCGGCCAGTCTGACAGTAAATGTGGTGGAGAGCAAAACAGCCGTTTCAGAGCGATAGGATGCTTTTTTGCACATTTCGACTTAAAAAGGCCCTGTCCTCACTGAATATTGAGCTGCAATGTGTGATTTGGATGAGGTTTTATCATTACAAGCTCGCATGGGATGTGTAATGAGGGAAAAAGCATGATTTTTATCCTCCACGAGAGGGGCCCTGACAGCGCCCCATTCATCCGGCTGAACGCGCACCCTCGCCGGCTTCCACTGCTCGGGCGAGCCGCTAGGATTGCTCTGCCCCACCGGTCCCGTTCCAAGCCAGCTACCTGCGTGAAACTGCACAATATGCTCACAAGCACCCTGTTCTTCACATGCAGAGGCAAGAAAGAGGCAGAATCGGTCTAATTCGGCCAGTCTGACAGTAAATGTGGTGGAGAGCAAAACAGCCGTTTCAGAGCGATAGGACGCTTTTTTGCACATTTCGACTTAAAAAGGCCCTGTCCTCACTGAATATTGAGCTGCAATGTGTGATTTGGATGAGGTTTTATCATTACAAGCTCGCATGGGATGTGTAATGAGGGAAAAAGCATGATTTTTATCCTCCACGAGAGGGGCCCTGACAGCGCCCCATTCATCCGGCTGAACGCGCACCCTCGCCGGCTTCCACTGCTCGGGCGAGCCGCTAGGATTGCTCTGCCCCACCGGTCCCGTTCCAAGCCAGCTACCTGCTTGAAACTGCACAATATGCTCACAAGCACCCTGTTCTTCACATGCAGAGGCAAGAAAGAGGCAGAATCGGTCTAATTCGGCCAGTCTGACAGTAAATGTGGTGGAGAGCAAAACAGCCGTTTCAGAGCGATAGGATGCTTTTTTGCACATTTCGACTTAAAAAGGCCCTGTCCTCACTGAATATTGAGCTGCAATGTGTGATTTGGATGAGGTTTTATCATTACAAGCTCGCATGGGATGTGTAATGAGGGAAAAAGCATGATTTTTATCCTCCACGAGAGGGGCCCTGACAGCGCCCCATTCATCCGGCTGAACGCGCACCCTCGCCGGCTTCCACTGCTCGGGCGAGCCGCTAGGATTGCTCTGCCCCACCGGTCCCGTTCCAAGCCAGCTACCTGCGTGAAACTGCACAGTATGCTCACAAGCACCCTGTTCTTCACATGTAGAGGCAAGAAAGAGGCAGAATCGGTCTAATTCGGCCAGTCTGACAGTAAATGTGGTGGAGAGCAAAACAGCCGTTTCAGAGCGATAGGATGCTTTTTTGCACATTTCGACTTAAAAAGGCCCTGTCCTCACTGAATATTGAGCTGCAATGTGTGATTTGGATGAGGTTTTATCATTACAAGCTCTCATGGGATGTGTAATGAGGGAAAAAGCATGATTTTTATCCTCCACGAGAGGGGCCCTGACAGCGCCCCATTCATCCGGCTGAACGCGCACCCTCGCCGGCTTCCACTGCTCGGGCGAGCCGCTAGGATTGCTCTGCCCCACCGGTCCCGTTCCAAGCCAGCTAACTGCGTGAAACTGCACAATATGCTCACAAGCACCCTGTTCTTCACATGCAGAGGCAAGAAAGAGGCAGAATCGGTCTAATTCGGCCAGTCTGACAGTAAATGTGGTGGAGAGCAAAACAGCCGTTTCAGAGCGATAGGACGCTTTTTTGCACATTTCGACTTAAAAAGGCCCTGTCCTCACTGAATATTGAGCTGCAATGTGTGATTTGGATGAGGTTTTATCATTACAAGCTCGCATGGGATGTGTAATGAGGGAAAAAGCATGATTTTTATCCTCCACGAGAGGGGCCCTGACAGCGCCCCATTCATCCGGCTGAACGCGCACCCTCGCCGGCTTCCACTGCTCGGGCGAGCCGCTAGGATTGCTCTGCCCCACCGGTCCCGTTCCAAGCCAGCTACCTGCTTGAAACTGCACAGTATTGCTCACAAGCACCCTGTTCTTCACATGCAGAGGCAAGAAAGAGGCAGAATCGGTCTAATTCGGCCAGTCTGACAGTAAATGTGGTGGAGAGCAAAACAGCCGTTTCAGAGCGATAGGACGCTTTTTTGCACATTTCGACTTAAAAAGGCCCTGTCCTCACTGAATATTGAGCTGCAATGTGTGATTTGGATGAGGTTTTATCATTACAAGCTCGCATGGGATGTGTAATGAGGGAAAAAGCATGATTTTTATCCTCCACGAGAGGGGCCCTGACAGCGCCCCATTCATCCGGCTGAACGCGCACCCTCGCCGGCTTCCACTGCTCGGGCGAGCCGCTAGGATTGCTCTGCCCCACCGGTCCCGTTCCAAGCCAGCTACCTGCTTGAAACTGCACAATATGCTCACAAGCACCCTGTTCTTCACATGCAGAGGCAAGAAAGAGGCAGAATCGGTCTAATTCGGCCAGTCTGACAGTAAATGTGGTGGAGAGCAAAACAGCCGTTTCAGAGCGATAGGATGCTTTTTTGCACATTTCGACTTAAAAAGGCCCTGTCCTCACTGAATATTGAGCTGCAATGTGTGATTTGGATGAGGTTTTATCATTACAAGCTCGCATGGGATGTGTAATGAGGGAAAAAGCATGATTTTTATCCTCCACGAGAGGGGCCCTGACAGCGCCCCATTCATCCGGCTGAACGCGCACCCTCGCCGGCTTCCACTGCTCGGGCGAGCCGCTAGGATTGCTCTGCCCCACCGGTCCCGTTCCAAGCCAGCTACCTGCGTGAAACTGCACAATATGCTCACAAGCACCCTGTTCTTCACATGCAGAGGCAAGAAAGAGGCAGAATCGGTGTAATTCGGCCAGTCTGACAGTAAATGTGGTGGAGAGCAAAACAGCCGTTTCAGAGCGATAGGATGCTTTTTTGCACATTTCGACTTAAAAAGGCCCTGTCCTCACTGAATATTGAGCTGCAATGTGTGATTTGGATGAGGTTTTATCATTACAAGCTCGCATGGGATGTGTAATGAGGGAAAAAGCATGATTTTTATCCTCCACGAGAGGGGCCCTGACAGCGCCCCATTCATCCGGCTGAACGCGCACCCTCGCCGGCTTCCACTGCTCGGGCGAGCCGCTAGGATTGCTCTGCCCCACCGGTCCCGTTCCAAGCCAGCTACCTGCTTGAAACTGCACAATATGCTCACAAGCACCCTGTTCTTCACATGCAGAGGCAAGAAAGAGGTAGAATCGGTCTAATTCGGCCAGTCTGACAGTAAATGTGGTGGAGAGCAAAACAGCCGTTTCAGAGCGATAGGACGCTTTTTTGCACATTTCGACTTAAAAAGGCCCTGTCCTCACTGAATATTGAGCTGCAATGTGTGATTTGGATGAGGTTTTATCATTACAAGCTCGCATGGGATGTGTAATGAGGGAAAAAGCATGATTTTTATCCTCCACGAGAGGGGCCCTGACAGCGCCCCATTCATCCGGCTGAACGCGCACCCTCGCCGGCTTCCACTGCTCGGGCGAGCCGCTAGGATTGCTCTGCCCCACCGGTCCCGTTCCAAGCCAGCTACCTGCTTGAAACTGCACAATATGCTCACAAGCACCCTGTTCTTCACATGCAGAGGCAAGAAAGAGGCAGAATCGGTCTAATTCGGCCAGTCTGACAGTAAATGTGGTGGAGAGCAAAACAGCCGTTTCAGAGCGATAGGATGCTTTTTTGCACATTTCGACTTAAAAATGCCCTGTCCTCACTGAATATTGAGCTGCAATGTGTGATTTGGATGAGGTTTTATCATTACAAGCTCGCATGGGATGTGTAATGAGGGAAAAAGCATGATTTTTATCCTCCACGAGAGGGGCCCTGACAGCGCCCCATTCATCCGGCTGAACGCGCACCCTCGCCGGCTTCCACTGCTCGGGCGAGCCGCTAGGATTGCTCTGCCCCACCGGTCCCGTTCCAAGCCAGCTACCTGCTTGAAACTGCACAATATGCTCACAAGCACCCTGTTCTTCACATGTAGAGGCAAGAAAGAGGCAGAATCGGTCTAATTCGGCCAGTCTGACAGTAAATGTGGTGGAGAGCAAAACAGCCGTTTCAGAGCGATAGGATGCATTTTTGCACATTTCGACTTAAAAAGGCCCTGTCCTCACTGAATATTGAGCTGAAATGTGAGATTTGGATGAGGTTTTATCATTACAAGCTCGCATGGGATGTGTAATGAGGGAAAAAGCATGATTTTTATCCTCCACGAGAGGGGCCCTGACAGCGCCCCATTCATCCGGCTGAACGCGCACCCTCGCCGGCTTCCACTGCTCGGGCGAGCCGCTAGGATTGCTCTGCCCCACCGGTCCCGTTCCAAGCCAGCTACCTGCTTGAAACTGCACAATATGCTCACAAGCACCCTGTTCTTCACATGCAGAGGCAAGAAAGAGGCAGAATCGGTCTAATTCGGCCAGTCTGACAGTAAATGTGGTGGAGAGCAAAACAGCCGTTTCAGAGCGATAGGATGCTTTTTTGCACATTTCGACTTAAAAAGGCCCTGTCCTCACTGAATATTGAGCTGCAATGTGTGATTTGGATGAGGTTTTATCATTACAAGCTCGCATGGGATGTGTAATGAGGGAAAAAGCATGATTTTTATCCTCCACGAGAGGGGCCCTGACAGCGCCCCATTCATCCGGCTGAACGCGCACCCTCGCCGGCTTCCACTGCTCGGGCGAGCCGCTAGGATTGCTCTGCCCCACCGGTCCCGTTCCAAGCCAGCTACCTGCGTGAAACTGCACAGTATGCTCACAAGCACCCTGTTCTTCACATGTAGAGGCAAGAAAGAGGCAGAATCGGTCTAATTCGGCCAGTCTGACAGTAAATGTGGTGGAGAGCAAAACAGCCGTTTCAGAGCGATAGGATGCTTTTTTGCACATTTCGACTTAAAAAGGCCCTGTCCTCACTGAATATTGAGCTGCAATGTGTGATTTGGATGAGGTTTTATCATTACAAGCTCGCATGGGATGTGTAATGAGGGAAAAAGCATGATTTTTATCCTCCACGAGAGGGGCCCTGACAGCGCCCCATTCATCCGGCTGAACGCGCACCCTCGCCGGCTTCCACTGCTCGGGCGAGCCGCTAGGATTGCTCTGCCCCACCGGTCCCGTTCCAAGCCAGCTAACTGCGTGAAACTGCACAATATGCTCACAAGCACCCTGTTCTTCACATGCAGAGGCAAGAAAGAGGCAGAATCGGTCTAATTCGGCCAGTCTGACAGTAAATGTGGTGGAGAGCAAAACAGCCGTTTCAGAGCGATAGGACGCTTTTTTGCACATTTCGACTTAAAAAGGCCCTGTCCTCACTGAATATTGAGCTGCAATGTGTGATTTGGATGAGGTTTTATCATTACAAGCTCGCATGGGATGTGTAATGAGGGAAAAAGCATGATTTTTATCCTCCACGAGAGGGGCCCTGACAGCGCCCCATTCATCCGGCTGAACGCGCACCCTCGCCGGCTTCCACTGCTCGGGCGAGCCGCTAGGATTGCTCTGCCCCACCGGTCCCGTTCCAAGCCAGCTACCTGCTTGAAACTGCACAGTATTGCTCACAAGCACCCTGTTCTTCACATGCAGAGGCAAGAAAGAGGCAGAATCGGTCTAATTCGGCCAGTCTGACAGTAAATGTGGTGGAGAGCAAAACAGCCGTTTCAGAGCGATAGGACGCTTTTTTGCACATTTCGACTTAAAAAGGCCCTGTCCTCACTGAATATTGAGCTGCAATGTGTGATTTGGATGAGGTTTTATCATTACAAGCTCGCATGGGATGTGTAATGAGGGAAAAAGCATGATTTTTATCCTCCACGAGAGGGGCCCTGACAGCGCCCCATTCATCCGGCTGAACGCGCACCCTCGCCGGCTTCCACTGCTCGGGCGAGCCGCTAGGATTGCTCTGCCCCACCGGTCCCGTTCCAAGCCAGCTACCTGCTTGAAACTGCACAATATGCTCACAAGCACCCTGTTCTTCACATGTAGAGGCAAGAAAGAGGCAGAATCGGTCTAATTCGGCCAGTCTGACAGTAAATGTGGTGGAGAGCAAAACAGCCGTTTCAGAGCGATAGGATGCTTTTTTGCACATTTCGACTTAAAAAGGCCCTGTCCTCACTGAATATTGAGCTGCAATGTGTGATTTGGATGAGGTTTTATCATTACAAGCTCGCATGGGATGTGTAATGAGGGAAAAAGCATGATTTTTATCCTCCA
The DNA here is from genome assembly GCF_963514085.1 of Chelon labrosus. Lineage (NCBI taxonomy): Eukaryota > Metazoa > Chordata > Actinopteri > Mugiliformes > Mugilidae > Chelon > Chelon labrosus. The sequence continues at coordinate 44,221 of NW_028181561.1, forward strand.
CGAGAGGGGCCCTGACAGCGCCCCATTCATCCGGCTGAACGCGCACCCTCGCCGGCTTCCACTGCTCGGGCGAGCCGCTAGGATTGCTCTGCCCCACCGGTCCCGTTCCAAGCCAGCTACCTGCGTGAAACTGCACAATATGCTCACAAGCACCCTGTTCTTCACATGCAGAGGCAAGAAAGAGGCAGAATCGGTGTAATTCGGCCAGTCTGACAGTAAATGTGGTGGAGAGCAAAACAGCCGTTTCAGAGCGATAGGATGCTTTTTTGCACATTTCGACTTAAAAAGGCCCTGTCCTCACTGAATATTGAGCTGCAATGTGTGATTTGGATGAGGTTTTATCATTACAAGCTCGCATGGGATGTGTAATGAGGGAAAAAGCATGATTTTTATCCTCCACGAGAGGGGCCCTGACAGCGCCCCATTCATCCGGCTGAACGCGCACCCTCGCCGGCTTCCACTGCTCGGGCGAGCCGCTAGGATTGCTCTGCCCCACCGGTCCCGTTCCAAGCCAGCTACCTGCTTGAAACTGCACAATATGCTCACAAGCACCCTGTTCTTCACATGCAGAGGCAAGAAAGAGGTAGAATCGGTCTAATTCGGCCAGTCTGACAGTAAATGTGGTGGAGAGCAAAACAGCCGTTTCAGAGCGATAGGACGCTTTTTTGCACATTTCGACTTAAAAAGGCCCTGTCCTCACTGAATATTGAGCTGCAATGTGTGATTTGGATGAGGTTTTATCATTACAAGCTCGCATGGGATGTGTAATGAGGGAAAAAGCATGATTTTTATCCTCCACGAGAGGGGCCCTGACAGCGCCCCATTCATCCGGCTGAACGCGCACCCTCGCCGGCTTCCACTGCTCGGGCGAGCCGCTAGGATTGCTCTGCCCCACCGGTCCCGTTCCAAGCCAGCTACCTGCTTGAAACTGCACAATATGCTCACAAGCACCCTGTTCTTCACATGCAGAGGCAAGAAAGAGGCAGAATCGGTCTAATTCGGCCAGTCTGACAGTAAATGTGGTGGAGAGCAAAACAGCCGTTTCAGAGCGATAGGATGCTTTTTTGCACATTTCGACTTAAAAAGGCCCTGTCCTCACTGAATATTGAGCTGCAATGTGTGATTTGGATGAGGTTTTATCATTACAAGCTCGCATGGGATGTGTAATGAGGGAAAAAGCATGATTTTTATCCTCCACGAGAGGGGCCCTGACAGCGCCCCATTCATCCGGCTGAACGCGCACCCTCGCCGGCTTCCACTGCTCGGGCGAGCCGCTAGGATTGCTCTGCCCCACCGGTCCCGTTCCAAGCCAGCTACCTGCTTGAAACTGCACAATATGCTCACAAGCACCCTGTTCTTCACATGCAGAGGCAAGAAAGAGGCAGAATCGGTCTAATTCGGCCAGTCTGACAGTAAATGTGGTGGAGAGCAAAACAGCCGTTTCAGAGCGATAGGATGCTTTTTTGCACATTTCGACTTAAAAAGGCCCTGTCCTCACTGAATATTGAGCTGCAATGTGTGATTTGGATGAGGTTTTATCATTACAAGCTCTCATGGGATGTGTAATGAGGGAAAAAGCATGATTTTTATCCTCCACGAGAGGGGCCCTGACAGCGCCCCATTCATCCGGCTGAACGCGCACCCTCGCCGGCTTCCACTGCTCGGGCGAGCCGCTAGGATTGCTCTGCCCCACCGGTCCCGTTCCAAGCCAGCTAACTGCGTGAAACTGCACAATATGCTCACAAGCACCCTGTTCTTCACATGCAGAGGCAAGAAAGAGGCAGAATCGGTCTAATTCGGCCAGTCTGACAGTAAATGTGGTGGAGAGCAAAACAGCCGTTTCAGAGCGATAGGATGCTTTTTTGCACATTTCGACTTAAAAATGCCCTGTCCTCACTGAATATTGAGCTGCAATGTGTGATTTGGATGAGGTTTTATCATTACAAGCTCGCATGGGATGTGTAATGAGGGAAAAAGCATGATTTTTATCCTCCACGAGAGGGGCCCTGACAGCGCCCCATTCATCCGGCTGAACGCGCACCCTCGCCGGCTTCCACTGCTCGGGCGAGCCGCTAGGATTGCTCTGCCCCACCGGTCCCGTTCCAAGCCAGCTACCTGCTTGAAACTGCACAATATGCTCACAAGCACCCTGTTCTTCACATGTAGAGGCAAGAAAGAGGCAGAATCGGTCTAATTCGGCCAGTCTGACAGTAAATGTGGTGGAGAGCAAAACAGCCGTTTCAGAGCGATAGGATGCATTTTTGCACATTTCGACTTAAAAAGGCCCTGTCCTCACTGAATATTGAGCTGAAATGTGAGATTTGGATGAGGTTTTATCATTACAAGCTCGCATGGGATGTGTAATGAGGGAAAAAGCATGATTTTTATCCTCCACGAGAGGGGCCCTGACAGCGCCCCATTCATCCGGCTGAACGCGCACCCTCGCCGGCTTCCACTGCTCGGGCGAGCCGCTAGGATTGCTCTGCCCCACCGGTCCCGTTCCAAGCCAGCTACCTGCTTGAAACTGCACAATATGCTCACAAGCACCCTGTTCTTCACATGCAGAGGCAAGAAAGAGGCAGAATCGGTCTAATTCGGCCAGTCTGACAGTAAATGTGGTGGAGAGCAAAACAGCCGTTTCAGAGCGATAGGATGCTTTTTTGCACATTTCGACTTAAAAAGGCCCTGTCCTCACTGAATATTGAGCTGCAATGTGTGATTTGGATGAGGTTTTATCATTACAAGCTCGCATGGGATGTGTAATGAGGGAAAAAGCATGATTTTTATCCTCCACGAGAGGGGCCCTGACAGCGCCCCATTCATCCGGCTGAACGCGCACCCTCGCCGGCTTCCACTGCTCGGGCGAGCCGCTAGGATTGCTCTGCCCCACCGGTCCCGTTCCAAGCCAGCTACCTGCTTGAAACTGCACAATATGCTCACAAGCACCCTGTTCTTCACATGCAGAGACAAGAAAGAGGCAGAATCGGTCTAATTCGGCCAGTCTGACAGTAAATGTGGTGGAGAGCAAAACAGCCGTTTCAGAGCGATAGGACGCTTTTTTGCACATTTCGACTTAAAAAGGCCCTGTCCTCACTGAATATTGAGCTGCAATGTGTGATTTGGATGAGGTTTTATCATTACAAGCTCGCATGGGATGTGTAATGAGGGAAAAAGCATGATTTTTATCCTCCACGAGAGGGGCCCTGACAGCGCCCCATTCATCCGGCTGAACGCGCACCCTCGCCGGCTTCCACTGCTCGGGCGAGCCGCTAGGATTGCTCTGCCCCACCGGTCCCGTTCCAAGCCAGCTACCTGCTTGAAACTGCACAATATGCTCACAAGCACCCTGTTCTTCACATGTAGAGGCAAGAAAGAGGCAGAATCGGTCTAATTCGGCCAGTCTGACAGTAAATGTGGTGGAGAGCAAAACAGCCGTTTCAGAGCGATAGGATGCATTTTTACACATTTCGACTTAAAAAGGCCCTGTCCTCACTGAATATTGAGCTGCAATGTGAGATTTGGATGAGGTTTTATCATTACAAGCTCGCATGGGATGTGTAATGAGGGAAAAAGCATGATTTTTATCCTCCACGAGAGGGGCCCTGACAGCGGCCCATTCATCCGGCTGAACGCGCACCCTCGCCGGCTTCCACTGCTCGGGCGAGCCGCTAGGATTGCTCTGCCCCACCGGTCCCGTTCCAAGCCAGCTACCTGCTTGAAACTGCACAATATGCTCACAAGCACCCTGTTCTTCACATGCAGAGGCAAGAAAGAGGCAGAATCGGTCTAATTCGGCCAGTCTGACAGTAAATGTGGTGGAGAGCAAAACAGCCGTTTCAGAGCGATAGGATGCTTTTTTGCACATTTCGACTTAAAAATGCCCTGTCCTCACTGAATATTGAGCTGCAATGTGTGATTTGGATGAGGTTTTATCATTACAAGCTCGCATGGGATGTGTAATGAGGGAAAAAGCATGATTTTTATCCTCCACGAGAGGGGCCCTGACAGCGCCCCATTCATCCGGCTGAACGCGCACCCTCGCCGGCTTCCACTGCTCGGGCGAGCCGCTAGGATTGCTCTGCCCCACCGGTCCCGTTCCAAGCCAGCTACCTGCTTGAAACTGCACAATATGCTCACAAGCACCCTGTTCTTCACATGTAGAGGCAAGAAAGAGGCAGAATCGGTCTAATTCGGCCAGTCTGACAGTAAATGTGGTGGAGAGCAAAACAGCCGTTTCAGAGCGATAGGATGCATTTTTGCACATTTCGACTTAAAAAGGCCCTGTCCTCACTGAATATTGAGCTGAAATGTGAGATTTGGATGAGGTTTTATCATTACAAGCTCGCATGGGATGTGTAATGAGGGAAAAAGCATGATTTTTATCCTCCACGAGAGGGGCCCTGACAGCGCCCCATTCATCCGGCTGAACGCGCACCCTCGCCGGCTTCCACTGCTCGGGCGAGCCGCTAGGATTGCTCTGCCCCACCGGTCCCGTTCCAAGCCAGCTACCTGCTTGAAACTGCACAATATGCTCACAAGCACCCTGTTCTTCACATGCAGAGGCAAGAAAGAGGCAGAATCGGTCTAATTCGGCCAGTCTGACAGTAAATGTGGTGGAGAGCAAAACAGCCGTTTCAGAGCGATAGGATGCTTTTTTGCACATTTCGACTTAAAAAGGCCCTGTCCTCACTGAATATTGAGCTGCAATGTGTGATTTGGATGAGGTTTTATCATTACAAGCTCGCATGGGATGTGTAATGAGGGAAAAAGCATGATTTTTATCCTCCACGAGAGGGGCCCTGACAGCGCCCCATTCATCCGGCTGAACGCGCACCCTCGCCGGCTTCCACTGCTCGGGCGAGCCGCTAGGATTGCTCTGCCCCACCGGTCCCGTTCCAAGCCAGCTACCTGCTTGAAACTGCACAATATGCTCACAAGCACCCTGTTCTTCACATGCAGAGACAAGAAAGAGGCAGAATCGGTCTAATTCGGCCAGTCTGACAGTAAATGTGGTGGAGAGCAAAACAGCCGTTTCAGAGCGATAGGACGCTTTTTTGCACATTTCGACTTAAAAAGGCCCTGTCCTCACTGAATATTGAGCTGCAATGTGTGATTTGGATGAGGTTTTATCATTACAAGCTCGCATGGGATGTGTAATGAGGGAAAAAGCATGATTTTTATCCTCCACGAGAGGGGCCCTGACAGCGCCCCATTCATCCGGCTGAACGCGCACCCTCGCCGGCTTCCACTGCTCGGGCGAGCCGCTAGGATTGCTCTGCCCCACCGGTCCCGTTCCAAGCCAGCTACCTGCTTGAAACTGCACAATATGCTCACAAGCACCCTGTTCTTCACATGTAGAGGCAAGAAAGAGGCAGAATCGGTCTAATTCGGCCAGTCTGACAGTAAATGTGGTGGAGAGCAAAACAGCCGTTTCAGAGCGATAGGATGCATTTTTACACATTTCGACTTAAAAAGGCCCTGTCCTCACTGAATATTGAGCTGCAATGTGAGATTTGGATGAGGTTTTATCATTACAAGCTCGCATGGGATGTGTAATGAGGGAAAAAGCATGATTTTTATCCTCCACGAGAGGGGCCCTGACAGCGGCCCATTCATCCGGCTGAACGCGCACCCTCGCCGGCTTCCACTGCTCGGGCGAGCCGCTAGGATTGCTCTGCCCCACCGGTCCCGTTCCAAGCCAGCTACCTGCTTGAAACTGCACAATATGCTCACAAGCACCCTGTTCTTCACATGCAGAGGCAAGAAAGAGGCAGAATCGGTCTAATTCGGCCAGTCTGACAGTAAATGTGGTGGAGAGCAAAACAGCCGTTTCAGAGCGATAGGATGCTTTTTTGCACATTTCGACTTAAAAATGCCCTGTCCTCACTGAATATTGAGCTGCAATGTGTGATTTGGATGAGGTTTTATCATTACAAGCTCGCATGGGATGTGTAATGAGGGAAAAAGCATGATTTTTATCCTCCACGAGAGGGGCCCTGACAGCGCCCCATTCATCCGGCTGAACGCGCACCCTCGCCGGCTTCCACTGCTCGGGCGAGCCGCTAGGATTGCTCTGCCCCACCGGTCCCGTTCCAAGCCAGCTACCTGCTTGAAACTGCACAATATGCTCACAAGCACCCTGTTCTTCACATGTAGAGGCAAGAAAGAGGCAGAATCGGTCTAATTCGGCCAGTCTGACAGTAAATGTGGTGGAGAGCAAAACAGCCGTTTCAGAGCGATAGGATGCATTTTTGCACATTTCGACTTAAAAAGGCCCTGTCCTCACTGAATATTGAGCTGAAATGTGAGATTTGGATGAGGTTTTATCATTACAAGCTCGCATGGGATGTGTAATGAGGGAAAAAGCATGATTTTTATCCTCCACGAGAGGGGCCCTGACAGCGCCCCATTCATCCGGCTGAACGCGCACCCTCGCCGGCTTCCACTGCTCGGGCGAGCCGCTAGGATTGCTCTGCCCCACCGGTCCCGTTCCAAGCCAGCTACCTGCTTGAAACTGCACAATATGCTCACAAGCACCCTGTTCTTCACATGCAGAGGCAAGAAAGAGGCAGAATCGGTCTAATTCGGCCAGTCTGACAGTAAATGTGGTGGAGAGCAAAACAGCCGTTTCAGAGCGATAGGATGCTTTTTTGCACATTTCGACTTAAAAAGGCCCTGTCCTCACTGAATATTGAGCTGCAATGTGTGATTTGGATGAGGTTTTATCATTACAAGCTCGCATGGGATGTGTAATGAGGGAAAAAGCATGATTTTTATCCTCCACGAGAGGGGCCCTGACAGCGCCCCATTCATCCGGCTGAACGCGCACCCTCGCCGGCTTCCACTGCTCGGGCGAGCCGCTAGGATTGCTCTGCCCCACCGGTCCCGTTCCAAGCCAGCTACCTGCTTGAAACTGCACAATATGCTCACAAGCACCCTGTTCTTCACATGCAGAGACAAGAAAGAGGCAGAATCGGTCTAATTCGGCCAGTCTGACAGTAAATGTGGTGGAGAGCAAAACAGCCGTTTCAGAGCGATAGGACGCTTTTTTGCACATTTCGACTTAAAAAGGCCCTGTCCTCACTGAATATTGAGCTGCAATGTGTGATTTGGATGAGGTTTTATCATTACAAGCTCGCATGGGATGTGTAATGAGGGAAAAAGCATGATTTTTATCCTCCACGAGAGGGGCCCTGACAGCGCCCCATTCATCCGGCTGAACGCGCACCCTCGCCGGCTTCCACTGCTCGGGCGAGCCGCTAGGATTGCTCTGCCCCACCGGTCCCGTTCCAAGCCAGCTACCTGCTTGAAACTGCACAATATGCTCACAAGCACCCTGTTCTTCACATGCAGAGGCAAGAAAGAGGCAGAATCGGTCTAATTCGGCCAGTCTGACAGTAAATGTGGTGGAGAGCAAAACAGCCGTTTCAGAGCGATAGGACGCTTTTTTGCACATTTCGACTTAAAAAGGCCCTGTCCTCACTGAATATTGAGCTGCAATGTGTGATTTGGATGAGGTTTTATCATTACAAGCTCGCATGGGATGTGTAATGAGGGAAAAAGCATGATTTTTATCCTCCACGAGAGGGGCCCTGACAGCGCCCCATTCATCCGGCTGAACGCGCACCCTCGCCGGCTTCCACTGCTCGGGCGAGCCGCTAGGATTGCTCTGCCCCACCGGTCCCGTTCCAAGCCAGCTACCTGCTTGAAACTGCACAATATGCTCACAAGCACCCTGTTCTTCACATGCAGAGGCAAGAAAGAGGCAGAATCGGTCTAATTCGGCCAGTCTGACAGTAAATGTGGTGGAGAGCAAAACAGCCGTTTCAGAGCGATAGGATGCATTTTTACACATTTCGACTTAAAAAGGCCCTGTCCTCACTGAATATTGAGCTGCAATGTGAGATTTGGATGAGGTTTTATCATTACAAGCTCGCATGGGATGTGTAATGAGGGAAAAAGCATGATTTTTATCCTCCACGAGAGGGGCCCTGACAGCGCCCCATTCATCCGGCTGAACGCGCACCCTCGCCGGCTTCCACTGCTCGGGCGAGCCGCTAGGATTGCTCTGCCCCACCGGTCCCGTTCCAAGCCAGCTACCTGCTTGAAACTGCACAATATGCTCACAAGCACCCTGTTCTTCACATGCAGAGGCAAGAAAGAGGCAGAATCGGTGTAATTCGGCCAGTCTGACAGTAAATGTGGTGGAGAGCAAAACAGCCGTTTCAGAGCGATAGGATGCTTTTTTGCACATTTCGACTTAAAAATGCCCTGTCCTCACTGAATATTGAGCTGCAATGTGTGATTTGGATGAGGTTTTATCATTACAAGCTCGCATGGGATGTGTAATGAGGGAAAAAGCATGATTTTTATCCTCCACGAGAGGGGCCCTGACAGCGCCCCATTCATCCGGCTGAACGCGCACCCTCGCCGGCTTCCACTGCTCGGGCGAGCCGCTAGGATTGCTCTGCCCCACCGGTCCCGTTCCAAGCCAGCTACCTGCTTGAAACTGCACAATATGCTCACAAGCACCCTGTTCTTCACATGCAGAGGCAAGAAAGAGGCAGAATCGGTCTAATTCGGCCAGTCTGACAGTAAATGTGGTGGAGAGCAAAACAGCCGTTTCAGAGCGATAGGACGCTTTTTTGCACATTTCGACTTAAAAAGGCCCTGTCCTCACTGAATATTGAGCTGCAATGTGTGATTTGGATGAGGTTTTATCATTACAAGCTCGCATGGGATGTGTAATGAGGGAAAAAGCATGATTTTTATCCTCCACGAGAGGGGCCCTGACAGCGCCCCATTCATCCGGCTGAACGCGCACCCTCGCCGGCTTCCACTGCTCGGGCGAGCCGCTAGGATTGCTCTGCCCCACCGGTCCCGTTCCAAGCCAGCTACCTGCTTGAAACTGCACAATATGCTCACAAGCACCCTGTTCTTCACATGTAGAGGCAAGAAAGAGGCAGAATCGGTCTAATTCGGCCAGTCTGACAGTAAATGTGGTGGAGAGCAAAACAGCCGTTTCAGAGCGATAGGATGCATTTTTACACATTTCGACTTAAAAAGGCCCTGTCCTCACTGAATATTGAGCTGCAATGTGAGATTTGGATGAGGTTTTATCATTACAAGCTCGCATGGGATGTGTAATGAGGGAAAAAGCATGATTTTTATCCTCCACGAGAGGGGCCCTGAAAGCGGCCCATTCATCCGGCTGAACGCGCACCCTCGCCGGCTTCCACTGCTAGGGCGAGCCGCTAGGATTGCTCTGCCCCACCGGTCCCGTTCCAAGCCAGCTACCTGCTTGAAACTGCACAATATGCTCACAAGCACCCTGTTCTTCACATGCAGAGGCAAGAAAGAGGCAGAATCGGTCTAATTCGGCCAGTCTGACAGTAAATGTGGTGGAGAGCAAAACAGCCGTTTCAGAGCGATAGGATGCTTTTTTGCACATTTCGACTTAAAAATGCCCTGTCCTCACTGAATATTGAGCTGCAATGTGTGATTTGGATGAGGTTTTATCATTACAAGCTCGCATGGGATGTGTAATGAGGGAAAAAGCATGATTTTTATCCTCCACGAGAGGGGCCCTGACAGCGCCCCATTCATCCGGCTGAACGCGCACCCTCGCCGGCTTCCACTGCTCGGGCGAGCCGCTAGGATTGCTCTGCCCCACCGGTCCCGTTCCAAGCCAGCTAACTGCGTGAAACTGCACAATATGCTCACAAGCACCCTGTTCTTCACATGCAGAGGCAAGAAAGAGGCAGAATCGGTCTAATTCGGCCAGTCTGACAGTAAATGTGGTGGAGAGCAAAACAGCCGTTTCAGAGCGATAGGATGCTTTTTTGCACATTTCGACTTAAAAATGCCCTGTCCTCACTGAATATTGAGCTGCAATGTGTGATTTGGATGAGGTTTTATCATTACAAGCTCGCATGGGATGTGTAATGAGGGAAAAAGCATGATTTTTATCCTCCACGAGAGGGGCCCTGACAGCGCCCCATTCATCCGGCTGAACGCGCACCCTCGCCGGCTTCCACTGCTCGGGCGAGCCGCTAGGATTGCTCTGCCCCACCGGTCCCGTTCCAAGCCAGCTACCTGCTTGAAACTGCACAATATGCTCACAAGCACCCTGTTCTTCACATGTAGAGGCAAGAAAGAGGCAGAATCGGTCTAATTCGGCCAGTCTGACAGTAAATGTGGTGGAGAGCAAAACAGCCGTTTCAGAGCGATAGGATGCTTTTTTGCACATTTCGACTTAAAAAGGCCCTGTCCTCACTGAATATTGAGCTGCAATGTGTGATTTGGATGAGGTTTTATCATTACAAGCTCGCATGGGATGTGTAATGAGGGAAAAAGCATGATTTTTATCCTCCACGAGAGGGGCCCTGACAGCGCCCCATTCATCCGGCTGAACGCGCACCCTCGCCGGCTTCCACTGCTCGGGCGAGCCGCTAGGATTGCTCTGCCCCACCGGTCCCGTTCCAAGCCAGCTACCTGCTTGAAACTGCACAATATGCTCACAAGCACCCTGTTCTTCACATGTAGAGGCAAGAAAGAGGCAGAATCGGTCTAATTCGGCCAGTCTGACAGTAAATGTGGTGGAGAGCAAAACAGCCGTTTCAGAGCGATAGGATGCATTTTTGCACATTTCGACTTAAAAAGGCCCTGTCCTCACTGAATATTGAGCTGAAATGTGAGATTTGGATGAGGTTTTATCATTACAAGCTCGCATGGGATGTGTAATGAGGGAAAAAGCATGATTTTTATCCTCCACGAGAGGGGCCCTGACAGCGCCCCATTCATCCGGCTGAACGCGCACCCTCGCCGGCTTCCACTGCTCGGGCGAGCCGCTAGGATTGCTCTGCCCCACCGGTCCCGTTCCAAGCCAGCTACCTGCTTGAAACTGCACAATATGCTCACAAGCACCCTGTTCTTCACATGCAGAGGCAAGAAAGAGGCAGAATCGGTCTAATTCGGCCAGTCTGACAGTAAATGTGGTGGAGAGCAAAACAGCCGTTTCAGAGCGATAGGATGCTTTTTTGCACATTTCGACTTAAAAAGGCCCTGTCCTCACTGAATATTGAGCTGCAATGTGTGATTTGGATGAGGTTTTATCATTACAAGCTCGCATGGGATGTGTAATGAGGGAAAAAGCATGATTTTTATCCTCCACGAGAGGGGCCCTGACAGCGCCCCATTCATCCGGCTGAACGCGCACCCTCGCCGGCTTCCACTGCTCGGGCGAGCCGCTAGGATTGCTCTGCCCCACCGGTCCCGTTCCAAGCCAGCTACCTGCTTGAAACTGCACAATATGCTCACAAGCACCCTGTTCTTCACATGCAGAGACAAGAAAGAGGCAGAATCGGTCTAATTCGGCCAGTCTGACAGTAAATGTGGTGGAGAGCAAAACAGCCGTTTCAGAGCGATAGGACGCTTTTTTGCACATTTCGACTTAAAAAGGCCCTGTCCTCACTGAATATTGAGCTGCAATGTGTGATTTGGATGAGGTTTTATCATTACAAGCTCGCATGGGATGTGTAATGAGGGAAAAAGCATGATTTTTATCCTCCACGAGAGGGGCCCTGACAGCGGCCCATTCATCCGGCTGAACGCGCACCCTCGCCGGCTTCCACTGCTCGGGCGAGCCGCTAGGATTGCTCTGCCCCACCGGTCCCGTTCCAAGCCAGCTACCTGCTTGAAACTGCACAATATGCTCACAAGCACCCTGTTCTTCACATGCAGAGGCAAGAAAGAGGCAGAATCGGTGTAATTCGGCCAGTCTGACAGTAAATGTGGTGGAGAGCAAAACAGCCGTTTCAGAGCGATAGGATGCTTTTTTGCACATTTCGACTTAAAAATGCCCTGTCCTCACTGAATATTGAGCTGCAATGTGTGATTTGGATGAGGTTTTATCATTACAAGCTCGCATGGGATGTGTAATGAGGGAAAAAGCATGATTTTTATCCTCCACGAGAGGGGCCCTGACAGCGCCCCATTCATCCGGCTGAACGCGCACCCTCGCCGGCTTCCACTGCTCGGGCGAGCCGCTAGGATTGCTCTGCCCCACCGGTCCCGTTCCAAGCCAGCTACCTGCTTGAAACTGCACAATATGCTCACAAGCACCCTGTTCTTCACATGCAGAGGCAAGAAAGAGGCAGAATCGGTCTAATTCGGCCAGTCTGACAGTAAATGTGGTGGAGAGCAAAACAGCCGTTTCAGAGCGATAGGACGCTTTTTTGCACATTTCGACTTAAAAAGGCCCTGTCCTCACTGAATATTGAGCTGCAATGTGTGATTTGGATGAGGTTTTATCATTACAAGCTCGCATGGGATGTGTAATGAGGGAAAAAGCATGATTTTTATCCTCCACGAGAGGGGCCCTGACAGCGCCCCATTCATCCGGCTGAACGCGCACCCTCGCCGGCTTCCACTGCTCGGGCGAGCCGCTAGGATTGCTCTGCCCCACCGGTCCCGTTCCAAGCCAGCTACCTGCTTGAAACTGCACAATATGCTCACAAGCACCCTGTTCTTCACATGTAGAGGCAAGAAAGAGGCAGAATCGGTCTAATTCGGCCAGTCTGACAGTAAATGTGGTGGAGAGCAAAACAGCCGTTTCAGAGCGATAGGATGCATTTTTACACATTTCGACTTAAAAAGGCCCTGTCCTCACTGAATATTGAGCTGCAATGTGAGATTTGGATGAGGTTTTATCATTACAAGCTCGCATGGGATGTGTAATGAGGGAAAAAGCATGATTTTTATCCTCCACGAGAGGGGCCCTGACAGCGGCCCATTCATCCGGCTGAACGCGCACCCTCGCCGGCTTCCACTGCTCGGGCGAGCCGCTAGGATTGCTCTGCCCCACCGGTCCCGTTCCAAGCCAGCTACCTGCTTGAAACTGCACAATATGCTCACAAGCACCCTGTTCTTCACATGCAGAGGCAAGAAAGAGGCAGAATCGGTCTAATTCGGCCAGTCTGACAGTAAATGTGGTGGAGAGCAAAACAGCCGTTTCAGAGCGATAGGATGCTTTTTTGCACATTTCGACTTAAAAATGCCCTGTCCTCACTGAATATTGAGCTGCAATGTGTGATTTGGATGAGGTTTTATCATTACAAGCTCGCATGGGATGTGTAATGAGGGAAAAAGCATGATTTTTATCCTCCACGAGAGGGGCCCTGACAGCGCCCCATTCATCCGGCTGAACGCGCACCCTCGCCGGCTTCCACTGCTCGGGCGAGCCGCTAGGATTGCTCTGCCCCACCGGTCCCGTTCCAAGCCAGCTAACTGCGTGAAACTGCACAATATGCTCACAAGCACCCTGTTCTTCACATGCAGAGGCAAGAAAGAGGCAGAATCGGTCTAATTCGGCCAGTCTGACAGTAAATGTGGTGGAGAGCAAAACAGCCGTTTCAGAGCGATAGGATGCTTTTTTGCACATTTCGACTTAAAAATGCCCTGTCCTCACTGAATATTGAGCTGCAATGTGTGATTTGGATGAGGTTTTATCATTACAAGCTCGCATGGGATGTGTAATGAGGGAAAAAGCATGATTTTTATCCTCCACGAGAGGGGCCCTGACAGCGCCCCATTCATCCGGCTGAACGCGCACCCTCGCCGGCTTCCACTGCTCGGGCGAGCCGCTAGGATTGCTCTGCCCCACCGGTCCCGTTCCAAGCCAGCTACCTGCTTGAAACTGCACAATATGCTCACAAGCACCCTGTTCTTCACATGTAGAGGCAAGAAAGAGGCAGAATCGGTCTAATTCGGCCAGTCTGACAGTAAATGTGGTGGAGAGCAAAACAGCCGTTTCAGAGCGATAGGATGCTTTTTTGCACATTTCGACTTAAAAAGGCCCTGTCCTCACTGAATATTGAGCTGCAATGTGTGATTTGGATGAGGTTTTATCATTACAAGCTCGCATGGGATGTGTAATGAGGGAAAAAGCATGATTTTTATCCTCCACGAGAGGGGCCCTGACAGCGCCCCATTCATCCGGCTGAACGCGCACCCTCGCCGGCTTCCACTGCTCGGGCGAGCCGCTAGGATTGCTCTGCCCCACCGGTCCCGTTCCAAGCCAGCTACCTGCTTGAAACTGCACAATATGCTCACAAGCACCCTGTTCTTCACATGTAGAGGCAAGAAAGAGGCAGAATCGGTCTAATTCGGCCAGTCTGACAGTAAATGTGGTGGAGAGCAAAACAGCCGTTTCAGAGCGATAGGATGCATTTTTGCACATTTCGACTTAAAAAGGCCCTGTCCTCACTGAATATTGAGCTGAAATGTGAGATTTGGATGAGGTTTTATCATTACAAGCTCGCATGGGATGTGTAATGAGGGAAAAAGCATGATTTTTATCCTCCACGAGAGGGGCCCTGACAGCGCCCCATTCATCCGGCTGAACGCGCACCCTCGCCGGCTTCCACTGCTCGGGCGAGCCGCTAGGATTGCTCTGCCCCACCGGTCCCGTTCCAAGCCAGCTACCTGCTTGAAACTGCACAATATGCTCACAAGCACCCTGTTCTTCACATGCAGAGGCAAGAAAGAGGCAGAATCGGTCTAATTCGGCCAGTCTGACAGTAAATGTGGTGGAGAGCAAAACAGCCGTTTCAGAGCGATAGGATGCTTTTTTGCACATTTCGACTTAAAAAGGCCCTGTCCTCACTGAATATTGAGCTGCAATGTGTGATTTGGATGAGGTTTTATCATTACAAGCTCGCATGGGATGTGTAATGAGGGAAAAAGCATGATTTTTATCCTCCACGAGAGGGGCCCTGACAGCGCCCCATTCATCCGGCTGAACGCGCACCCTCGCCGGCTTCCACTGCTCGGGCGAGCCGCTAGGATTGCTCTGCCCCACCGGTCCCGTTCCAAGCCAGCTACCTGCTTGAAACTGCACAATATGCTCACAAGCACCCTGTTCTTCACATGCAGAGACAAGAAAGAGGCAGAATCGGTCTAATTCGGCCAGTCTGACAGTAAATGTGGTGGAGAGCAAAACAGCCGTTTCAGAGCGATAGGACGCTTTTTTGCACATTTCGACTTAAAAAGGCCCTGTCCTCACTGAATATTGAGCTGCAATGTGTGATTTGGATGAGGTTTTATCATTACAAGCTCGCATGGGATGTGTAATGAGGGAAAAAGCATGATTTTTATCCTCCACGAGAGGGGCCCTGACAGCGCCCCATTCATCCGGCTGAACGCGCACCCTCGCCGGCTTCCACTGCTCGGGCGAGCCGCTAGGATTGCTCTGCCCCACCGGTCCCGTTCCAAGCCAGCTACCTGCTTGAAACTGCACAATATGCTCACAAGCACCCTGTTCTTCACATGTAGAGGCAAGAAAGAGGCAGAATCGGTCTAATTCGGCCAGTCTGACAGTAAATGTGGTGGAGAGCAAAACAGCCGTTTCAGAGCGATAGGATGCATTTTTACACATTTCGACTTAAAAAGGCCCTGTCCTCACTGAATATTGAGCTGCAATGTGAGATTTGGATGAGGTTTTATCATTACAAGCTCGCATGGGATGTGTAATGAGGGAAAAAGCATGATTTTTATCCTCCACGAGAGGGGCCCTGACAGCGGCCCATTCATCCGGCTGAACGCGCACCCTCGCCGGCTTCCACTGCTCGGGCGAGCCGCTAGGATTGCTCTGCCCCACCGGTCCCGTTCCAAGCCAGCTACCTGCTTGAAACTGCACAATATGCTCACAAGCACCCTGTTCTTCACATGCAGAGGCAAGAAAGAGGCAGAATCGGTCTAATTCGGCCAGTCTGACAGTAAATGTGGTGGAGAGCAAAACAGCCGTTTCAGAGCGATAGGATGCTTTTTTGCACATTTCGACTTAAAAATGCCCTGTCCTCACTGAATATTGAGCTGCAATGTGTGATTTGGATGAGGTTTTATCATTACAAGCTCGCATGGGATGTGTAATGAGGGAAAAAGCATGATTTTTATCCTCCACGAGAGGGGCCCTGACAGCGCCCCATTCATCCGGCTGAACGCGCACCCTCGCCGGCTTCCACTGCTCGGGCGAGCCGCTAGGATTGCTCTGCCCCACCGGTCCCGTTCCAAGCCAGCTACCTGCTTGAAACTGCACAATATGCTCACAAGCACCCTGTTCTTCACATGCAGAGGCAAGAAAGAGGCAGAATCGGTCTAATTCGGCCAGTCTGACAGTAAATGTGGTGGAGAGCAAAACAGCCGTTTCAGAGCGATAGGATGCTTTTTTGCACATTTCGACTTAAAAATGCCCTGTCCTCACTGAATATTGAGCTGCAATGTGTGATTTGGATGAGGTTTTATCATTACAAGCTCGCATGGGATGTGTAATGAGGGAAAAAGCATGATTTTTATCCTCCACGAGAGGGGCCCTGACAGCGCCCCATTCATCCGGCTGAACGCGCACCCTCGCCGGCTTCCACTGCTCGGGCGAGCCGCTAGGATTGCTCTGCCCCACCGGTCCCGTTCCAAGCCAGCTAACTGCGTGAAACTGCACAATATGCTCACAAGCACCCTGTTCTTCACATGCAGAGGCAAGAAAGAGGCAGAATCGGTCTAATTCGGCCAGTCTGACAGTAAATGTGGTGGAGAGCAAAACAGCCGTTTCAGAGCGATAGGATGCTTTTTTGCACATTTCGACTTAAAAATGCCCTGTCCTCACTGAATATTGAGCTGCAATGTGTGATTTGGATGAGGTTTTATCATTACAAGCTCGCATGGGATGTGTAATGAGGGAAAAAGCATGATTTTTATCCTCCACGAGAGGGGCCCTGACAGCGCCCCATTCATCCGGCTGAACGCGCACCCTCGCCGGCTTCCACTGCTCGGGCGAGCCGCTAGGATTGCTCTGCCCCACCGGTCCCGTTCCAAGCCAGCTACCTGCTTGAAACTGCACAATATGCTCACAAGCACCCTGTTCTTCACATGTAGAGGCAAGAAAGAGGCAGAATCGGTCTAATTCGGCCAGTCTGACAGTAAATGTGGTGGAGAGCAAAACAGCCGTTTCAGAGCGATAGGATGCTTTTTTGCACATTTCGACTTAAAAAGGCCCTGTCCTCACTGAATATTGAGCTGCAATGTGTGATTTGGATGAGGTTTTATCATTACAAGCTCGCATGGGATGTGTAATGAGGGAAAAAGCATGATTTTTATCCTCCACGAGAGGGGCCCTGACAGCGCCCCATTCATCCGGCTGAACGCGCACCCTCGCCGGCTTCCACTGCTCGGGCGAGCCGCTAGGATTGCTCTGCCCCACCGGTCCCGTTCCAAGCCAGCTACCTGCTTGAAACTGCACAATATGCTCACAAGCACCCTGTTCTTCACATGTAGAGGCAAGAAAGAGGCAGAATCGGTCTAATTCGGCCAGTCTGACAGTAAATGTGGTGGAGAGCAAAACAGCCGTTTCAGAGCGATAGGATGCATTTTTGCACATTTCGACTTAAAAAGGCCCTGTCCTCACTGAATATTGAGCTGAAATGTGAGATTTGGATGAGGTTTTATCATTACAAGCTCGCATGGGATGTGTAATGAGGGAAAAAGCATGATTTTTATCCTCCACGAGAGGGGCCCTGACAGCGCCCCATTCATCCGGCTGAACGCGCACCCTCGCCGGCTTCCACTGCTCGGGCGAGCCGCTAGGATTGCTCTGCCCCACCGGTCCCGTTCCAAGCCAGCTACCTGCTTGAAACTGCACAATATGCTCACAAGCACCCTGTTCTTCACATGCAGAGGCAAGAAAGAGGCAGAATCGGTCTAATTCGGCCAGTCTGACAGTAAATGTGGTGGAGAGCAAAACAGCCGTTTCAGAGCGATAGGATGCTTTTTTGCACATTTCGACTTAAAAAGGCCCTGTCCTCACTGAATATTGAGCTGCAATGTGTGATTTGGATGAGGTTTTATCATTACAAGCTCGCATGGGATGTGTAATGAGGGAAAAAGCATGATTTTTATCCTCCACGAGAGGGGCCCTGACAGCGCCCCATTCATCCGGCTGAACGCGCACCCTCGCCGGCTTCCACTGCTCGGGCGAGCCGCTAGGATTGCTCTGCCCCACCGGTCCCGTTCCAAGCCAGCTACCTGCTTGAAACTGCACAATATGCTCACAAGCACCCTGTTCTTCACATGCAGAGACAAGAAAGAGGCAGAATCGGTCTAATTCGGCCAGTCTGACAGTAAATGTGGTGGAGAGCAAAACAGCCGTTTCAGAGCGATAGGACGCTTTTTTGCACATTTCGACTTAAAAAGGCCCTGTCCTCACTGAATATTGAGCTGCAATGTGTGATTTGGATGAGGTTTTATCATTACAAGCTCGCATGGGATGTGTAATGAGGGAAAAAGCATGATTTTTATCCTCCACGAGAGGGGCCCTGACAGCGCCCCATTCATCCGGCTGAACGCGCACCCTCGCCGGCTTCCACTGCTCGGGCGAGCCGCTAGGATTGCTCTGCCCCACCGGTCCCGTTCCAAGCCAGCTACCTGCTTGAAACTGCACAATATGCTCACAAGCACCCTGTTCTTCACATGTAGAGGCAAGAAAGAGGCAGAATCGGTCTAATTCGGCCAGTCTGACAGTAAATGTGGTGGAGAGCAAAACAGCCGTTTCAGAGCGATAGGATGCATTTTTACACATTTCGACTTAAAAAGGCCCTGTCCTCACTGAATATTGAGCTGCAATGTGAGATTTGGATGAGGTTTTATCATTACAAGCTCGCATGGGATGTGTAATGAGGGAAAAAGCATGATTTTTATCCTCCACGAGAGGGGCCCTGACAGCGGCCCATTCATCCGGCTGAACGCGCACCCTCGCCGGCTTCCACTGCTCGGGCGAGCCGCTAG
Organism: Chelon labrosus; assembly: GCF_963514085.1. NCBI lineage: Eukaryota > Metazoa > Chordata > Actinopteri > Mugiliformes > Mugilidae > Chelon > Chelon labrosus. The sequence goes on from NW_028181561.1 coordinate 63,055, forward strand.
GATTGCTCTGCCCCACCGGTCCCGTTCCAAGCCAGCTACCTGCTTGAAACTGCACAATATGCTCACAAGCACCCTGTTCTTCACATGCAGAGGCAAGAAAGAGGCAGAATCGGTCTAATTCGGCCAGTCTGACAGTAAATGTGGTGGAGAGCAAAACAGCCGTTTCAGAGCGATAGGATGCTTTTTTGCACATTTCGACTTAAAAATGCCCTGTCCTCACTGAATATTGAGCTGCAATGTGTGATTTGGATGAGGTTTTATCATTACAAGCTCGCATGGGATGTGTAATGAGGGAAAAAGCATGATTTTTATCCTCCACGAGAGGGGCCCTGACAGCGCCCCATTCATCCGGCTGAACGCGCACCCTCGCCGGCTTCCACTGCTCGGGCGAGCCGCTAGGATTGCTCTGCCCCACCGGTCCCGTTCCAAGCCAGCTACCTGCTTGAAACTGCACAATATGCTCACAAGCACCCTGTTCTTCACATGCAGAGGCAAGAAAGAGGCAGAATCGGTCTAATTCGGCCAGTCTGACAGTAAATGTGGTGGAGAGCAAAACAGCCGTTTCAGAGCGATAGGATGCTTTTTTGCACATTTCGACTTAAAAATGCCCTGTCCTCACTGAATATTGAGCTGCAATGTGTGATTTGGATGAGGTTTTATCATTACAAGCTCGCATGGGATGTGTAATGAGGGAAAAAGCATGATTTTTATCCTCCACGAGAGGGGCCCTGACAGCGCCCCATTCATCCGGCTGAACGCGCACCCTCGCCGGCTTCCACTGCTCGGGCGAGCCGCTAGGATTGCTCTGCCCCACCGGTCCCGTTCCAAGCCAGCTAACTGCGTGAAACTGCACAATATGCTCACAAGCACCCTGTTCTTCACATGCAGAGGCAAGAAAGAGGCAGAATCGGTCTAATTCGGCCAGTCTGACAGTAAATGTGGTGGAGAGCAAAACAGCCGTTTCAGAGCGATAGGATGCTTTTTTGCACATTTCGACTTAAAAATGCCCTGTCCTCACTGAATATTGAGCTGCAATGTGTGATTTGGATGAGGTTTTATCATTACAAGCTCGCATGGGATGTGTAATGAGGGAAAAAGCATGATTTTTATCCTCCACGAGAGGGGCCCTGACAGCGCCCCATTCATCCGGCTGAACGCGCACCCTCGCCGGCTTCCACTGCTCGGGCGAGCCGCTAGGATTGCTCTGCCCCACCGGTCCCGTTCCAAGCCAGCTACCTGCTTGAAACTGCACAATATGCTCACAAGCACCCTGTTCTTCACATGTAGAGGCAAGAAAGAGGCAGAATCGGTCTAATTCGGCCAGTCTGACAGTAAATGTGGTGGAGAGCAAAACAGCCGTTTCAGAGCGATAGGATGCTTTTTTGCACATTTCGACTTAAAAAGGCCCTGTCCTCACTGAATATTGAGCTGCAATGTGTGATTTGGATGAGGTTTTATCATTACAAGCTCGCATGGGATGTGTAATGAGGGAAAAAGCATGATTTTTATCCTCCACGAGAGGGGCCCTGACAGCGCCCCATTCATCCGGCTGAACGCGCACCCTCGCCGGCTTCCACTGCTCGGGCGAGCCGCTAGGATTGCTCTGCCCCACCGGTCCCGTTCCAAGCCAGCTACCTGCTTGAAACTGCACAATATGCTCACAAGCACCCTGTTCTTCACATGTAGAGGCAAGAAAGAGGCAGAATCGGTCTAATTCGGCCAGTCTGACAGTAAATGTGGTGGAGAGCAAAACAGCCGTTTCAGAGCGATAGGATGCATTTTTGCACATTTCGACTTAAAAAGGCCCTGTCCTCACTGAATATTGAGCTGAAATGTGAGATTTGGATGAGGTTTTATCATTACAAGCTCGCATGGGATGTGTAATGAGGGAAAAAGCATGATTTTTATCCTCCACGAGAGGGGCCCTGACAGCGCCCCATTCATCCGGCTGAACGCGCACCCTCGCCGGCTTCCACTGCTCGGGCGAGCCGCTAGGATTGCTCTGCCCCACCGGTCCCGTTCCAAGCCAGCTACCTGCTTGAAACTGCACAATATGCTCACAAGCACCCTGTTCTTCACATGCAGAGGCAAGAAAGAGGCAGAATCGGTCTAATTCGGCCAGTCTGACAGTAAATGTGGTGGAGAGCAAAACAGCCGTTTCAGAGCGATAGGATGCTTTTTTGCACATTTCGACTTAAAAAGGCCCTGTCCTCACTGAATATTGAGCTGCAATGTGTGATTTGGATGAGGTTTTATCATTACAAGCTCGCATGGGATGTGTAATGAGGGAAAAAGCATGATTTTTATCCTCCACGAGAGGGGCCCTGACAGCGCCCCATTCATCCGGCTGAACGCGCACCCTCGCCGGCTTCCACTGCTCGGGCGAGCCGCTAGGATTGCTCTGCCCCACCGGTCCCGTTCCAAGCCAGCTACCTGCTTGAAACTGCACAATATGCTCACAAGCACCCTGTTCTTCACATGCAGAGACAAGAAAGAGGCAGAATCGGTCTAATTCGGCCAGTCTGACAGTAAATGTGGTGGAGAGCAAAACAGCCGTTTCAGAGCGATAGGACGCTTTTTTGCACATTTCGACTTAAAAAGGCCCTGTCCTCACTGAATATTGAGCTGCAATGTGTGATTTGGATGAGGTTTTATCATTACAAGCTCGCATGGGATGTGTAATGAGGGAAAAAGCATGATTTTTATCCTCCACGAGAGGGGCCCTGACAGCGCCCCATTCATCCGGCTGAACGCGCACCCTCGCCGGCTTCCACTGCTCGGGCGAGCCGCTAGGATTGCTCTGCCCCACCGGTCCCGTTCCAAGCCAGCTACCTGCTTGAAACTGCACAATATGCTCACAAGCACCCTGTTCTTCACATGTAGAGGCAAGAAAGAGGCAGAATCGGTCTAATTCGGCCAGTCTGACAGTAAATGTGGTGGAGAGCAAAACAGCCGTTTCAGAGCGATAGGATGCATTTTTACACATTTCGACTTAAAAAGGCCCTGTCCTCACTGAATATTGAGCTGCAATGTGAGATTTGGATGAGGTTTTATCATTACAAGCTCGCATGGGATGTGTAATGAGGGAAAAAGCATGATTTTTATCCTCCACGAGAGGGGCCCTGACAGCGGCCCATTCATCCGGCTGAACGCGCACCCTCGCCGGCTTCCACTGCTCGGGCGAGCCGCTAGGATTGCTCTGCCCCACCGGTCCCGTTCCAAGCCAGCTACCTGCTTGAAACTGCACAATATGCTCACAAGCACCCTGTTCTTCACATGCAGAGGCAAGAAAGAGGCAGAATCGGTCTAATTCGGCCAGTCTGACAGTAAATGTGGTGGAGAGCAAAACAGCCGTTTCAGAGCGATAGGATGCTTTTTTGCACATTTCGACTTAAAAATGCCCTGTCCTCACTGAATATTGAGCTGCAATGTGTGATTTGGATGAGGTTTTATCATTACAAGCTCGCATGGGATGTGTAATGAGGGAAAAAGCATGATTTTTATCCTCCACGAGAGGGGCCCTGACAGCGCCCCATTCATCCGGCTGAACGCGCACCCTCGCCGGCTTCCACTGCTCGGGCGAGCCGCTAGGATTGCTCTGCCCCACCGGTCCCGTTCCAAGCCAGCTACCTGCTTGAAACTGCACAATATGCTCACAAGCACCCTGTTCTTCACATGTAGAGGCAAGAAAGAGGCAGAATCGGTCTAATTCGGCCAGTCTGACAGTAAATGTGGTGGAGAGCAAAACAGCCGTTTCAGAGCGATAGGATGCATTTTTGCACATTTCGACTTAAAAAGGCCCTGTCCTCACTGAATATTGAGCTGAAATGTGAGATTTGGATGAGGTTTTATCATTACAAGCTCGCATGGGATGTGTAATGAGGGAAAAAGCATGATTTTTATCCTCCACGAGAGGGGCACTGACAGCGCCCCATTCATCCGGCTGAACGCGCACCCTCGCCGGCTTCCACTGCTCGGGCGAGCCGCTAGGATTGCTCTGCCCCACCGGTCCCGTTCCAAGCCAGCTACCTGCTTGAAACTGCACAATATGCTCACAAGCACCCTGTTCTTCACATGCAGAGGCAAGAAAGAGGCAGAATCGGTCTAATTCGGCCAGTCTGACAGTAAATGTGGTGGAGAGCAAAACAGCCGTTTCAGAGCGATAGGATGCTTTTTTGCACATTTCGACTTAAAAAGGCCCTGTCCTCACTGAATATTGAGCTGCAATGTGTGATTTGGATGAGGTTTTATCATTACAAGCTCGCATGGGATGTGTAATGAGGGAAAAAGCATGATTTTTATCCTCCACGAGAGGGGCCCTGACAGCGCCCCATTCATCCGGCTGAACGCGCACCCTCGCCGGCTTCCACTGCTCGGGCGAGCCGCTAGGATTGCTCTGCCCCACCGGTCCCGTTCCAAGCCAGCTACCTGCTTGAAACTGCACAATATGCTCACAAGCACCCTGTTCTTCACATGCAGAGACAAGAAAGAGGCAGAATCGGTCTAATTCGGCCAGTCTGACAGTAAATGTGGTGGAGAGCAAAACAGCCGTTTCAGAGCGATAGGACGCTTTTTTGCACATTTCGACTTAAAAAGGCCCTGTCCTCACTGAATATTGAGCTGCAATGTGTGATTTGGATGAGGTTTTATCATTACAAGCTCGCATGGGATGTGTAATGAGGGAAAAAGCATGATTTTTATCCTCCACGAGAGGGGCCCTGACAGCGCCCCATTCATCCGGCTGAACGCGCACCCTCGCCGGCTTCCACTGCTCGGGCGAGCCGCTAGGATTGCTCTGCCCCACCGGTCCCGTTCCAAGCCAGCTACCTGCTTGAAACTGCACAATATGCTCACAAGCACCCTGTTCTTCACATGTAGAGGCAAGAAAGAGGCAGAATCGGTCTAATTCGGCCAGTCTGACAGTAAATGTGGTGGAGAGCAAAACAGCCGTTTCAGAGCGATAGGATGCATTTTTACACATTTCGACTTAAAAAGGCCCTGTCCTCACTGAATATTGAGCTGCAATGTGAGATTTGGATGAGGTTTTATCATTACAAGCTCGCATGGGATGTGTAATGAGGGAAAAAGCATGATTTTTATCCTCCACGAGAGGGGCCCTGACAGCGGCCCATTCATCCGGCTGAACGCGCACCCTCGCCGGCTTCCACTGCTCGGGCGAGCCGCTAGGATTGCTCTGCCCCACCGGTCCCGTTCCAAGCCAGCTAACTGCGTGAAACTGCACAATATGCTCACAAGCACCCTGTTCTTCACATGCAGAGGCAAGAAAGAGGCAGAATCGGTCTAATTCGGCCAGTCTGACAGTAAATGTGGTGGAGAGCAAAACAGCCGTTTCAGAGCGATAGGATGCTTTTTTGCACATTTCGACTTAAAAATGCCCTGTCCTCACTGAATATTGAGCTGCAATGTGTGATTTGGATGAGGTTTTATCATTACAAGCTCGCATGGGATGTGTAATGAGGGAAAAAGCATGATTTTTATCCTCCACGAGAGGGGCCCTGACAGCGCCCCATTCATCCGGCTGAACGCGCACCCTCGCCGGCTTCCACTGCTCGGGCGAGCCGCTAGGATTGCTCTGCCCCACCGGTCCCGTTCCAAGCCAGCTACCTGCTTGAAACTGCACAATATGCTCACAAGCACCCTGTTCTTCACATGTAGAGGCAAGAAAGAGGCAGAATCGGTCTAATTCGGCCAGTCTGACAGTAAATGTGGTGGAGAGCAAAACAGCCGTTTCAGAGCGATAGGATGCTTTTTTGCACATTTCGACTTAAAAAGGCCCTGTCCTCACTGAATATTGAGCTGCAATGTGTGATTTGGATGAGGTTTTATCATTACAAGCTCGCATGGGATGTGTAATGAGGGAAAAAGCATGATTTTTATCCTCCACGAGAGGGGCCCTGACAGCGCCCCATTCATCCGGCTGAACGCGCACCCTCGCCGGCTTCCACTGCTCGGGCGAGCCGCTAGGATTGCTCTGCCCCACCGGTCCCGTTCCAAGCCAGCTACCTGCTTGAAACTGCACAATATGCTCACAAGCACCCTGTTCTTCACATGTAGAGGCAAGAAAGAGGCAGAATCGGTCTAATTCGGCCAGTCTGACAGTAAATGTGGTGGAGAGCAAAACAGCCGTTTCAGAGCGATAGGATGCATTTTTGCACATTTCGACTTAAAAAGGCCCTGTCCTCACTGAATATTGAGCTGAAATGTGAGATTTGGATGAGGTTTTATCATTACAAGCTCGCATGGGATGTGTAATGAGGGAAAAAGCATGATTTTTATCCTCCACGAGAGGGGCCCTGACAGCGCCCCATTCATCCGGCTGAACGCGCACCCTCGCCGGCTTCCACTGCTCGGGCGAGCCGCTAGGATTGCTCTGCCCCACCGGTCCCGTTCCAAGCCAGCTACCTGCTTGAAACTGCACAATATGCTCACAAGCACCCTGTTCTTCACATGCAGAGGCAAGAAAGAGGCAGAATCGGTCTAATTCGGCCAGTCTGACAGTAAATGTGGTGGAGAGCAAAACAGCCGTTTCAGAGCGATAGGATGCTTTTTTGCACATTTCGACTTAAAAAGGCCCTGTCCTCACTGAATATTGAGCTGCAATGTGTGATTTGGATGAGGTTTTATCATTACAAGCTCGCATGGGATGTGTAATGAGGGAAAAAGCATGATTTTTATCCTCCACGAGAGGGGCCCTGACAGCGCCCCATTCATCCGGCTGAACGCGCACCCTCGCCGGCTTCCACTGCTCGGGCGAGCCGCTAGGATTGCTCTGCCCCACCGGTCCCGTTCCAAGCCAGCTACCTGCTTGAAACTGCACAATATGCTCACAAGCACCCTGTTCTTCACATGCAGAGACAAGAAAGAGGCAGAATCGGTCTAATTCGGCCAGTCTGACAGTAAATGTGGTGGAGAGCAAAACAGCCGTTTCAGAGCGATAGGACGCTTTTTTGCACATTTCGACTTAAAAAGGCCCTGTCCTCACTGAATATTGAGCTGCAATGTGTGATTTGGATGAGGTTTTATCATTACAAGCTCGCATGGGATGTGTAATGAGGGAAAAAGCATGATTTTTATCCTCCACGAGAGGGGCCCTGACAGCGCCCCATTCATCCGGCTGAACGCGCACCCTCGCCGGCTTCCACTGCTCGGGCGAGCCGCTAGGATTGCTCTGCCCCACCGGTCCCGTTCCAAGCCAGCTACCTGCTTGAAACTGCACAATATGCTCACAAGCACCCTGTTCTTCACATGTAGAGGCAAGAAAGAGGCAGAATCGGTCTAATTCGGCCAGTCTGACAGTAAATGTGGTGGAGAGCAAAACAGCCGTTTCAGAGCGATAGGATGCATTTTTACACATTTCGACTTAAAAAGGCCCTGTCCTCACTGAATATTGAGCTGAAATGTGAGATTTGGATGAGGTTTTATCATTACAAGCTCGCATGGGATGTGTAATGAGGGAAAAAGCATGATTTTTATCCTCCACGAGAGGGGCCCTGACAGCGCCCCATTCATCCGGCTGAACGCGCACCCTCGCCGGCTTCCACTGCTCGGGCGAGCCGCTAGGATTGCTCTGCCCCACCGGTCCCGTTCCAAGCCAGCTACCTGCTTGAAACTGCACAATATGCTCACAAGCACCCTGTTCTTCACATGCAGAGGCAAGAAAGAGGCAGAATCGGTCTAATTCGGCCAGTCTGACAGTAAATGTGGTGGAGAGCAAAACAGCCGTTTCAGAGCGATAGGATGCTTTTTTGCACATTTCGACTTAAAAATGCCCTGTCCTCACTGAATATTGAGCTGCAATGTGTGATTTGGATGAGGTTTTATCATTACAAGCTCGCATGGGATGTGTAATGAGGGAAAAAGCATGATTTTTATCCTCCACGAGAGGGGCCCTGACAGCGCCCCATTCATCCGGCTGAACGCGCACCCTCGCCGGCTTCCACTGCTCGGGCGAGCCGCTAGGATTGCTCTGCCCCACCGGTCCCGTTCCAAGCCAGCTACCTGCTTGAAACTGCACAATATGCTCACAAGCACCCTGTTCTTCACATGTAGAGGCAAGAAAGAGGCAGAATCGGTCTAATTCGGCCAGTCTGACAGTAAATGTGGTGGAGAGCAAAACAGCCGTTTCAGAGCGATAGGATGCATTTTTGCACATTTCGACTTAAAAAGGCCCTGTCCTCACTGAATATTGAGCTGAAATGTGAGATTTGGATGAGGTTTTATCATTACAAGCTCGCATGGGATGTGTAATGAGGGAAAAAGCATGATTTTTATCCTCCACGAGAGGGGCACTGACAGCGCCCCATTCATCCGGCTGAACGCGCACCCTCGCCGGCTTCCACTGCTCGGGCGAGCCGCTAGGATTGCTCTGCCCCACCGGTCCCGTTCCAAGCCAGCTACCTGCTTGAAACTGCACAATATGCTCACAAGCACCCTGTTCTTCACATGCAGAGGCAAGAAAGAGGCAGAATCGGTCTAATTCGGCCAGTCTGACAGTAAATGTGGTGGAGAGCAAAACAGCCGTTTCAGAGCGATAGGATGCTTTTTTGCACATTTCGACTTAAAAAGGCCCTGTCCTCACTGAATATTGAGCTGCAATGTGTGATTTGGATGAGGTTTTATCATTACAAGCTCGCATGGGATGTGTAATGAGGGAAAAAGCATGATTTTTATCCTCCACGAGAGGGGCCCTGACAGCGCCCCATTCATCCGGCTGAACGCGCACCCTCGCCGGCTTCCACTGCTCGGGCGAGCCGCTAGGATTGCTCTGCCCCACCGGTCCCGTTCCAAGCCAGCTACCTGCTTGAAACTGCACAATATGCTCACAAGCACCCTGTTCTTCACATGCAGAGACAAGAAAGAGGCAGAATCGGTCTAATTCGGCCAGTCTGACAGTAAATGTGGTGGAGAGCAAAACAGCCGTTTCAGAGCGATAGGACGCTTTTTTGCACATTTCGACTTAAAAAGGCCCTGTCCTCACTGAATATTGAGCTGCAATGTGTGATTTGGATGAGGTTTTATCATTACAAGCTCGCATGGGATGTGTAATGAGGGAAAAAGCATGATTTTTATCCTCCACGAGAGGGGCCCTGACAGCGCCCCATTCATCCGGCTGAACGCGCACCCTCGCCGGCTTCCACTGCTCGGGCGAGCCGCTAGGATTGCTCTGCCCCACCGGTCCCGTTCCAAGCCAGCTACCTGCTTGAAACTGCACAATATGCTCACAAGCACCCTGTTCTTCACATGTAGAGGCAAGAAAGAGGCAGAATCGGTCTAATTCGGCCAGTCTGACAGTAAATGTGGTGGAGAGCAAAACAGCCGTTTCAGAGCGATAGGATGCATTTTTACACATTTCGACTTAAAAAGGCCCTGTCCTCACTGAATATTGAGCTGCAATGTGAGATTTGGATGAGGTTTTATCATTACAAGCTCGCATGGGATGTGTAATGAGGGAAAAAGCATGATTTTTATCCTCCACGAGAGGGGCCCTGACAGCGGCCCATTCATCCGGCTGAACGCGCACCCTCGCCGGCTTCCACTGCTCGGGCGAGCCGCTAGGATTGCTCTGCCCCACCGGTCCCGTTCCAAGCCAGCTACCTGCTTGAAACTGCACAATATGCTCACAAGCACCCTGTTCTTCACATGCAGAGGCAAGAAAGAGGCAGAATCGGTCTAATTCGGCCAGTCTGACAGTAAATGTGGTGGAGAGCAAAACAGCCGTTTCAGAGCGATAGGATGCTTTTTTGCACATTTCGACTTAAAAATGCCCTGTCCTCACTGAATATTGAGCTGCAATGTGTGATTTGGATGAGGTTTTATCATTACAAGCTCGCATGGGATGTGTAATGAGGGAAAAAGCATGATTTTTATCCTCCACGAGAGGGGCCCTGACAGCGCCCCATTCATCCGGCTGAACGCGCACCCTCGCCGGCTTCCACTGCTCGGGCGAGCCGCTAGGATTGCTCTGCCCCACCGGTCCCGTTCCAAGCCAGCTACCTGCTTGAAACTGCACAATATGCTCACAAGCACCCTGTTCTTCACATGTAGAGGCAAGAAAGAGGCAGAATCGGTCTAATTCGGCCAGTCTGACAGTAAATGTGGTGGAGAGCAAAACAGCCGTTTCAGAGCGATAGGATGCATTTTTGCACATTTCGACTTAAAAAGGCCCTGTCCTCACTGAATATTGAGCTGAAATGTGAGATTTGGATGAGGTTTTATCATTACAAGCTCGCATGGGATGTGTAATGAGGGAAAAAGCATGATTTTTATCCTCCACGAGAGGGGCACTGACAGCGCCGCATTCATCCGGCTGAACGCGCACCCTCGCCGGCTTCCACTGCTCGGGCGAGCCGCTAGGATTGCTCTGCCCCACCGGTCCCGTTCCAAGCCAGCTACCTGCTTGAAACTGCACAATATGCTCACAAGCACCCTGTTCTTCACATGCAGAGGCAAGAAAGAGGCAGAATCGGTCTAATTCGGCCAGTCTGACAGTAAATGTGGTGGAGAGCAAAACAGCCGTTTCAGAGCGATAGGATGCTTTTTTGCACATTTCGACTTAAAAAGGCCCTGTCCTCACTGAATATTGAGCTGCAATGTGTGATTTGGATGAGGTTTTATCATTACAAGCTCGCATGGGATGTGTAATGAGGGAAAAAGCATGATTTTTATCCTCCACGAGAGGGGCCCTGACAGCGCCCCATTCATCCGGCTGAACGCGCACCCTCGCCGGCTTCCACTGCTCGGGCGAGCCGCTAGGATTGCTCTGCCCCACCGGTCCCGTTCCAAGCCAGCTACCTGCTTGAAACTGCACAATATGCTCACAAGCACCCTGTTCTTCACATGCAGAGACAAGAAAGAGGCAGAATCGGTCTAATTCGGCCAGTCTGACAGTAAATGTGGTGGAGAGCAAAACAGCCGTTTCAGAGCGATAGGACGCTTTTTTGCACATTTCGACTTAAAAAGGCCCTGTCCTCACTGAATATTGAGCTGCAATGTGTGATTTGGATGAGGTTTTATCATTACAAGCTCGCATGGGATGTGTAATGAGGGAAAAAGCATGATTTTTATCCTCCACGAGAGGGGCCCTGACAGCGCCCCATTCATCCGGCTGAACGCGCACCCTCGCCGGCTTCCACTGCTCGGGCGAGCCGCTAGGATTGCTCTGCCCCACCGGTCCCGTTCCAAGCCAGCTACCTGCTTGAAACTGCACAATATGCTCACAAGCACCCTGTTCTTCACATGTAGAGGCAAGAAAGAGGCAGAATCGGTCTAATTCGGCCAGTCTGACAGTAAATGTGGTGGAGAGCAAAACAGCCGTTTCAGAGCGATAGGATGCATTTTTACACATTTCGACTTAAAAAGGCCCTGTCCTCACTGAATATTGAGCTGCAATGTGAGATTTGGATGAGGTTTTATCATTACAAGCTCGCATGGGATGTGTAATGAGGGAAAAAGCATGATTTTTATCCTCCACGAGAGGGGCCCTGACAGCGGCCCATTCATCCGGCTGAACGCGCACCCTCGCCGGCTTCCACTGCTCGGGCGAGCCGCTAGGATTGCTCTGCCCCACCGGTCCCGTTCCAAGCCAGCTACCTGCTTGAAACTGCACAATATGCTCACAAGCACCCTGTTCTTCACATGCAGAGGCAAGAAAGAGGCAGAATCGGTCTAATTCGGCCAGTCTGACAGTAAATGTGGTGGAGAGCAAAACAGCCGTTTCAGAGCGATAGGATGCTTTTTTGCACATTTCGACTTAAAAATGCCCTGTCCTCACTGAATATTGAGCTGCAATGTGTGATTTGGATGAGGTTTTATCATTACAAGCTCGCATGGGATGTGTAATGAGGGAAAAAGCATGATTTTTATCCTCCACGAGAGGGGCCCTGACAGCGCCCCATTCATCCGGCTGAACGCGCACCCTCGCCGGCTTCCACTGCTCGGGCGAGCCGCTAGGATTGCTCTGCCCCACCGGTCCCGTTCCAAGCCAGCTACCTGCTTGAAACTGCACAATATGCTCACAAGCACCCTGTTCTTCACATGTAGAGGCAAGAAAGAGGCAGAATCGGTCTAATTCGGCCAGTCTGACAGTAAATGTGGTGGAGAGCAAAACAGCCGTTTCAGAGCGATAGGATGCATTTTTGCACATTTCGACTTAAAAAGGCCCTGTCCTCACTGAATATTGAGCTGAAATGTGAGATTTGGATGAGGTTTTATCATTACAAGCTCGCATGGGATGTGTAATGAGGGAAAAAGCATGATTTTTATCCTCCACGAGAGGGGCACTGACAGCGCCCCATTCATCCGGCTGAACGCGCACCCTCGCCGGCTTCCACTGCTCGGGCGAGCCGCTAGGATTGCTCTGCCCCACCGGTCCCGTTCCAAGCCAGCTACCTGCTTGAAACTGCACAATATGCTCACAAGCACCCTGTTCTTCACATGCAGAGGCAAGAAAGAGGCAGAATCGGTCTAATTCGGCCAGTCTGACAGTAAATGTGGTGGAGAGCAAAACAGCCGTTTCAGAGCGATAGGATGCTTTTTTGCACATTTCGACTTAAAAAGGCCCTGTCCTCACTGAATATTGAGCTGCAATGTGTGATTTGGATGAGGTTTTATCATTACAAGCTCGCATGGGATGTGTAATGAGGGAAAAAGCATGATTTTTATCCTCCACGAGAGGGGCCCTGACAGCGCCCCATTCATCCGGCTGAACGCGCACCCTCGCCGGCTTCCACTGCTCGGGCGAGCCGCTAGGATTGCTCTGCCCCACCGGTCCCGTTCCAAGCCAGCTACCTGCTTGAAACTGCACAATATGCTCACAAGCACCCTGTTCTTCACATGCAGAGACAAGAAAGAGGCAGAATCGGTCTAATTCGGCCAGTCTGACAGTAAATGTGGTGGAGAGCAAAACAGCCGTTTCAGAGCGATAGGACGCTTTTTTGCACATTTCGACTTAAAAAGGCCCTGTCCTCACTGAATATTGAGCTGCAATGTGTGATTTGGATGAGGTTTTATCATTACAAGCTCGCATGGGATGTGTAATGAGGGAAAAAGCATGATTTTTATCCTCCACGAGAGGGGCCCTGACAGCGCCCCATTCATCCGGCTGAACGCGCACCCTCGCCGGCTTCCACTGCTCGGGCGAGCCGCTAGGATTGCTCTGCCCCACCGGTCCCGTTCCAAGCCAGCTACCTGCTTGAAACTGCACAATATGCTCACAAGCACCCTGTTCTTCACATGTAGAGGCAAGAAAGAGGCAGAATCGGTCTAATTCGGCCAGTCTGACAGTAAATGTGGTGGAGAGCAAAACAGCCGTTTCAGAGCGATAGGATGCATTTTTACACATTTCGACTTAAAAAGGCCCTGTCCTCACTGAATATTGAGCTGCAATGTGAGATTTGGATGAGGTTTTATCATTACAAGCTCGCATGGGATGTGTAATGAGGGAAAAAGCATGATTTTTATCCTCCACGAGAGGGGCCCTGACAGCGGCCCATTCATCCGGCTGAACGCGCACCCTCGCCGGCTTCCACTGCTCGGGCGAGCCGCTAGGATTGCTCTGCCCCACCGGTCCCGTTCCAAGCCAGCTACCTGCTTGAAACTGCACAATATGCTCACAAGCACCCTGTTCTTCACATGCAGAGGCAAGAAAGAGGCAGAATCGGTCTAATTCGGCCAGTCTGACAGTAAATGTGGTGGAGAGCAAAACAGCCGTTTCAGAGCGATAGGATGCTTTTTTGCACATTTCGACTTAAAAATGCCCTGTCCTCACTGAATATTGAGCTGCAATGTGTGATTTGGATGAGGTTTTATCATTACAAGCTCGCATGGGATGTGTAATGAGGGAAAAAGCATGATTTTTATCCTCCACGAGAGGGGCCCTGACAGCGCCCCATTCATCCGGCTGAACGCGCACCCTCGCCGGCTTCCACTGCTCGGGCGAGCCGCTAGGATTGCTCTGCCCCACCGGTCCCGTTCCAAGCCAGCTACCTGCTTGAAACTGCACAATATGCTCACAAGCACCCTGTTCTTCACATGTAGAGGCAAGAAAGAGGCAGAATCGGTCTAATTCGGCCAGTCTGACAGTAAATGTGGTGGAGAGCAAAACAGCCGTTTCAGAGCGATAGGATGCATTTTTGCACATTTCGACTTAAAAAGGCCCTGTCCTCACTGAATATTGAGCTGAAATGTGAGATTTGGATGAGGTTTTATCATTACAAGCTCGCATGGGATGTGTAATGAGGGAAAAAGCATGATTTTTATCCTCCACGAGAGGGGCACTGACAGCGCCCCATTCATCCGGCTGAACGCGCACCCTCGCCGGCTTCCACTGCTCGGGCGAGCCGCTAGGATTGCTCTGCCCCACCGGTCCCGTTCCAAGCCAGCTACCTGCTTGAAACTGCACAATATGCTCACAAGCACCCTGTTCTTCACATGCAGAGGCAAGAAAGAGGCAGAATCGGTCTAATTCGGCCAGTCTGACAGTAAATGTGGTGGAGAGCAAAACAGCCGTTTCAGAGCGATAGGATGCTTTTTTGCACATTTCGACTTAAAAAGGCCCTGTCCTCACTGAATATTGAGCTGCAATGTGTGATTTGGATGAGGTTTTGTCATTACAAGCTCGCATGGGATGTGTAATGAGGGAAAAAGCATGATTTTTATCCTCCACGAGAGGGGCCCTGACAGCGCCCCATTCATCCGGCTGAACGCGCACCCTCGCCGGCTTCCACTGCTCGGGCGAGCCGCTAGGATTGCTCTGCCCCACCGGTCCCGTTCCAAGCCAGCTACCTGCTTGAAACTGCACAATATGCTCACAAGCACCCTGTTCTTCACATGCAGAGACAAGAAAGAGGCAGAATCGGTCTAATTCGGCCAGTCTGACAGTAAATGTGGTGGAGAGCAAAACAGCCGTTTCAGAGCGATAGGACGCTTTTTTGCACATTTCGACTTAAAAAGGCCCTGTCCTCACTGAATATTGAGCTGCAATGTGTGATTTGGATGAGGTTTTATCATTACAAGCTCGCATGGGATGTGTAATGAGGGAAAAAGCATGATTTTTATCCTCCACGAGAGGGGCCCTGACAGCGCCCCATTCATCCGGCTGAACGCGCACCCTCGCCGGCTTCCACTGCTCGGGCGAGCCGCTAGGATTGCTCTGCCCCACCGGTCCCGTTCCAAGCCAGCTACCTGCTTGAAACTGCACAATATGCTCACAAGCACCCTGTTCTTCACATGTAGAGGCAAGAAAGAGGCAGAATCGGTCTAATTCGGCCAGTCTGACAGTAAATGTGGTGGAGAGCAAAACAGCCGTTTCAGAGCGATAGGATGCATTTTTACACATTTCGACTTAAAAAGGCCCTGTCCTCACTGAATATTGAGCTGCAATGTGAGATTTGGATGAGGTTTTATCATTACAAGCTCGCATGGGATGTGTAATGAGGGAAAAAGCATGATTTTTATCCTCCACGAGAGGGGCCCTGACAGCGGCCCATTCATCCGGCTGAACGCGCACCCTCGCCGGCTTCCACTGCTCGGGCGAGCCGCTAGGATTGCTCTGCCCCACCGGTCCCGTTCCAAGCCAGCTACCTGCTTGAAACTGCACAATATGCTCACAAGCACCCTGTTCTTCACATGCAGAGGCAAGAAAGAGGCAGAATCGGTCTAATTCGGCCAGTCTGACAGTAAATGTGGTGGAGAGCAAAACAGCCGTTTCAGAGCGATAGGATGCTTTTTTGCACATTTCGACTTAAAAATGCCCTGTCCTCACTGAATATTGAGCTGCAATGTGTGATTTGGATGAGGTTTTATCATTACAAGCTCGCATGGGATGTGTAATGAGGGAAAAAGCATGATTTTTATCCTCCACGAGAGGGGCCCTGACAGCGCCCCATTCATCCGGCTGAACGCGCACCCTCGCCGGCTTCCACTGCTCGGGCGAGCCGCTAGGATTGCTCTGCCCCACCGGTCCCGTTCCAAGCCAGCTACCTGCTTGAAACTGCACAATATGCTCACAAGCACCCTGTTCTTCACATGTAGAGGCAAGAAAGAGGCAGAATCGGTCTAATTCGGCCAGTCTGACAGTAAATGTGGTGGAGAGCAAAACAGCCGTTTCAGAGCGATAGGATGCATTTTTGCACATTTCGACTTAAAAAGGCCCTGTCCTCACTGAATATTGAGCTGAAATGTGAGATTTGGATGAGGTTTTATCATTACAAGCTCGCATGGGATGTGTAATGAGGGAAAAAGCATGATTTTTATCCTCCACGAGAGGGGCACTGACAGCGCCCCATTCATCCGGCTGAACGCGCACCCTCGCCGGCTTCCACTGCTCGGGCGAGCCGCTAGGATTGCTCTGCCCCACCGGTCCCGTTCCAAGCCAGCTACCTGCTTGAAACTGCACAATATGCTCACAAGCACCCTGTTCTTCACATGCAGAGGCAAGAAAGAGGCAGAATCGGTCTAATTCGGCCAGTCTGACAGTAAATGTGGTGGAGAGCAAAACAGCCGTTTCAGAGCGATAGGATGCTTTTTTGCACATTTCGACTTAAAAAGGCCCTGTCCTCACTGAATATTGAGCTGCAATGTGTGATTTGGATGAGGTTTTATCATTACAAGCTCGCATGGGATGTGTAATGAGGGAAAAAGCATGATTTTTATCCTCCACGAGAGGGGCCCTGACAGCGCCCCATTCATCCGGCTGAACGCGCACCCTCGCCGGCTTCCACTGCTCGGGCGAGCCGCTAGGATTGCTCTGCCCCACCGGTCCCGTTCCAAGCCAGCTACCTGCTTGAAACTGCACAATATGCTCACAAGCACCCTGTTCTTCACATGCAGAGACAAGAAAGAGGCAGAATCGGTCTAATTCGGCCAGTCTGACAGTAAATGTGGTGGAGAGCAAAACAGCCGTTTCAGAGCGATAGGACGCTTTTTTGCACATTTCGACTTAAAAAGGCCCTGTCCTCACTGAATATTGAGCTGCAATGTGTGATTTGGATGAGGTTTTATCATTACAAGCTCGCATGGGATGTGTAATGAGGGAAAAAGCATGATTTTTATCCTCCACGAGAGGGGCCCTGACAGCGCCCCATTCATCCGGCTGAACGCGCACCCTCGCCGGCTTCCACTGCTCGGGCGAGCCGCTAGGATTGCTCTGCCCCACCGGTCCCGTTCCAAGCCAGCTACCTGCTTGAAACTGCACAATATGCTCACAAGCACCCTGTTCTTCACATGTAGAGGCAAGAAAGAGGCAGAATCGGTCTAATTCGGCCAGTCTGACAGTAAATGTGGTGGAGAGCAAAACAGCCGTTTCAGAGCGATAGGATGCATTTTTACACATTTCGACTTAAAAAGGCCCTGTCCTCACTGAATATTGAGCTGCAATGTGAGATTTGGATGAGGTTTTATCATTACAAGCTCGCATGGGATGTGTAATGAGGGAAAAAGCATGATTTTTATCCTCCACGAGAGGGGCCCTGACAGCGGCCCATTCATCCGGCTGAACGCGCACCCTCGCCGGCTTCCACTGCTCGGGCGAGCCGCTAGGATTGCTCTGCCCCACCGGTCCCGTTCCAAGCCAGCTACCTGCTTGAAACTGCACAATATGCTCACAAGCACCCTGTTCTTCACATGCAGAGGCAAGAAAGAGGCAGAATCGGTCTAATTCGGCCAGTCTGACAGTAAATGTGGTGGAGAGCAAAACAGCCGTTTCAGAGCGATAGGATGCTTTTTTGCACATTTCGACTTAAAAATGCCCTGTCCTCACTGAATATTGAGCTGCAATGTGTGATTTGGATGAGGTTTTATCATTACAAGCTCGCATGGGATGTGTAATGAGGGAAAAAGCATGATTTTTATCCTCCACGAGAGGGGCCCTGACAGCGCCCCATTCATCCGGCTGAACGCGCACCCTCGCCGGCTTCCACTGCTCGGGCGAGCCGCTAGGATTGCTCTGCCCCACCGGTCCCGTTCCAAGCCAGCTACCTGCTTGAAACTGCACAATATGCTCACAAGCACCCTGTTCTTCACATGTAGAGGCAAGAAAGAGGCAGAATCGGTCTAATTCGGCCAGTCTGACAGTAAATGTGGTGGAGAGCAAAACAGCCGTTTCAGAGCGATAGGATGCATTTTTGCACATTTCGACTTAAAAAGGCCCTGTCCTCACTGAATATTGAGCTGAAATGTGAGATTTGGATGAGGTTTTATCATTACAAGCTCGCATGGGATGTGTAATGAGGGAAAAAGCATGATTTTTATCCTCCACGAGAGGGGCACTGACAGCGCCCCATTCATCCGGCTGAACGCGCACCCTCGCCGGCTTCCACTGCTCGGGCGAGCCGCTAGGATTGCTCTGCCCCACCGGTCCCGTTCCAAGCCAGCTACCTGCTTGAAACTGCACAATATGCTCACAAGCACCCTGTTCTTCACATGCAGAGGCAAGAAAGAGGCAGAATCGGTCTAATTCGGCCAGTCTGACAGTAAATGTGGTGGAGAGCAAAACAGCCGTTTCAGAGCGATAGGATGCTTTTTTGCACATTTCGACTTAAAAAGGCCCTGTCCTCACTGAATATTGAGCTGCAATGTGTGATTTGGATGAGGTTTTATCATTACAAGCTCGCATGGGATGTGTAATGAGGGAAAAAGCATGATTTTTATCCTCCACGAGAGGGGCCCTGACAGCGCCCCATTCATCCGGCTGAACGCGCACCCTCGCCGGCTTCCACTGCTCGGGCGAGCCGCTAGGATTGCTCTGCCCCACCGGTCCCGTTCCAAGCCAGCTACCTGCTTGAAACTGCACAATATGCTCACAAGCACCCTGTTCTTCACATGCAGAGACAAGAAAGAGGCAGAATCGGTCTAATTCGGCCAGTCTGACAGTAAATGTGGTGGAGAGCAAAACAGCCGTTTCAGAGCGATAGGACGCTTTTTTGCACATTTCGACTTAAAAAGGCCCTGTCCTCACTGAATATTGAGCTGCAATGTGTGATTTGGATGAGGTTTTATCATTACAAGCTCGCATGGGATGTGTAATGAGGGAAAAAGCATGATTTTTATCCTCCACGAGAGGGGCCCTGACAGCGCCCCATTCATCCGGCTGAACGCGCACCCTCGCCGGCTTCCACTGCTCGGGCGAGCCGCTAGGATTGCTCTGCCCCACCGGTCCCGTTCCAAGCCAGCTACCTGCTTGAAACTGCACAATATGCTCACAAGCACCCTGTTCTTCACATGCAGAGGCAAGAAAGAGGCAGAATCGGTCTAATTCGGCCAGTCTGACAGTAAATGTGGTGGAGAGCAAAACAGCCGTTTCAGAGCGATAGGACGCTTTTTTGCACATTTCGACTTAAAAAGGCCCTGTCCTCACTGAATATTGAGCTGCAATGTGTGATTTGGATGAGGTTTTATCATTACAAGCTCGCATGGGATGTGTAATGAGGGAAAAAGCATGATTTTTATCCTCCACGAGAGGGGCCCTGACAGCGCCCCATTCATCCGGCTGAACGCGCACCCTCGCCGGCTTCCACTGCTCGGGCGAGCCGCTAGGATTGCTCTGCCCCACCGGTCCCGTTCCAAGCCAGCTACCTGCTTGAAACTGCACAATATGCTCACAAGCACCCTGTTCTTCACATGTAGAGGCAAGAAAGAGGCAGAATCGGTCTAATTCGGCCAGTCTGACAGTAAATGTGGTGGAGAGCAAAACAGCCGTTTCAGAGCGATAGGATGCATTTTTACACATTTCGACTTAAAAAGGCCCTGTCCTCACTGAATATTGAGCTGCAATGTGAGATTTGGATGAGGTTTTATCATTACAAGCTCGCATGGGATGTGTAATGAGGGAAAAAGCATGATTTTTATCCTCCACGAGAGGGGCCCTGACAGCGCCCCATTCATCCGGCTGAACGCGCACCCTCGCCGGCTTCCACTGCTCGGGCGAGCCGCTAGGATTGCTCTGCCCCACCGGTCCCGTTCCAAGCCAGCTACCTGCTTGAAACTGCACAATATGCTCACAAGCACCCTGTTCTTCACATGCAGAGGCAAGAAAGAGGCAGAATCGGTGTAATTCGGCCAGTCTGACAGTAAATGTGGTGGAGAGCAAAACAGCCGTTTCAGAGCGATAGGATGCTTTTTTGCACATTTCGACTTAAAAATGCCCTGTCCTCACTGAATATTGAGCTGCAATGTGTGATTTGGATGAGGTTTTATCATTACAAGCTCGCATGGGATGTGTAATGAGGGAAAAAGCATGATTTTTATCCTCCACGAGAGGGGCCCTGACAGCGCCCCATTCATCCGGCTGAACGCGCACCCTCGCCGGCTTCCACTGCTCGGGCGAGCCGCTAGGATTGCTCTGCCCCACCGGTCCCGTTCCAAGCCAGCTACCTGCTTGAAACTGCACAATATGCTCACAAGCACCCTGTTCTTCACATGTAGAGGCAAGAAAGAGGCAGAATCGGTCTAATTCGGCCAGTCTGACAGTAAATGTGGTGGAGAGCAAAACAGCCGTTTCAGAGCGATAGGATGCATTTTTGCACATTTCGACTTAAAAAGGCCCTGTCCTCACTGAATATTGAGCTGAAATGTGAGATTTGGATGAGGTTTTATCATTACAAGCTCGCATGGGATGTGTAATGAGGGAAAAAGCATGATTTTTATCCTCCACGAGAGGGGAACTGACAGCGCCCCATTCATCCGGCTGAACGCGCACCCTCGCCGGCTTCCACTGCTCGGGCGAGCCGCTAGGATTGCTCTGCCCCACCGGTCCCGTTCCAAGCCAGCTACCTGCTTGAAACTGCACAATATGCTCACAAGCACCCTGTTCTTCACATGCAGAGGCAAGAAAGAGGCAGAATCGGTCTAATTCGGCCAGTCTGACAGTAAATGTGGTGGAGAGCAAAACAGCCGTTTCAGAGCGATAGGATGCTTTTTTGCACATTTCGACTTAAAAAGGCCCTGTCCTCACTGAATATTGAGCTGCAATGTGTGATTTGGATGAGGTTTTATCATTACAAGCTCGCATGGGATGTGTAATGAGGGAAAAAGCATGATTTTTATCCTCCACGAGAGGGGCCCTGACAGCGCCCCATTCATCCGGCTGAACGCGCACCCTCGCCGGCTTCCACTGCTCGGGCGAGCCGCTAGGATTGCTCTGCCCCACCGGTCCCGTTCCAAGCCAGCTACCTGCTTGAAACTGCACAATATGCTCACAAGCACCCTGTTCTTCACATGTAGAGGCAAGAAAGAGGCAGAATCGGTCTAATTCGGCCAGTCTGACAGTAAATGTGGTGGAGAGCAAAACAGCCGTTTCAGAGCGATAGGATGCATTTTTGCACATTTCGACTTAAAAAGGCCCTGTCCTCACTGAATATTGAGCTGAAATGTGAGATTTGGATGAGGTTTTATCATTACAAGCTCGCATGGGATGTGTAATGAGGGAAAAAGCATGATTTTTATCCTCCACGAGAGGGGCACTGACAGCGCCCCATTCATCCGGCTGAACGCGCACCCTCGCCGGCTTCCACTGCTCGGGCGAGCCGCTAGGATTGCTCTGCCCCACCGGTCCCGTTCCAAGCCAGCTACCTGCTTGAAACTGCACAATATGCTCACAAGCACCCTGTTCTTCACATGCAGAGGCAAGAAAGAGGCAGAATCGGTCTAATTCGGCCAGTCTGACAGTAAATGTGGTGGAGAGCAAAACAGCCGTTTCAGAGCGATAGGATGCTTTTTTGCACATTTCGACTTAAAAAGGCCCTGTCCTCACTGAATATTGAGCTGCAATGTGTGATTTGGATGAGGTTTTATCATTACAAGCTCGCATGGGATGTGTAATGAGGGAAAAAGCATGATTTTTATCCTCCACGAGAGGGGCCCTGACAGCGCCCCATTCATCCGGCTGAACGCGCACCCTCGCCGGCTTCCACTGCTCGGGCGAGCCGCTAGGATTGCTCTGCCCCACCGGTCCCGTTCCAAGCCAGCTACCTGCTTGAAACTGCACAATATGCTCACAAGCACCCTGTTCTTCACATGCAGAGACAAGAAAGAGGCAGAATCGGTCTAATTCGGCCAGTCTGACAGTAAATGTGGTGGAGAGCAAAACAGCCGTTTCAGAGCGATAGGACGCTTTTTTGCACATTTCGACTTAAAAAGGCCCTGTCCTCACTGAATATTGAGCTGCAATGTGTGATTTGGATGAGGTTTTATCATTACAAGCTCGCATGGGATGTGTAATGAGGGAAAAAGCATGATTTTTATCCTCCACGAGAGGGGCCCTGACAGCGGCCCATTCATCCGGCTGAACGCGCACCCTCGCCGGCTTCCACTGCTCGGGCGAGCCGCTAGGATTGCTCTGCCCCACCGGTCCCGTTCCAAGCCAGCTACCTGCTTGAAACTGCACAATATGCTCACAAGCACCCTGTTCTTCACATGCAGAGACAAGAAAGAGGCAGAATCGGTCTAATTCGGCCAGTCTGACAGTAAATGTGGTGGAGAGCAAAACAGCCGTTTCAGAGCGATAGGACGCTTTTTTGCACATTTCGACTTAAAAAGGCCCTGTCCTCACTGAATATTGAGCTGCAATGTGTGATTTGGATGAGGTTTTATCATTACAAGCTCGCATGGGATGTGTAATGAGGGAAAAAGCATGATTTTTATCCTCCACGAGAGGGGCCCTGACAGCGCCCCATTCATCCGGCTGAACGCGCACCCTCGCCGGCTTCCACTGCTCGGGCGAGCCGCTAGGATTGCTCTGCCCCACCGGTCCCGTTCCAAGCCAGCTACCTGCTTGAAACTGCACAATATGCTCACAAGCACCCTGTTCTTCACATGCAGAGGCAAGAAAGAGGCAGAATCGGTCTAATTCGGCCAGTCTGACAGTAAATGTGGTGGAGAGCAAAACAGCCGTTTCAGAGCGATAGGACGCTTTTTTGCACATTTCGACTTAAAAAGGCCCTGTCCTCACTGAATATTGAGCTGCAATGTGTGATTTGGATGAGGTTTTATCATTACAAGCTCGCATGGGATGTGTAATGAGGGAAAAAGCATGATTTTTATCCTCCACGAGAGGGGCCCTGACAGCGCCCCATTCATCCGGCTGAACGCGCACCCTCGCCGGCTTCCACTGCTCGGGCGAGCCGCTAGGATTGCTCTGCCCCACCGGTCCCGTTCCAAGCCAGCTACCTGCTTGAAACTGCACAATATGCTCACAAGCACCCTGTTCTTCACATGTAGAGGCAAGAAAGAGGCAGAATCGGTCTAATTCGGCCAGTCTGACAGTAAATGTGGTGGAGAGCAAAACAGCCGTTTCAGAGCGATAGGATGCATTTTTACACATTTCGACTTAAAAAGGCCCTGTCCTCACTGAATATTGAGCTGCAATGTGAGATTTGGATGAGGTTTTATCATTACAAGCTCGCATGGGATGTGTAATGAGGGAAAAAGCATGATTTTTATCCTCCACGAGAGGGGCCCTGACAGCGGCCCATTCATCCGGCTGAACGCGCACCCTCGCCGGCTTCCACTGCTCGGGCGAGCCGCTAGGATTGCTCTGCCCCACCGGTCCCGTTCCAAGCCAGCTACCTGCTTGAAACTGCACAATATGCTCACAAGCACCCTGTTCTTCACATGCAGAGGCAAGAAAGAGGCAGAATCGGTCTAATTCGGCCAGTCTGACAGTAAATGTGGTGGAGAGCAAAACAGCCGTTTCAGAGCGATAGGATGCTTTTTTGCACATTTCGACTTAAAAATGCCCTGTCCTCACTGAATATTGAGCTGCAATGTGTGATTTGGATGAGGTTTTATCATTACAAGCTCGCATGGGATGTGTAATGAGGGAAAAAGCATGATTTTTATCCTCCACGAGAGGGGCCCTGACAGCGCCCCATTCATCCGGCTGAACGCGCACCCTCGCCGGCTTCCACTGCTCGGGCGAGCCGCTAGGATTGCTCTGCCCCACCGGTCCCGTTCCAAGCCAGCTACCTGCTTGAAACTGCACAATATGCTCACAAGCACCCTGTTCTTCACATGTAGAGGCAAGAAAGAGGCAGAATCGGTCTAATTCGGCCAGTCTGACAGTAAATGTGGTGGAGAGCAAAACAGCCGTTTCAGAGCGATAGGATGCATTTTTGCACATTTCGACTTAAAAAGGCCCTGTCCTCACTGAATATTGAGCTGAAATGTGAGATTTGGATGAGGTTTTATCATTACAAGCTCGCATGGGATGTGTAATGAGGGAAAAAGCATGATTTTTATCCTCCACGAGAGGGGCACTGACAGCGCCCCATTCATCCGGCTGAACGCGCACCCTCGCCGGCTTCCACTGCTCGGGCGAGCCGCTAGGATTGCTCTGCCCCACCGGTCCCGTTCCAAGCCAGCTACCTGCTTGAAACTGCACAATATGCTCACAAGCACCCTGTTCTTCACATGCAGAGGCAAGAAAGAGGCAGAATCGGTCTAATTCGGCCAGTCTGACAGTAAATGTGGTGGAGAGCAAAACAGCCGTTTCAGAGCGATAGGATGCTTTTTTGCACATTTCGACTTAAAAAGGCCCTGTCCTCACTGAATATTGAGCTGCAATGTGTGATTTGGATGAGGTTTTATCATTACAAGCTCGCATGGGATGTGTAATGAGGGAAAAAGCATGATTTTTATCCTCCACGAGAGGGGCCCTGACAGCGCCCCATTCATCCGGCTGAACGCGCACCCTCGCCGGCTTCCACTGCTCGGGCGAGCCGCTAGGATTGCTCTGCCCCACCGGTCCCGTTCCAAGCCAGCTACCTGCTTGAAACTGCACAATATGCTCACAAGCACCCTGTTCTTCACATGCAGAGACAAGAAAGAGGCAGAATCGGTCTAATTCGGCCAGTCTGACAGTAAATGTGGTGGAGAGCAAAACAGCCGTTTCAGAGCGATAGGACGCTTTTTTGCACATTTCGACTTAAAAAGGCCCTGTCCTCACTGAATATTGAGCTGCAATGTGTGATTTGGATGAGGTTTTATCATTACAAGCTCGCATGGGATGTGTAATGAGGGAAAAAGCATGATTTTTATCCTCCACGAGAGGGGCCCTGACAGCGCCCCATTCATCCGGCTGAACGCGCACCCTCGCCGGCTTCCACTGCTCGGGCGAGCCGCTAGGATTGCTCTGCCCCACCGGTCCCGTTCCAAGCCAGCTACCTGCTTGAAACTGCACAATATGCTCACAAGCACCCTGTTCTTCACATGTAGAGGCAAGAAAGAGGCAGAATCGGTCTAATTCGGCCAGTCTGACAGTAAATGTGGTGGAGAGCAAAACAGCCGTTTCAGAGCGATAGGATGCATTTTTACACATTTCGACTTAAAAAGGCCCTGTCCTCACTGAATATTGAGCTGCAATGTGAGATTTGGATGAGGTTTTATCATTACAAGCTCGCATGGGATGTGTAATGAGGGAAAAAGCATGATTTTTATCCTCCACGAGAGGGGCCCTGACAGCGGCCCATTCATCCGGCTGAACGCGCACCCTCGCCGGCTTCCACTGCTCGGGCGAGCCGCTAGGATTGCTCTGCCCCACCGGTCCCGTTCCAAGCCAGCTACCTGCTTGAAACTGCACAATATGCTCACAAGCACCCTGTTCTTCACATGCAGAGGCAAGAAAGAGGCAGAATCGGTCTAATTCGGCCAGTCTGACAGTAAATGTGGTGGAGAGCAAAACAGCCGTTTCAGAGCGATAGGATGCTTTTTTGCACATTTCGACTTAAAAATGCCCTGTCCTCACTGAATATTGAGCTGCAATGTGTGATTTGGATGAGGTTTTATCATTACAAGCTCGCATGGGATGTGTAATGAGGGAAAAAGCATGATTTTTATCCTCCACGAGAGGGGCCCTGACAGCGCCCCATTCATCCGGCTGAACGCGCACCCTCGCCGGCTTCCACTGCTCGGGCGAGCCGCTAGGATTGCTCTGCCCCACCGGTCCCGTTCCAAGCCAGCTACCTGCTTGAAACTGCACAATATGCTCACAAGCACCCTGTTCTTCACATGTAGAGGCAAGAAAGAGGCAGAATCGGTCTAATTCGGCCAGTCTGACAGTAAATGTGGTGGAGAGCAAAACAGCCGTTTCAGAGCGATAGGATGCATTTTTGCACATTTCGACTTAAAAAGGCCCTGTCCTCACTGAATATTGAGCTGAAATGTGAGATTTGGATGAGGTTTTATCATTACAAGCTCGCATGGGATGTGTAATGAGGGAAAAAGCATGATTTTTATCCTCCACGAGAGGGGCACTGACAGCGCCCCATTCATCCGGCTGAACGCGCACCCTCGCCGGCTTCCACTGCTCGGGCGAGCCGCTAGGATTGCTCTGCCCCACCGGTCCCGTTCCAAGCCAGCTACCTGCTTGAAACTGCACAATATGCTCACAAGCACCCTGTTCTTCACATGCAGAGGCAAGAAAGAGGCAGAATCGGTCTAATTCGGCCAGTCTGACAGTAAATGTGGTGGAGAGCAAAACAGCCGTTTCAGAGCGATAGGATGCTTTTTTGCACATTTCGACTTAAAAAGGCCCTGTCCTCACTGAATATTGAGCTGCAATGTGTGATTTGGATGAGGTTTTATCATTACAAGCTCGCATGGGATGTGTAATGAGGGAAAAAGCATGATTTTTATCCTCCACGAGAGGGGCCCTGACAGCGCCCCATTCATCCGGCTGAACGCGCACCCTCGCCGGCTTCCACTGCTCGGGCGAGCCGCTAGGATTGCTCTGCCCCACCGGTCCCGTTCCAAGCCAGCTACCTGCTTGAAACTGCACAATATGCTCACAAGCACCCTGTTCTTCACATGCAGAGACAAGAAAGAGGCAGAATCGGTCTAATTCGGCCAGTCTGACAGTAAATGTGGTGGAGAGCAAAACAGCCGTTTCAGAGCGATAGGACGCTTTTTTGCACATTTCGACTTAAAAAGGCCCTGTCCTCACTGAATATTGAGCTGCAATGTGTGATTTGGATGAGGTTTTATCATTACAAGCTCGCATGGGATGTGTAATGAGGGAAAAAGCATGATTTTTATCCTCCACGAGAGGGGCCCTGACAGCGCCCCATTCATCCGGCTGAACGCGCACCCTCGCCGGCTTCCACTGCTCGGGCGAGCCGCTAGGATTGCTCTGCCCCACCGGTCCCGTTCCAAGCCAGCTACCTGCTTGAAACTGCACAATATGCTCACAAGCACCCTGTTCTTCACATGCAGAGACAAGAAAGAGGCAGAATCGGTCTAATTCGGCCAGTCTGACAGTAAATGTGGTGGAGAGCAAAACAGCCGTTTCAGAGCGATAGGACGCTTTTTTGCACATTTCGACTTAAAAAGGCCCTGTCCTCACTGAATATTGAGCTGCAATGTGTGATTTGGATGAGGTTTTATCATTACAAGCTCGCATGGGATGTGTAATGAGGGAAAAAGCATGATTTTTATCCTCCACGAGAGGGGCCCTGACAGCGCCCCATTCATCCGGCTGAACGCGCACCCTCGCCGGCTTCCACTGCTCGGGCGAGCCGCTAGGATTGCTCTGCCCCACCGGTCCCGTTCCAAGCCAGCTACCTGCTTGAAACTGCACAATATGCTCACAAGCACCCTGTTCTTCACATGCAGAGGCAAGAAAGAGGCAGAATCGGTCTAATTCGGCCAGTCTGACAGTAAATGTGGTGGAGAGCAAAACAGCCGTTTCAGAGCGATAGGACGCTTTTTTGCACATTTCGACTTAAAAAGGCCCTGTCCTCACTGAATATTGAGCTGCAATGTGTGATTTGGATGAGGTTTTATCATTACAAGCTCGCATGGGATGTGTAATGAGGGAAAAAGCATGATTTTTATCCTCCACGAGAGGGGCCCTGACAGCGCCCCATTCATCCGGCTGAACGCGCACCCTCGCCGGCTTCCACTGCTCGGGCGAGCCGCTAGGATTGCTCTGCCCCACCGGTCCCGTTCCAAGCCAGCTACCTGCTTGAAACTGCACAATATGCTCACAAGCACCCTGTTCTTCACATGTAGAGGCAAGAAAGAGGCAGAATCGGTCTAATTCGGCCAGTCTGACAGTAAATGTGGTGGAGAGCAAAACAGCCGTTTCAGAGCGATAGGATGCATTTTTACACATTTCGACTTAAAAAGGCCCTGTCCTCACTGAATATTGAGCTGCAATGTGAGATTTGGATGAGGTTTTATCATTACAAGCTCGCATGGGATGTGTAATGAGGGAAAAAGCATGATTTTTATCCTCCACGAGAGGGGCCCTGACAGCGGCCCATTCATCCGGCTGAACGCGCACCCTCGCCGGCTTCCACTGCTCGGGCGAGCCGCTAGGATTGCTCTGCCCCACCGGTCCCGTTCCAAGCCAGCTACCTGCTTGAAACTGCACAATATGCTCACAAGCACCCTGTTCTTCACATGCAGAGGCAAGAAAGAGGCAGAATCGGTCTAATTCGGCCAGTCTGACAGTAAATGTGGTGGAGAGCAAAACAGCCGTTTCAGAGCGATAGGATGCTTTTTTGCACATTTCGACTTAAAAATGCCCTGTCCTCACTGAATATTGAGCTGCAATGTGTGATTTGGATGAGGTTTTATCATTACAAGCTCGCATGGGATGTGTAATGAGGGAAAAAGCATGATTTTTATCCTCCACGAGAGGGGCCCTGACAGCGCCCCATTCATCCGGCTGAACGCGCACCCTCGCCGGCTTCCACTGCTCGGGCGAGCCGCTAGGATTGCTCTGCCCCACCGGTCCCGTTCCAAGCCAGCTACCTGCTTGAAACTGCACAATATGCTCACAAGCACCCTGTTCTTCACATGTAGAGGCAAGAAAGAGGCAGAATCGGTCTAATTCGGCCAGTCTGACAGTAAATGTGGTGGAGAGCAAAACAGCCGTTTCAGAGCGATAGGATGCATTTTTGCACATTTCGACTTAAAAAGGCCCTGTCCTCACTGAATATTGAGCTGAAATGTGAGATTTGGATGAGGTTTTATCATTACAAGCTCGCATGGGATGTGTAATGAGGGAAAAAGCATGATTTTTATCCTCCACGAGAGGGGCACTGACAGCGCCCCATTCATCCGGCTGAACGCGCACCCTCGCCGGCTTCCACTGCTCGGGCGAGCCGCTAGGATTGCTCTGCCCCACCGGTCCCGTTCCAAGCCAGCTACCTGCTTGAAACTGCACAATATGCTCACAAGCACCCTGTTCTTCACATGTAGAGGCAAGAAAGAGGCAGAATCGGTCTAATTCGGCCAGTCTGACAGTAAATGTGGTGGAGAGCAAAACAGCCGTTTCAGAGCGATAGGATGCATTTTTACACATTTCGACTTAAAAAGGCCCTGTCCTCACTGAATATTGAGCTGCAATGTGAGATTTGGATGAGGTTTTATCATTACAAGCTCGCATGGGATGTGTAATGAGGGAAAAAGCATGATTTTTATCCTCCACGAGAGGGGCCCTGACAGCGGCCCATTCATCCGGCTGAACGCGCACCCTCGCCGGCTTCCACTGCTCGGGCGAGCCGCTAGGATTGCTCTGCCCCACCGGTCCCGTTCCAAGCCAGCTACCTGCTTGAAACTGCACAATATGCTCACAAGCACCCTGTTCTTCACATGCAGAGGCAAGAAAGAGGCAGAATCGGTCTAATTCGGCCAGTCTGACAGTAAATGTGGTGGAGAGCAAAACAGCCGTTTCAGAGCGATAGGATGCTTTTTTGCACATTTCGACTTAAAAATGCCCTGTCCTCACTGAATATTGAGCTGCAATGTGTGATTTGGATGAGGTTTTATCATTACAAGCTCGCATGGGATGTGTAATGAGGGAAAAAGCATGATTTTTATCCTCCACGAGAGGGGCCCTGACAGCGCCCCATTCATCCGGCTGAACGCGCACCCTCGCCGGCTTCCACTGCTCGGGCGAGCCGCTAGGATTGCTCTGCCCCACCGGTCCCGTTCCAAGCCAGCTACCTGCTTGAAACTGCACAATATGCTCACAAGCACCCTGTTCTTCACATGTAGAGGCAAGAAAGAGGCAGAATCGGTCTAATTCGGCCAGTCTGACAGTAAATGTGGTGGAGAGCAAAACAGCCGTTTCAGAGCGATAGGATGCATTTTTGCACATTTCGACTTAAAAAGGCCCTGTCCTCACTGAATATTGAGCTGAAATGTGAGATTTGGATGAGGTTTTATCATTACAAGCTCGCATGGGATGTGTAATGAGGGAAAAAGCATGATTTTTATCCTCCACGAGAGGGGCACTGACAGCGCCCCATTCATCCGGCTGAACGCGCACCCTCGCCGGCTTCCACTGCTCGGGCGAGCCGCTAGGATTGCTCTGCCCCACCGGTCCCGTTCCAAGCCAGCTACCTGCTTGAAACTGCACAATATGCTCACAAGCACCCTGTTCTTCACATGCAGAGGCAAGAAAGAGGCAGAATCGGTCTAATTCGGCCAGTCTGACAGTAAATGTGGTGGAGAGCAAAACAGCCGTTTCAGAGCGATAGGATGCTTTTTTGCACATTTCGACTTAAAAAGGCCCTGTCCTCACTGAATATTGAGCTGCAATGTGTGATTTGGATGAGGTTTTATCATTACAAGCTCGCATGGGATGTGTAATGAGGGAAAAAGCATGATTTTTATCCTCCACGAGAGGGGCCCTGACAGCGCCCCATTCATCCGGCTGAACGCGCACCCTCGCCGGCTTCCACTGCTCGGGCGAGCCGCTAGGATTGCTCTGCCCCACCGGTCCCGTTCCAAGCCAGCTACCTGCTTGAAACTGCACAATATGCTCACAAGCACCCTGTTCTTCACATGCAGAGACAAGAAAGAGGCAGAATCGGTCTAATTCGGCCAGTCTGACAGTAAATGTGGTGGAGAGCAAAACAGCCGTTTCAGAGCGATAGGACGCTTTTTTGCACATTTCGACTTAAAAAGGCCCTGTCCTCACTGAATATTGAGCTGCAATGTGTGATTTGGATGAGGTTTTATCATTACAAGCTCGCATGGGATGTGTAATGAGGGAAAAAGCATGATTTTTATCCTCCACGAGAGGGGCCCTGACAGCGCCCCATTCATCCGGCTGAACGCGCACCCTCGCCGGCTTCCACTGCTCGGGCGAGCCGCTAGGATTGCTCTGCCCCACCGGTCCCGTTCCAAGCCAGCTACCTGCTTGAAACTGCACAATATGCTCACAAGCACCCTGTTCTTCACATGCAGAGACAAGAAAGAGGCAGAATCGGTCTAATTCGGCCAGTCTGACAGTAAATGTGGTGGAGAGCAAAACAGCCGTTTCAGAGCGATAGGACGCTTTTTTGCACATTTCGACTTAAAAAGGCCCTGTCCTCACTGAATATTGAGCTGCAATGTGTGATTTGGATGAGGTTTTATCATTACAAGCTCGCATGGGATGTGTAATGAGGGAAAAAGCATGATTTTTATCCTCCACGAGAGGGGCCCTGACAGCGCCCCATTCATCCGGCTGAACGCGCACCCTCGCCGGCTTCCACTGCTCGGGCGAGCCGCTAGGATTGCTCTGCCCCACCGGTCCCGTTCCAAGCCAGCTACCTGCTTGAAACTGCACAATATGCTCACAAGCACCCTGTTCTTCACATGCAGAGGCAAGAAAGAGGCAGAATCGGTCTAATTCGGCCAGTCTGACAGTAAATGTGGTGGAGAGCAAAACAGCCGTTTCAGAGCGATAGGACGCTTTTTTGCACATTTCGACTTAAAAAGGCCCTGTCCTCACTGAATATTGAGCTGCAATGTGTGATTTGGATGAGGTTTTGTCATTACAAGCTCGCATGGGATGTGTAATGAGGGAAAAAGCATGATTTTTATCCTCCACGAGAGGGGCCCTGACAGCGCCCCATTCATCCGGCTGAACGCGCACCCTCGCCGGCTTCCACTGCTCGGGCGAGCCGCTAGGATTGCTCTGCCCCACCGGTCCCGTTCCAAGCCAGCTACCTGCTTGAAACTGCACAATATGCTCACAAGCACCCTGTTCTTCACATGTAGAGGCAAGAAAGAGGCAGAATCGGTCTAATTCGGCCAGTCTGACAGTAAATGTGGTGGAGAGCAAAACAGCCGTTTCAGAGCGATAGGATGCATTTTTACACATTTCGACTTAAAAAGGCCCTGTCCTCACTGAATATTGAGCTGCAATGTGAGATTTGGATGAGGTTTTATCATTACAAGCTCGCATGGGATGTGTAATGAGGGAAAAAGCATGATTTTTATCCTCCACGAGAGGGGCCCTGACAGCGGCCCATTCATCCGGCTGAACGCGCACCCTCGCCGGCTTCCACTGCTCGGGCGAGCCGCTAGGATTGCTCTGCCCCACCGGTCCCGTTCCAAGCCAGCTACCTGCTTGAAACTGCACAATATGCTCACAAGCACCCTGTTCTTCACATGCAGAGGCAAGAAAGAGGCAGAATCGGTCTAATTCGGCCAGTCTGACAGTAAATGTGGTGGAGAGCAAAACAGCCGTTTCAGAGCGATAGGATGCTTTTTTGCACATTTCGACTTAAAAAGGCCCTGTCCTCACTGAATATTGAGCTGCAATGTGTGATTTGGATGAGGTTTTATCATTACAAGCTCGCATGGGATGTGTAATGAGGGAAAAAGCATGATTTTTATCCTCCACGAGAGGGGCCCTGACAGCGCCCCATTCATCCGGCTGAACGCGCACCCTCGCCGGCTTCCACTGCTCGGGCGAGCCGCTAGGATTGCTCTGCCCCACCGGTCCCGTTCCAAGCCAGCTACCTGCTTGAAACTGCACAATATGCTCACAAGCACCCTGTTCTTCACATGTAGAGGCAAGAAAGAGGCAGAATCGGTCTAATTCGGCCAGTCTGACAGTAAATGTGGTGGAGAGCAAAACAGCCGTTTCAGAGCGATAGGATGCATTTTTGCACATTTCGACTTAAAAAGGCCCTGTCCTCACTGAATATTGAGCTGAAATGTGAGATTTGGATGAGGTTTTATCATTACAAGCTCGCATGGGATGTGTAATGAGGGAAAAAGCATGATTTTTATCCTCCACGAGAGGGGCACTGACAGCGCCCCATTCATCCGGCTGAACGCGCACCCTCGCCGGCTTCCACTGCTCGGGCGAGCCGCTAGGATTGCTCTGCCCCACCGGTCCCGTTCCAAGCCAGCTACCTGCTTGAAACTGCACAATATGCTCACAAGCACCCTGTTCTTCACATGCAGAGGCAAGAAAGAGGCAGAATCGGTCTAATTCGGCCAGTCTGACAGTAAATGTGGTGGAGAGCAAAACAGCCGTTTCAGAGCGATAGGATGCTTTTTTGCACATTTCGACTTAAAAAGGCCCTGTCCTCACTGAATATTGAGCTGCAATGTGTGATTTGGATGAGGTTTTATCATTACAAGCTCGCATGGG
The DNA here is from genome assembly GCF_963514085.1 of Chelon labrosus. Taxonomy (NCBI): domain Eukaryota; kingdom Metazoa; phylum Chordata; class Actinopteri; order Mugiliformes; family Mugilidae; genus Chelon; species Chelon labrosus. The sequence continues at coordinate 96,452 of NW_028181561.1, forward strand.
ATGTGTAATGAGGGAAAAAGCATGATTTTTATCCTCCACGAGAGGGGCCCTGACAGCGCCCCATTCATCCGGCTGAACGCGCACCCTCGCCGGCTTCCACTGCTCGGGCGAGCCGCTAGGATTGCTCTGCCCCACCGGTCCCGTTCCAAGCCAGCTACCTGCTTGAAACTGCACAATATGCTCACAAGCACCCTGTTCTTCACATGCAGAGACAAGAAAGAGGCAGAATCGGTCTAATTCGGCCAGTCTGACAGTAAATGTGGTGGAGAGCAAAACAGCCGTTTCAGAGCGATAGGACGCTTTTTTGCACATTTCGACTTAAAAAGGCCCTGTCCTCACTGAATATTGAGCTGCAATGTGTGATTTGGATGAGGTTTTATCATTACAAGCTCGCATGGGATGTGTAATGAGGGAAAAAGCATGATTTTTATCCTCCACGAGAGGGGCACTGACAGCGCCCCATTCATCCGGCTGAACGCGCACCCTCGCCGGCTTCCACTGCTCGGGCGAGCCGCTAGGATTGCTCTGCCCCACCGGTCCCGTTCCAAGCCAGCTACCTGCTTGAAACTGCACAATATGCTCACAAGCACCCTGTTCTTCACATGCAGAGGCAAGAAAGAGGCAGAATCGGTCTAATTCGGCCAGTCTGACAGTAAATGTGGTGGAGAGCAAAACAGCCGTTTCAGAGCGATAGGATGCTTTTTTGCACATTTCGACTTAAAAAGGCCCTGTCCTCACTGAATATTGAGCTGCAATGTGTGATTTGGATGAGGTTTTATCATTACAAGCTCGCATGGGATGTGTAATGAGGGAAAAAGCATGATTTTTATCCTCCACGAGAGGGGCCCTGACAGCGCCCCATTCATCCGGCTGAACGCGCACCCTCGCCGGCTTCCACTGCTCGGGCGAGCCGCTAGGATTGCTCTGCCCCACCGGTCCCGTTCCAAGCCAGCTACCTGCTTGAAACTGCACAATATGCTCACAAGCACCCTGTTCTTCACATGCAGAGACAAGAAAGAGGCAGAATCGGTCTAATTCGGCCAGTCTGACAGTAAATGTGGTGGAGAGCAAAACAGCCGTTTCAGAGCGATAGGACGCTTTTTTGCACATTTCGACTTAAAAAGGCCCTGTCCTCACTGAATATTGAGCTGCAATGTGTGATTTGGATGAGGTTTTATCATTACAAGCTCGCATGGGATGTGTAATGAGGGAAAAAGCATGATTTTTATCCTCCACGAGAGGGGCCCTGACAGCGCCCCATTCATCCGGCTGAACGCGCACCCTCGCCGGCTTCCACTGCTCGGGCGAGCCGCTAGGATTGCTCTGCCCCACCGGTCCCGTTCCAAGCCAGCTACCTGCTTGAAACTGCACAATATGCTCACAAGCACCCTGTTCTTCACATGCAGAGGCAAGAAAGAGGCAGAATCGGTCTAATTCGGCCAGTCTGACAGTAAATGTGGTGGAGAGCAAAACAGCCGTTTCAGAGCGATAGGACGCTTTTTTGCACATTTCGACTTAAAAAGGCCCTGTCCTCACTGAATATTGAGCTGCAATGTGTGATTTGGATGAGGTTTTATCATTACAAGCTCGCATGGGATGTGTAATGAGGGAAAAAGCATGATTTTTATCCTCCACGAGAGGGGCCCTGACAGCGCCCCATTCATCCGGCTGAACGCGCACCCTCGCCGGCTTCCACTGCTCGGGCGAGCCGCTAGGATTGCTCTGCCCCACCGGTCCCGTTCCAAGCCAGCTACCTGCTTGAAACTGCACAATATGCTCACAAGCACCCTGTTCTTCACATGTAGAGGCAAGAAAGAGGCAGAATCGGTCTAATTCGGCCAGTCTGACAGTAAATGTGGTGGAGAGCAAAACAGCCGTTTCAGAGCGATAGGATGCATTTTTGCACATTTCGACTTAAAAAGGCCCTGTCCTCACTGAATATTGAGCTGAAATGTGAGATTTGGATGAGGTTTTATCATTACAAGCTCGCATGGGATGTGTAATGAGGGAAAAAGCATGATTTTTATCCTCCACGAGAGGGGCCCTGACAGCGCCCCATTCATCCGGCTGAACGCGCACCCTCGCCGGCTTCCACTGCTCGGGCGAGCCGCTAGGATTGCTCTGCCCCACCGGTCCCGTTCCAAGCCAGCTACCTGCTTGAAACTGCACAATATGCTCACAAGCACCCTGTTCTTCACATGCAGAGGCAAGAAAGAGGCAGAATCGGTCTAATTCGGCCAGTCTGACAGTAAATGTGGTGGAGAGCAAAACAGCCGTTTCAGAGCGATAGGATGCTTTTTTGCACATTTCGACTTAAAAAGGCCCTGTCCTCACTGAATATTGAGCTGCAATGTGTGATTTGGATGAGGTTTTATCATTACAAGCTCGCATGGGATGTGTAATGAGGGAAAAAGCATGATTTTTATCCTCCACGAGAGGGGCCCTGACAGCGCCCCATTCATCCGGCTGAACGCGCACCCTCGCCGGCTTCCACTGCTCGGGCGAGCCGCTAGGATTGCTCTGCCCCACCGGTCCCGTTCCAAGCCAGCTACCTGCTTGAAACTGCACAATATGCTCACAAGCACCCTGTTCTTCACATGTAGAGGCAAGAAAGAGGCAGAATCGGTCTAATTCGGCCAGTCTGACAGTAAATGTGGTGGAGAGCAAAACAGCCGTTTCAGAGCGATAGGATGCATTTTTGCACATTTCGACTTAAAAAGGCCCTGTCCTCACTGAATATTGAGCTGAAATGTGAGATTTGGATGAGGTTTTATCATTACAAGCTCGCATGGGATGTGTAATGAGGGAAAAAGCATGATTTTTATCCTCCACGAGAGGGGAACTGACAGCGCCCCATTCATCCGGCTGAACGCGCACCCTCGCCGGCTTCCACTGCTCGGGCGAGCCGCTAGGATTGCTCTGCCCCACCGGTCCCGTTCCAAGCCAGCTACCTGCTTGAAACTGCACAATATGCTCACAAGCACCCTGTTCTTCACATGCAGAGGCAAGAAAGAGGCAGAATCGGTCTAATTCGGCCAGTCTGACAGTAAATGTGGTGGAGAGCAAAACAGCCGTTTCAGAGCGATAGGATGCATTTTTACACATTTCGACTTAAAAAGGCCCTGTCCTCACTGAATATTGAGCTGCAATGTGAGATTTGGATGAGGTTTTATCATTACAAGCTCGCATGGGATGTGTAATGAGGGAAAAAGCATGATTTTTATCCTCCACGAGAGGGGCCCTGACAGCGCCCCATTCATCCGGCTGAACGCGCACCCTCGCCGGCTTCCACTGCTCGGGCGAGCCGCTAGGATTGCTCTGCCCCACCGGTCCCGTTCCAAGCCAGCTACCTGCTTGAAACTGCACAATATGCTCACAAGCACCCTGTTCTTCACATGCAGAGGCAAGAAAGAGGCAGAATCGGTCTAATTCGGCCAGTCTGACAGTAAATGTGGTGGAGAGCAAAACAGCCGTTTCAGAGCGATAGGATGCTTTTTTGCACATTTCGACTTAAAAAGGCCCTGTCCTCACTGAATATTGAGCTGCAATGTGTGATTTGGATGAGGTTTTATCATTACAAGCTCGCATGGGATGTGTAATGAGGGAAAAAGCATGATTTTTATCCTCCACGAGAGGGGCCCTGACAGCGCCCCATTCATCCGGCTGAACGCGCACCCTCGCCGGCTTCCACTGCTCGGGCGAGCCGCTAGGATTGCTCTGCCCCACCGGTCCCGTTCCAAGCCAGCTACCTGCTTGAAACTGCACAATATGCTCACAAGCACCCTGTTCTTCACATGCAGAGGCAAGAAAGAGGCAGAATCGGTCTAATTCGGCCAGTCTGACAGTAAATGTGGTGGAGAGCAAAACAGCCGTTTCAGAGCGATAGGATGCATTTTTACACATTTCGACTTAAAAAGGCCCTGTCCTCACTGAATATTGAGCTGCAATGTGAGATTTGGATGAGGTTTTATCATTACAAGCTCGCATGGGATGTGTAATGAGGGAAAAAGCATGATTTTTATCCTCCACGAGAGGGGCCCTGACAGCGGCCCATTCATCCGGCTGAACGCGCACCCTCGCCGGCTTCCACTGCTCGGGCGAGCCGCTAGGATTGCTCTGCCCCACCGGTCCCGTTCCAAGCCAGCTACCTGCTTGAAACTGCACAATATGCTCACAAGCACCCTGTTCTTCACATGCAGAGGCAAGAAAGAGGCAGAATCGGTCTAATTCGGCCAGTCTGACAGTAAATGTGGTGGAGAGCAAAACAGCCGTTTCAGAGCGATAGGATGCTTTTTTGCACATTTCGACTTAAAAATGCCCTGTCCTCACTGAATATTGAGCTGCAATGTGTGATTTGGATGAGGTTTTATCATTACAAGCTCGCATGGGATGTGTAATGAGGGAAAAAGCATGATTTTTATCCTCCACGAGAGGGGCCCTGACAGCGCCCCATTCATCCGGCTGAACGCGCACCCTCGCCGGCTTCCACTGCTCGGGCGAGCCGCTAGGATTGCTCTGCCCCACCGGTCCCGTTCCAAGCCAGCTACCTGCTTGAAACTGCACAATATGCTCACAAGCACCCTGTTCTTCACATGTAGAGGCAAGAAAGAGGCAGAATCGGTCTAATTCGGCCAGTCTGACAGTAAATGTGGTGGAGAGCAAAACAGCCGTTTCAGAGCGATAGGATGCTTTTTTGCACATTTCGACTTAAAAAGGCCCTGTCCTCACTGAATATTGAGCTGCAATGTGTGATTTGGATGAGGTTTTATCATTACAAGCTCGCATGGGATGTGTAATGAGGGAAAAAGCATGATTTTTATCCTCCACGAGAGGGGCCCTGACAGCGCCCCATTCATCCGGCTGAACGCGCACCCTCGCCGGCTTCCACTGCTCGGGCGAGCCGCTAGGATTGCTCTGCCCCACCGGTCCCGTTCCAAGCCAGCTACCTGCTTGAAACTGCACAATATGCTCACAAGCACCCTGTTCTTCACATGTAGAGGCAAGAAAGAGGCAGAATCGGTCTAATTCGGCCAGTCTGACAGTAAATGTGGTGGAGAGCAAAACAGCCGTTTCAGAGCGATAGGATGCATTTTTGCACATTTCGACTTAAAAAGGCCCTGTCCTCACTGAATATTGAGCTGAAATGTGAGATTTGGATGAGGTTTTATCATTACAAGCTCGCATGGGATGTGTAATGAGGGAAAAAGCATGATTTTTATCCTCCACGAGAGGGGCCCTGACAGCGCCCCATTCATCCGGCTGAACGCGCACCCTCGCCGGCTTCCACTGCTCGGGCGAGCCGCTAGGATTGCTCTGCCCCACCGGTCCCGTTCCAAGCCAGCTACCTGCTTGAAACTGCACAATATGCTCACAAGCACCCTGTTCTTCACATGCAGAGGCAAGAAAGAGGCAGAATCGGTCTAATTCGGCCAGTCTGACAGTAAATGTGGTGGAGAGCAAAACAGCCGTTTCAGAGCGATAGGATGCTTTTTTGCACATTTCGACTTAAAAAGGCCCTGTCCTCACTGAATATTGAGCTGCAATGTGTGATTTGGATGAGGTTTTATCATTACAAGCTCGCATGGGATGTGTAATGAGGGAAAAAGCATGATTTTTATCCTCCACGAGAGGGGCCCTGACAGCGCCCCATTCATCCGGCTGAACGCGCACCCTCGCCGGCTTCCACTGCTCGGGCGAGCCGCTAGGATTGCTCTGCCCCACCGGTCCCGTTCCAAGCCAGCTACCTGCTTGAAACTGCACAATATGCTCACAAGCACCCTGTTCTTCACATGCAGAGACAAGAAAGAGGCAGAATCGGTCTAATTCGGCCAGTCTGACAGTAAATGTGGTGGAGAGCAAAACAGCCGTTTCAGAGCGATAGGACGCTTTTTTGCACATTTCGACTTAAAAAGGCCCTGTCCTCACTGAATATTGAGCTGCAATGTGTGATTTGGATGAGGTTTTATCATTACAAGCTCGCATGGGATGTGTAATGAGGGAAAAAGCATGATTTTTATCCTCCACGAGAGGGGCCCTGACAGCGGCCCATTCATCCGGCTGAACGCGCACCCTCGCCGGCTTCCACTGCTCGGGCGAGCCGCTAGGATTGCTCTGCCCCACCGGTCCCGTTCCAAGCCAGCTACCTGCTTGAAACTGCACAATATGCTCACAAGCACCCTGTTCTTCACATGCAGAGGCAAGAAAGAGGCAGAATCGGTCTAATTCGGCCAGTCTGACAGTAAATGTGGTGGAGAGAAAAACAGCCGTTTCAGAGCGATAGGATGCTTTTTTGCACATTTCGACTTAAAAATGCCCTGTCCTCACTGAATATTGAGCTGCAATGTGTGATTTGGATGAGGTTTTATCATTACAAGCTCGCATGGGATGTGTAATGAGGGAAAAAGCATGATTTTTATCCTCCACGAGAGGGGCCCTGACAGCGCCCCATTCATCCGGCTGAACGCGCACCCTCGCCGGCTTCCACTGCTCGGGCGAGCCGCTAGGATTGCTCTGCCCCACCGGTCCCGTTCCAAGCCAGCTACCTGCTTGAAACTGCACAATATGCTCACAAGCACCCTGTTCTTCACATGTAGAGGCAAGAAAGAGGCAGAATCGGTCTAATTCGGCCAGTCTGACAGTAAATGTGGTGGAGAGCAAAACAGCCGTTTCAGAGCGATAGGATGCATTTTTGCACATTTCGACTTAAAAAGGCCCTGTCCTCACTGAATATTGAGCTGAAATGTGAGATTTGGATGAGGTTTTATCATTACAAGCTCGCATGGGATGTGTAATGAGGGAAAAAGCATGATTTTTATCCTCCACGAGAGGGGCCCTGACAGCGCCCCATTCATCCGGCTGAACGCGCACCCTCGCCGGCTTCCACTGCTCGGGCGAGCCGCTAGGATTGCTCTGCCCCACCGGTCCCGTTCCAAGCCAGCTACCTGCTTGAAACTGCACAATATGCTCACAAGCACCCTGTTCTTCACATGCAGAGGCAAGAAAGAGGCAGAATCGGTCTAATTCGGCCAGTCTGACAGTAAATGTGGTGGAGAGCAAAACAGCCGTTTCAGAGCGATAGGATGCTTTTTTGCACATTTCGACTTAAAAAGGCCCTGTCCTCACTGAATATTGAGCTGCAATGTGTGATTTGGATGAGGTTTTATCATTACAAGCTCGCATGGGATGTGTAATGAGGGAAAAAGCATGATTTTTATCCTCCACGAGAGGGGCCCTGACAGCGCCCCATTCATCCGGCTGAACGCGCACCCTCGCCGGCTTCCACTGCTCGGGCGAGCCGCTAGGATTGCTCTGCCCCACCGGTCCCGTTCCAAGCCAGCTACCTGCTTGAAACTGCACAATATGCTCACAAGCACCCTGTTCTTCACGTGCAGAGACAAGAAAGAGGCAGAATCGGTCTAATTCGGCCAGTCTGACAGTAAATGTGGTGGAGAGCAAAACAGCCGTTTCAGAGCGATAGGACGCTTTTTTGCACATTTCGACTTAAAAAGGCCCTGTCCTCACTGAATATTGAGCTGCAATGTGTGATTTGGATGAGGTTTTATCATTACAAGCTCGCATGGGATGTGTAATGAGGGAAAAAGCATGATTTTTATCCTCCACGAGAGGGGCCCTGACAGCGCCCCATTCATCCGGCTGAACGCGCACCCTCGCCGGCTTCCACTGCTCGGGCGAGCCGCTAGGATTGCTCTGCCCCACCGGTCCCGTTCCAAGCCAGCTACCTGCTTGAAACTGCACAATATGCTCACAAGCACCCTGTTCTTCACATGCAGAGGCAAGAAAGAGGCAGAATCGGTCTAATTCGGCCAGTCTGACAGTAAATGTGGTGGAGAGCAAAACAGCCGTTTCAGAGCGATAGGACGCTTTTTTGCACATTTCGACTTAAAAAGGCCCTGTCCTCACTGAATATTGAGCTGCAATGTGTGATTTGGATGAGGTTTTATCATTACAAGCTCGCATGGGATGTGTAATGAGGGAAAAAGCATGATTTTTATCCTCCACGAGAGGGGCCCTGACAGCGCCCCATTCATCCGGCTGAACGCGCACCCTCGCCGGCTTCCACTGCTCGGGCGAGCCGCTAGGATTGCTCTGCCCCACCGGTCCCGTTCCAAGCCAGCTACCTGCTTGAAACTGCACAATATGCTCACAAGCACCCTGTTCTTCACATGTAGAGGCAAGAAAGAGGCAGAATCGGTCTAATTCGGCCAGTCTGACAGTAAATGTGGTGGAGAGCAAAACAGCCGTTTCAGAGCGATAGGATGCATTTTTACACATTTCGACTTAAAAAGGCCCTGTCCTCACTGAATATTGAGCTGCAATGTGAGATTTGGATGAGGTTTTATCATTACAAGCTCGCATGGGATGTGTAATGAGGGAAAAAGCATGATTTTTATCCTCCACGAGAGGGGCCCTGACAGCGCCCCATTCATCCGGCTGAACGCGCACCCTCGCCGGCTTCCACTGCTCGGGCGAGCCGCTAGGATTGCTCTGCCCCACCGGTCCCGTTCCAAGCCAGCTACCTGCTTGAAACTGCACAATATGCTCACAAGCACCCTGTTCTTCACATGCAGAGGCAAGAAAGAGGCAGAATCGGTCTAATTCGGCCAGTCTGACAGTAAATGTGGTGGAGAGCAAAACAGCCGTTTCAGAGCGATAGGATGCTTTTTTGCACATTTCGACTTAAAAATGCCCTGTCCTCACTGAATATTGAGCTGCAATGTGTGATTTGGATGAGGTTTTATCATTACAAGCTCGCATGGGATGTGTAATGAGGGAAAAAGCATGATTTTTATCCTCCACGAGAGGGGCCCTGACAGCGCCCCATTCATCCGGCTGAACGCGCACCCTCGCCGGCTTCCACTGCTCGGGCGAGCCGCTAGGATTGCTCTGCCCCACCGGTCCCGTTCCAAGCGAGCTACCTGCTTGAAACTGCACAATATGCTCACAAGCACCCTGTTCTTCACATGCAGAGGCAAGAAAGAGGCAGAATCGGTCTAATTCGGCCAGTCTGACAGTAAATGTGGTGGAGAGCAAAACAGCCGTTTCAGAGCGATAGGATGCTTTTTTGCACATTTCGACTTAAAAAGGCCCTGTCCTCACTGAATATTGAGCTGCAATGTGTGATTTGGATGAGGTTTTATCATTACAAGCTCGCATGGGATGTGTAATGAGGGAAAAAGCATGATTTTTATCCTCCACGAGAGGGGCCCTGACAGCGCCCCATTCATCCGGCTGAACGCGCACCCTCGCCGGCTTCCACTGCTCGGGCGAGCCGCTAGGATTGCTCTGCCCCACCGGTCCCGTTCCAAGCCAGCTACCTGCTTGAAACTGCACAATATGCTCACAAGCACCCTGTTCTTCACATGTAGAGGCAAGAAAGAGGCAGAATCGGTCTAATTCGGCCAGTCTGACAGTAAATGTGGTGGAGAGCAAAACAGCCGTTTCAGAGCGATAGGATGCATTTTTGCACATTTCGACTTAAAAAGGCCCTGTCCTCACTGAATATTGAGCTGAAATGTGAGATTTGGATGAGGTTTTATCATTACAAGCTCGCATGGGATGTGTAATGAGGGAAAAAGCATGATTTTTATCCTCCACGAGAGGGGCCCTGACAGCGCCCCATTCATCCGGCTGAACGCGCACCCTCGCCGGCTTCCACTGCTCGGGCGAGCCGCTAGGATTGCTCTGCCCCACCGGTCCCGTTCCAAGCCAGCTACCTGCTTGAAACTGCACAATATGCTCACAAGCACCCTGTTCTTCACATGCAGAGGCAAGAAAGAGGCAGAATCGGTCTAATTCGGCCAGTCTGACAGTAAATGTGGTGGAGAGCAAAACAGCCGTTTCAGAGCGATAGGACGCTTTTTTGCACATTTCGACTTAAAAAGGCCCTGTCCTCACTGAATATTGAGCTGCAATGTGTGATTTGGATGAGGTTTTATCATTACAAGCTCGCATGGGATGTGTAATGAGGGAAAAAGCATGATTTTTATCCTCCACGAGAGGGGCCCTGACAGCGCCCCATTCATCCGGCTGAACGCGCACCCTCGCCGGCTTCCACTGCTCGGGCGAGCCGCTAGGATTGCTCTGCCCCACCGGTCCCGTTCCAAGCCAGCTACCTGCTTGAAACTGCACAATATGCTCACAAGCACCCTGTTCTTCACATGCAGAGGCAAGAAAGAGGCAGAATCGGTCTAATTCGGCCAGTCTGACAGTAAATGTGGTGGAGAGCAAAACAGCCGTTTCAGAGCGATAGGACGCTTTTTTGCACATTTCGACTTAAAAAGGCCCTGTCCTCACTGAATATTGAGCTGCAATGTGTGATTTGGATGAGGTTTTATCATTACAAGCTCGCATGGGATGTGTAATGAGGGAAAAAGCATGATTTTTATCCTCCACGAGAGGGGCCCTGACAGCGCCCCATTCATCCGGCTGAACGCGCACCCTCGCCGGCTTCCACTGCTCGGGCGAGCCGCTAGGATTGCTCTGCCCCACCGGTCCCGTTCCAAGCCAGCTACCTGCTTGAAACTGCACAATATGCTCACAAGCACCCTGTTCTTCACATGTAGAGGCAAGAAAGAGGCAGAATCGGTCTAATTCGGCCAGTCTGACAGTAAATGTGGTGGAGAGCAAAACAGCCGTTTCAGAGCGATAGGATGCTTTTTTGCACATTTCGACTTAAAAAGGCCCTGTCCTCACTGAATATTGAGCTGCAATGTGTGATTTGGATGAGGTTTTATCATTACAAGCTCGCATGGGATGTGTAATGAGGGAAAAAGCATGATTTTTATCCTCCACGAGAGGGGCCCTGACAGCGCCCCATTCATCCGGCTGAACGCGCACCCTCGCCGGCTTCCACTGCTCGGGCGAGCCGCTAGGATTGCTCTGCCCCACCGGTCCCGTTCCAAGCCAGCTACCTGCTTGAAACTGCACAATATGCTCACAAGCACCCTGTTCTTCACATGCAGAGGCAAGAAAGAGGCAGAATCGTTCTAATTCGGCCAGTCTGACAGTAAATGTGGTGGAGAGCAAAACAGCCGTTTCAGAGCGATAGGATGCTTTTTTGCACATTTCGACTTAAAAAGGCCCTGTCCTCACTGAATATTGAGCTGCAATGTGTGATTTGGATGAGGTTTTATCATTACAAGCTCGCATGGGATGTGTAATGAGGGAAAAAGCATGATTTTTATCCTCCACGAGAGGGGCCCTGACAGCGCCCCATTCATCCGGCTGAACGCGCACCCTCGCCGGCTTCCACTGCTCGGGCGAGCCGCTAGGATTGCTCTGCCCCACCGGTCCCGTTCCAAGCCAGCTACCTGCTTGAAACTGCACAATATGCTCACAAGCACCCTGTTCTTCACATGCAGAGACAAGAAAGAGGCAGAATCGGTCTAATTCGGCCAGTCTGACAGTAAATGTGGTGGAGAGCAAAACAGCCGTTTCAGAGCGATAGGACGCTTTTTTGCACATTTCGACTTAAAAAGGCCCTGTCCTCACTGAATATTGAGCTGCAATGTGTGATTTGGATGAGGTTTTATCATTACAAGCTCGCATGGGATGTGTAATGAGGGAAAAAGCATGATTTTTATCCTCCACGAGAGGGGCCCTGACAGCGCCCCATTCATCCGGCTGAACGCGCACCCTCGCCGGCTTCCACTGCTCGGGCGAGCCGCTAGGATTGCTCTGCCCCACCGGTCCCGTTCCAAGCCAGCTACCTGCTTGAAACTGCACAATATGCTCACAAGCACCCTGTTCTTCACATGCAGAGGCAAGAAAGAGGCAGAATCGGTCTAATTCGGCCAGTCTGACAGTAAATGTGGTGGAAAGCAAAACAGCCGTTTCAGAGCGATAGGACGCTTTTTTGCACATTTCGACTTAAAAAGGCCCTGTCCTCACTGAATATTGAGCTGCAATGTGTGATTTGGATGAGGTTTTATCATTACAAGCTCGCATGGGATGTGTAATGAGGGAAAAAGCATGATTTTTATCCTCCACGAGAGGGGCCCTGACAGCGCCCCATTCATCCGGCTGAACGCGCACCCTCGCCGGCTTCCACTGCTCGGGCGAGCCGCTAGGATTGCTCTGCCCCACCGGTCCCGTTCCAAGCCAGCTACCTGCTTGAAACTGCACAATATGCTCACAAGCACCCTGTTCTTCACATGTAGAGGCAAGAAAGAGGCAGAATCGGTCTAATTCGGCCAGTCTGACAGTAAATGTGGTGGAGAGCAAAACAGCCGTTTCAGAGCGATAGGATGCATTTTTACACATTTCGACTTAAAAAGGCCCTGTCCTCACTGAATATTGAGCTGCAATGTGAGATTTGGATGAGGTTTTATCATTACAAGCTCGCATGGGATGTGTAATGAGGGAAAAAGCATGATTTTTATCCTCCACGAGAGGGGCCCTGACAGCGCCCCATTCATCCGGCTGAACGCGCACCCTCGCCGGCTTCCACTGCTCGGGCGAGCCGCTAGGATTGCTCTGCCCCACCGGTCCCGTTCCAAGCCAGCTACCTGCTTGAAACTGCACAATATGCTCACAAGCACCCTGTTCTTCACATGCAGAGGCAAGAAAGAGGCAGAATCGGTGTAATTCGGCCAGTCTGACAGTAAATGTGGTGGAGAGCAAAACAGCCGTTTCAGAGCGATAGGACGCTTTTTTGCACATTTCGACTTAAAAAGGCCCTGTCCTCACTGAATATTGAGCTGCAATGTGTGATTTGGATGAGGTTTTATCATTACAAGCTCGCATGGGATGTGTAATGAGGGAAAAAGCATGATTTTTATCCTCCACGAGAGGGGCCCTGACAGCGCCCCATTCATCCGGCTGAACGCGCACCCTCGCCGGCTTCCACTGCTCGGGCGAGCCGCTAGGATTGCTCTGCCCCACCGGTCCCGTTCCAAGCCAGCTACCTGCTTGAAACTGCACAATATGCTCACAAGCACCCTGTTCTTCACATGCAGAGGCAAGAAAGAGGCAGAATCGGTCTAATTCGGCCAGTCTGACAGTAAATGTGGTGGAGAGCAAAACAGCCGTTTCAGAGCGATAGGACGCTTTTTTGCACATTTCGACTTAAAAAGGCCCTGTCCTCACTGAATATTGAGCTGCAATGTGTGATTTGGATGAGGTTTTATCATTACAAGCTCGCATGGGATGTGTAATGAGGGAAAAAGCATGATTTTTATCCTCCACGAGAGGGGCCCTGACAGCGCCCCATTCATCCGGCTGAACGCGCACCCTCGCCGGCTTCCACTGCTCGGGCGAGCCGCTAGGATTGCTCTGCCCCACCGGTCCCGTTCCAAGCCAGCTACCTGCTTGAAACTGCACAATATGCTCACAAGCACCCTGTTCTTCACATGTAGAGGCAAGAAAGAGGCAGAATCGGTGTAATTCGGCCAGTCTGACAGTAAATGTGGTGGAGAGCAAAACAGCCGTTTCAGAGCGATAGGATGCATTTTTACACATTTCGACTTAAAAAGGCCCTGTCCTCACTGAATATTGAGCTGCAATGTGAGATTTGGATGAGGTTTTATCATTACAAGCTCGCATGGGATGTGTAATGAGGGAAAAAGCATGATTTTTATCCTCCACGAGAGGGGCCCTGACAGCGCCCCATTCATCCGGCTGAACGCGCACCCTCGCCGGCTTCCACTGCTCGGGCGAGCCGCTAGGATTGCTCTGCCCCACCGGTCCCGTTCCAAGCCAGCTACCTGCTTGAAACTGCACAATATGCTCACAAGCACCCTGTTCTTCACATGCAGAGGCAAGAAAGAGGCAGAATCGGTGTAATTCGGCCAGTCTGACAGTAAATGTGGTGGAGAGCAAAACAGCCGTTTCAGAGCGATAGGATGCTTTTTTGCACATTTCGACTTAAAAATGCCCTGTCCTCACTGAATATTGAGCTGCAATGTGTGATTTGGATGAGGTTTTATCATTACAAGCTCGCATGGGATGTGTAATGAGGGAAAAAGCATGATTTTTATCCTCCACGAGAGGGGCCCTGACAGCGCCCCATTCATCCGGCTGAACGCGCACCCTCGCCGGCTTCCACTGCTCGGGCGAGCCGCTAGGATTGCTCTGCCCCACCGGTCCCGTTCCAAGCCAGCTACCTGCTTGAAACTGCACAATATGCTCACAAGCACCCTGTTCTTCACATGCAGAGGCAAGAAAGAGGCAGAATCGGTCTAATTCGGCCAGTCTGACAGTAAATGTGGTGGAGAGCAAAACAGCCGTTTCAGAGCGATAGGATGCTTTTTTGCACATTTCGACTTAAAAAGGCCCTGTCCTCACTGAATATTGAGCTGCAATGTGTGATTTGGATGAGGTTTTATCATTACAAGCTCGCATGGGATGTGTAATGAGGGAAAAAGCATGATTTTTATCCTCCACGAGAGGGGCCCTGACAGCGCCCCATTCATCCGGCTGAACGCGCACCCTCGCCGGCTTCCACTGCTCGGGCGAGCCGCTAGGATTGCTCTGCCCCACCGGTCCCGTTCCAAGCCAGCTACCTGCGTGAAACTGCACAATATGCTCACAAGCACCCTGTTCTTCACATGCAGAGGCAAGAAAGAGGCAGAATCGGTCTAATTCGGCCAGTCTGACAGTAAATGTGGTGGAGAGCAAAACAGCCGTTTCAGAGCGATAGGATGCTTTTTTGCACATTTCGACTTAAAAAGGCCCTGTCCTCACTGAATATTGAGCTGCAATGTGTGATTTGGATGAGGTTTTATCATTACAAGCTCGCATGGGATGTGTAATGAGGGAAAAAGCATGATTTTTATCCTCCACGAGAGGGGCCCTGACAGCGCCCCATTCATCCGGCTGAACGCGCACCCTCGCCGGCTTCCACTGCTCGGGCGAGCCGCTAGGATTGCTCTGCCCCACCGGTCCCGTTCCAAGCCAGCTACCTGCTTGAAACTGCACAATATGCTCACAAGCACCCTGTTCTTCACATGTAGAGGCAAGAAAGAGGCAGAATCGGTCTAATTCGGCCAGTCTGACAGTAAATGTGGTGGAGAGCAAAACAGCCGTTTCAGAGCGATAGGATGCTTTTTTGCACATTTCGACTTAAAAAGGCCCTGTCCTCACTGAATATTGAGCTGCAATGTGTGATTTGGATGAGGTTTTATCATTACAAGCTCGCATGGGATGTGTAATGAGGGAAAAAGCATGATTTTTATCCTCCACGAGAGGGGCCCTGACAGCGCCCCATTCATCCGGCTGAACGCGCACCCTCGCCGGCTTCCACTGCTCGGGCGAGCCGCTAGGATTGCTCTGCCCCACCGGTCCCGTTCCAAGCCAGCTACCTGCGTGAAACTGCACAGTATGCTCACAAGCACCCTGTTCTTCACATGTAGAGGCAAGAAAGAGGCAGAATCGGTCTAATTCGGCCAGTCTGACAGTAAATGTGGTGGAGAGCAAAACAGCCGTTTCAGAGCGATAGGATGCTTTTTTGCACATTTCGACTTAAAAAGGCCCTGTCCTCACTGAATATTGAGCTGCAATGTGTGATTTGGATGAGGTTTTATCATTACAAGCTCGCATGGGATGTGTAATGAGGGAAAAAGCATGATTTTTATCCTCCACGAGAGGGGCCCTGACAGCGCCCCATTCATCCGGCTGAACGCGCACCCTCGCCGGCTTCCACTGCTCGGGCGAGCCGCTAGGATTGCTCTGCCCCACCGGTCCCGTTCCAAGCCAGCTACCTGCTTGAAACTGCACAATATGCTCACAAGCACCCTGTTCTTCACATGTAGAGGCAAGAAAGAGGCAGAATCGGTCTAATTCGGCCAGTCTGACAGTAAATGTGGTGGAGAGCAAAACAGCCGTTTCAGAGCGATAGGATGCATTTTTGCACATTTCGACTTAAAAAGGCCCTGTCCTCACTGAATATTGAGCTGAAATGTGAGATTTGGATGAGGTTTTATCATTACAAGCTCGCATGGGATGTGTAATGAGGGAAAAAGCATGATTTTTATCCTCCACGAGAGGGGCCCTGACAGCGCCCCATTCATCCGGCTGAACGCGCACCCTCGCCGGCTTCCACTGCTCGGGCGAGCCGCTAGGATTGCTCTGCCCCACCGGTCCCGTTCCAAGCCAGCTACCTGCTTGAAACTGCACAATATGCTCACAAGCACCCTGTTCTTCACATGCAGAGGCAAGAAAGAGGCAGAATCGGTCTAATTCGGCCAGTCTGACAGTAAATGTGGTGGAGAGCAAAACAGCCGTTTCAGAGCGATAGGATGCTTTTTTGCACATTTCGACTTAAAAAGGCCCTGTCCTCACTGAATATTGAGCTGCAATGTGTGATTTGGATGAGGTTTTATCATTACAAGCTCGCATGGGATGTGTAATGAGGGAAAAAGCATGATTTTTATCCTCCACGAGAGGGGCCCTGACAGCGCCCCATTCATCCGGCTGAACGCGCACCCTCGCCGGCTTCCACTGCTCGGGCGAGCCGCTAGGATTGCTCTGCCCCACCGGTCCCGTTCCAAGCCAGCTACCTGCTTGAAACTGCACAATATGCTCACAAGCACCCTGTTCTTCACGTGCAGAGACAAGAAAGAGGCAGAATCGGTCTAATTCGGCCAGTCTGACAGTAAATGTGGTGGAGAGCAAAACAGCCGTTTCAGAGCGATAGGACGCTTTTTTGCACATTTCGACTTAAAAAGGCCCTGTCCTCACTGAATATTGAGCTGCAATGTGTGATTTGGATGAGGTTTTATCATTACAAGCTCGCATGGGATGTGTAATGAGGGAAAAAGCATGATTTTTATCCTCCACGAGAGGGGCCCTGACAGCGCCCCATTCATCCGGCTGAACGCGCACCCTCGCCGGCTTCCACTGCTCGGGCGAGCCGCTAGGATTGCTCTGCCCCACCGGTCCCGTTCCAAGCCAGCTACCTGCTTGAAACTGCACAATATGCTCACAAGCACCCTGTTCTTCACATGCAGAGGCAAGAAAGAGGCAGAATCGGTCTAATTCGGCCAGTCTGACAGTAAATGTGGTGGAGAGCAAAACAGCCGTTTCAGAGCGATAGGACGCTTTTTTGCACATTTCGACTTAAAAAGGCCCTGTCCTCACTGAATATTGAGCTGCAATGTGTGATTTGGATGAGGTTTTATCATTACAAGCTCGCATGGGATGTGTAATGAGGGAAAAAGCATGATTTTTATCCTCCACGAGAGGGGCCCTGACAGCGCCCCATTCATCCGGCTGAACGCGCACCCTCGCCGGCTTCCACTGCTCGGGCGAGCCGCTAGGATTGCTCTGCCCCACCGGTCCCGTTCCAAGCCAGCTACCTGCTTGAAACTGCACAATATGCTCACAAGCACCCTGTTCTTCACATGTAGAGGCAAGAAAGAGGCAGAATCGGTGTAATTCGGCCAGTCTGACAGTAAATGTGGTGGAGAGCAAAACAGCCGTTTCAGAGCGATAGGATGCATTTTTACACATTTCGACTTAAAAAGGCCCTGTCCTCACTGAATATTGAGCTGCAATGTGAGATTTGGATGAGGTTTTATCATTACAAGCTCGCATGGGATGTGTAATGAGGGAAAAAGCATGATTTTTATCCTCCACGAGAGGGGCCCTGACAGCGCCCCATTCATCCGGCTGAACGCGCACCCTCGCCGGCTTCCACTGCTCGGGCGAGCCGCTAGGATTGCTCTGCCCCACCGGTCCCGTTCCAAGCCAGCTACCTGCTTGAAACTGCACAATATGCTCACAAGCACCCTGTTCTTCACATGCAGAGGCAAGAAAGAGGCAGAATCGGTGTAATTCGGCCAGTCTGACAGTAAATGTGGTGGAGAGCAAAACAGCCGTTTCAGAGCGATAGGATGCTTTTTTGCACATTTCGACTTAAAAATGCCCTGTCCTCACTGAATATTGAGCTGCAATGTGTGATTTGGATGAGGTTTTATCATTACAAGCTCGCATGGGATGTGTAATGAGGGAAAAAGCATGATTTTTATCCTCCACGAGAGGGGCCCTGACAGCGCCCCATTCATCCGGCTGAACGCGCACCCTCGCCGGCTTCCACTGCTCGGGCGAGCCGCTAGGATTGCTCTGCCCCACCGGTCCCGTTCCAAGCCAGCTACCTGCTTGAAACTGCACAATATGCTCACAAGCACCCTGTTCTTCACATGCAGAGGCAAGAAAGAGGCAGAATCGGTCTAATTCGGCCAGTCTGACAGTAAATGTGGTGGAGAGCAAAACAGCCGTTTCAGAGCGATAGGATGCTTTTTTGCACATTTCGACTTAAAAAGGCCCTGTCCTCACTGAATATTGAGCTGCAATGTGTGATTTGGATGAGGTTTTATCATTACAAGCTCGCATGGGATGTGTAATGAGGGAAAAAGCATGATTTTTATCCTCCACGAGAGGGGCCCTGACAGCGCCCCATTCATCCGGCTGAACGCGCACCCTCGCCGGCTTCCACTGCTCGGGCGAGCCGCTAGGATTGCTCTGCCCCACCGGTCCCGTTCCAAGCCAGCTACCTGCGTGAAACTGCACAATATGCTCACAAGCACCCTGTTCTTCACATGCAGAGGCAAGAAAGAGGCAGAATCGGTCTAATTCGGCCAGTCTGACAGTAAATGTGGTGGAGAGCAAAACAGCCGTTTCAGAGCGATAGGATGCTTTTTTGCACATTTCGACTTAAAAAGGCCCTGTCCTCACTGAATATTGAGCTGCAATGTGTGATTTGGATGAGGTTTTATCATTACAAGCTCGCATGGGATGTGTAATGAGGGAAAAAGCATGATTTTTATCCTCCACGAGAGGGGCCCTGACAGCGCCCCATTCATCCGGCTGAACGCGCACCCTCGCCGGCTTCCACTGCTCGGGCGAGCCGCTAGGATTGCTCTGCCCCACCGGTCCCGTTCCAAGCCAGCTACCTGCTTGAAACTGCACAATATGCTCACAAGCACCCTGTTCTTCACATGTAGAGGCAAGAAAGAGGCAGAATCGGTCTAATTCGGCCAGTCTGACAGTAAATGTGGTGGAGAGCAAAACAGCCGTTTCAGAGCGATAGGATGCTTTTTTGCACATTTCGACTTAAAAAGGCCCTGTCCTCACTGAATATTGAGCTGCAATGTGTGATTTGGATGAGGTTTTATCATTACAAGCTCGCATGGGATGTGTAATGAGGGAAAAAGCATGATTTTTATCCTCCACGAGAGGGGCCCTGACAGCGCCCCATTCATCCGGCTGAACGCGCACCCTCGCCGGCTTCCACTGCTCGGGCGAGCCGCTAGGATTGCTCTGCCCCACCGGTCCCGTTCCAAGCCAGCTACCTGCGTGAAACTGCACAGTATGCTCACAAGCACCCTGTTCTTCACATGTAGAGGCAAGAAAGAGGCAGAATCGGTCTAATTCGGCCAGTCTGACAGTAAATGTGGTGGAGAGCAAAACAGCCGTTTCAGAGCGATAGGATGCTTTTTTGCACATTTCGACTTAAAAAGGCCCTGTCCTCACTGAATATTGAGCTGCAATGTGTGATTTGGATGAGGTTTTATCATTACAAGCTCGCATGGGATGTGTAATGAGGGAAAAAGCATGATTTTTATCCTCCACGAGAGGGGCCCTGACAGCGCCCCATTCATCCGGCTGAACGCGCACCCTCGCCGGCTTCCACTGCTCGGGCGAGCCGCTAGGATTGCTCTGCCCCACCGGTCCCGTTCCAAGCCAGCTACCTGCTTGAAACTGCACAATATGCTCACAAGCACCCTGTTCTTCACATGTAGAGGCAAGAAAGAGGCAGAATCGGTCTAATTCGGCCAGTCTGACAGTAAATGTGGTGGAGAGCAAAACAGCCGTTTCAGAGCGATAGGATGCATTTTTACACATTTCGACTTAAAAAGGCCCTGTCCTCACTGAATATTGAGCTGCAATGTGAGATTTGGATGAGGTTTTATCATTACAAGCTCGCATGGGATGTGTAATGAGGGAAAAAGCATGATTTTTATCCTCCACGAGAGGGGCCCTGACAGCGCCCCATTCATCCGGCTGAACGCGCACCCTCGCCGGCTTCCACTGCTCGGGCGAGCCGCTAGGATTGCTCTGCCCCACCGGTCCCGTTCCAAGCCAGCTACCTGCTTGAAACTGCACAATATGCTCACAAGCACCCTGTTCTTCACATGCAGAGGCAAGAAAGAGGCAGAATCGGTCTAATTCGGCCAGTCTGACAGTAAATGTGGTGGAGAGCAAAACAGCCGTTTCAGAGCGATAGGACGCTTTTTTGCACATTTCGACTTAAAAAGGCCCTGTCCTCACTGAATATTGAGCTGCAATGTGTGATTTGGATGAGGTTTTATCATTACAAGCTCGCATGGGATGTGTAATGAGGGAAAAAGCATGATTTTTATCCTCCACGAGAGGGGCCCTGACAGCGCCCCATTCATCCGGCTGAACGCGCACCCTCGCCGGCTTCCACTGCTCGGGCGAGCCGCTAGGATTGCTCTGCCCCACCGGTCCCGTTCCAAGCCAGCTACCTGCTTGAAACTGCACAATATGCTCACAAGCACCCTGTTCTTCACATGTAGAGGCAAGAAAGAGGCAGAATCGGTCTAATTCGGCCAGTCTGACAGTAAATGTGGTGGAGAGCAAAACAGCCGTTTCAGAGCGATAGGATGCATTTTTGCACATTTCGACTTAAAAAGGCCCTGTCCTCACTGAATATTGAGCTGAAATGTGAGATTTGGATGAGGTTTTATCATTACAAGCTCGCATGGGATGTGTAATGAGGGAAAAAGCATGATTTTTATCCTCCACGAGAGGGGCCCTGACAGCGCCCCATTCATCCGGCTGAACGCGCACCCTCGCCGGCTTCCACTGCTCGGGCGAGCCGCTAGGATTGCTCTGCCCCACCGGTCCCGTTCCAAGCCAGCTACCTGCTTGAAACTGCACAATATGCTCACAAGCACCCTGTTCTTCACATGCAGAGGCAAGAAAGAGGCAGAATCGGTCTAATTCGGCCAGTCTGACAGTAAATGTGGTGGAGAGCAAAACAGCCGTTTCAGAGCGATAGGATGCTTTTTTGCACATTTCGACTTAAAAAGGCCCTGTCCTCACTGAATATTGAGCTGCAATGTGTGATTTGGATGAGGTTTTATCATTACAAGCTCGCATGGGATGTGTAATGAGGGAAAAAGCATGATTTTTATCCTCCACGAGAGGGGCCCTGACAGCGCCCCATTCATCCGGCTGAACGCGCACCCTCGCCGGCTTCCACTGCTCGGGCGAGCCGCTAGGATTGCTCTGCCCCACCGGTCCCGTTCCAAGCCAGCTACCTGCTTGAAACTGCACAATATGCTCACAAGCACCCTGTTCTTCACGTGCAGAGACAAGAAAGAGGCAGAATCGGTCTAATTCGGCCAGTCTGACAGTAAATGTGGTGGAGAGCAAAACAGCCGTTTCAGAGCGATAGGACGCTTTTTTGCACATTTCGACTTAAAAAGGCCCTGTCCTCACTGAATATTGAGCTGCAATGTGTGATTTGGATGAGGTTTTATCATTACAAGCTCGCATGGGATGTGTAATGAGGGAAAAAGCATGATTTTTATCCTCCACGAGAGGGGCCCTGACAGCGCCCCATTCATCCGGCTGAACGCGCACCCTCGCCGGCTTCCACTGCTCGGGCGAGCCGCTAGGATTGCTCTGCCCCACCGGTCCCGTTCCAAGCCAGCTACCTGCTTGAAACTGCACAATATGCTCACAAGCACCCTGTTCTTCACATGCAGAGGCAAGAAAGAGGCAGAATCGGTCTAATTCGGCCAGTCTGACAGTAAATGTGGTGGAGAGCAAAACAGCCGTTTCAGAGCGATAGGACGCTTTTTTGCACATTTCGACTTAAAAAGGCCCTGTCCTCACTGAATATTGAGCTGCAATGTGTGATTTGGATGAGGTTTTATCATTACAAGCTCGCATGGGATGTGTAATGAGGGAAAAAGCATGATTTTTATCCTCCACGAGAGGGGCCCTGACAGCGCCCCATTCATCCGGCTGAACGCGCACCCTCGCCGGCTTCCACTGCTCGGGCGAGCCGCTAGGATTGCTCTGCCCCACCGGTCCCGTTCCAAGCCAGCTACCTGCTTGAAACTGCACAATATGCTCACAAGCACCCTGTTCTTCACATGTAGAGGCAAGAAAGAGGCAGAATCGGTCTAATTCGGCCAGTCTGACAGTAAATGTGGTGGAGAGCAAAACAGCCGTTTCAGAGCGATAGGATGCATTTTTACACATTTCGACTTAAAAAGGCCCTGTCCTCACTGAATATTGAGCTGCAATGTGAGATTTGGATGAGGTTTTATCATTACAAGCTCGCATGGGATGTGTAATGAGGGAAAAAGCATGATTTTTATCCTCCACGAGAGGGGCCCTGACAGCGCCCCATTCATCCGGCTGAACGCGCACCCTCGCCGGCTTCCACTGCTCGGGCGAGCCGCTAGGATTGCTCTGCCCCACCGGTCCCGTTCCAAGCCAGCTACCTGCTTGAAACTGCACAATATGCTCACAAGCACCCTGTTCTTCACATGCAGAGGCAAGAAAGAGGCAGAATCGGTCTAATTCGGCCAGTCTGACAGTAAATGTGGTGGAGAGCAAAACAGCCGTTTCAGAGCGATAGGATGCTTTTTTGCACATTTCGACTTAAAAATGCCCTGTCCTCACTGAATATTGAGCTGCAATGTGTGATTTGGATGAGGTTTTATCATTACAAGCTCGCATGGGATGTGTAATGAGGGAAAAAGCATGATTTTTATCCTCCACGAGAGGGGCCCTGACAGCGCCCCATTCATCCGGCTGAACGCGCACCCTCGCCGGCTTCCACTGCTCGGGCGAGCCGCTAGGATTGCTCTGCCCCACCGGTCCCGTTCCAAGCCAGCTACCTGCTTGAAACTGCACAATATGCTCACAAGCACCCTGTTCTTCACATGCAGAGGCAAGAAAGAGGCAGAATCGGTCTAATTCGGCCAGTCTGACAGTAAATGTGGTGGAGAGCAAAACAGCCGTTTCAGAGCGATAGGATGCTTTTTTGCACATTTCGACTTAAAAAGGCCCTGTCCTCACTGAATATTGAGCTGCAATGTGTGATTTGGATGAGGTTTTATCATTACAAGCTCGCATGGGATGTGTAATGAGGGAAAAAGCATGATTTTTATCCTCCACGAGAGGGGCCCTGACAGCGCCCCATTCATCCGGCTGAACGCGCACCCTCGCCGGCTTCCACTGCTCGGGCGAGCCGCTAGGATTGCTCTGCCCCACCGGTCCCGTTCCAAGCCAGCTACCTGCGTGAAACTGCACAATATGCTCACAAGCACCCTGTTCTTCACATGCAGAGGCAAGAAAGAGGCAGAATCGGTCTAATTCGGCCAGTCTGACAGTAAATGTGGTGGAGAGCAAAACAGCCGTTTCAGAGCGATAGGATGCTTTTTTGCACATTTCGACTTAAAAAGGCCCTGTCCTCACTGAATATTGAGCTGCAATGTGTGATTTGGATGAGGTTTTATCATTACAAGCTCGCATGGGATGTGTAATGAGGGAAAAAGCATGATTTTTATCCTCCACGAGAGGGGCCCTGACAGCGCCCCATTCATCCGGCTGAACGCGCACCCTCGCCGGCTTCCACTGCTCGGGCGAGCCGCTAGGATTGCTCTGCCCCACCGGTCCCGTTCCAAGCCAGCTACCTGCTTGAAACTGCACAATATGCTCACAAGCACCCTGTTCTTCACATGTAGAGGCAAGAAAGAGGCAGAATCGGTCTAATTCGGCCAGTCTGACAGTAAATGTGGTGGAGAGCAAAACAGCCGTTTCAGAGCGATAGGATGCTTTTTTGCACATTTCGACTTAAAAAGGCCCTGTCCTCACTGAATATTGAGCTGCAATGTGTGATTTGGATGAGGTTTTATCATTACAAGCTCGCATGGGATGTGTAATGAGGGAAAAAGCATGATTTTTATCCTCCACGAGAGGGGCCCTGACAGCGCCCCATTCATCCGGCTGAACGCGCACCCTCGCCGGCTTCCACTGCTCGGGCGAGCCGCTAGGATTGCTCTGCCCCACCGGTCCCGTTCCAAGCCAGCTACCTGCTTGAAACTGCACAATATGCTCACAAGCACCCTGTTCTTCACATGTAGAGGCAAGAAAGAGGCAGAATCGGTCTAATTCGGCCAGTCTGACAGTAAATGTGGTGGAGAGCAAAACAGCCGTTTCAGAGCGATAGGATGCATTTTTGCACATTTCGACTTAAAAAGGCCCTGTCCTCACTGAATATTGAGCTGAAATGTGAGATTTGGATGAGGTTTTATCATTACAAGCTCGCATGGGATGTGTAATGAGGGAAAAAGCATGATTTTTATCCTCCACGAGAGGGGCCCTGACAGCGCCCCATTCATCCGGCTGAACGCGCACCCTCGCCGGCTTCCACTGCTCGGGCGAGCCGCTAGGATTGCTCTGCCCCACCGGTCCCGTTCCAAGCCAGCTACCTGCTTGAAACTGCACAATATGCTCACAAGCACCCTGTTCTTCACATGCAGAGGCAAGAAAGAGGCAGAATCGGTCTAATTCGGCCAGTCTGACAGTAAATGTGGTGGAGAGCAAAACAGCCGTTTCAGAGCGATAGGATGCTTTTTTGCACATTTCGACTTAAAAAGGCCCTGTCCTCACTGAATATTGAGCTGCAATGTGTGATTTGGATGAGGTTTTATCATTACAAGCTCGCATGGGATGTGTAATGAGGGAAAAAGCATGATTTTTATCCTCCACGAGAGGGG
This sequence comes from Chelon labrosus, assembly GCF_963514085.1. Taxonomy (NCBI): domain Eukaryota; kingdom Metazoa; phylum Chordata; class Actinopteri; order Mugiliformes; family Mugilidae; genus Chelon; species Chelon labrosus. The sequence goes on from NW_028181561.1 coordinate 121,237, forward strand.
CCCTGACAGCGCCCCATTCATCCGGCTGAACGCGCACCCTCGCCGGCTTCCACTGCTCGGGCGAGCCGCTAGGATTGCTCTGCCCCACCGGTCCCGTTCCAAGCCAGCTACCTGCTTGAAACTGCACAATATGCTCACAAGCACCCTGTTCTTCACGTGCAGAGACAAGAAAGAGGCAGAATCGGTCTAATTCGGCCAGTCTGACAGTAAATGTGGTGGAGAGCAAAACAGCCGTTTCAGAGCGATAGGACGCTTTTTTGCACATTTCGACTTAAAAAGGCCCTGTCCTCACTGAATATTGAGCTGCAATGTGTGATTTGGATGAGGTTTTATCATTACAAGCTCGCATGGGATGTGTAATGAGGGAAAAAGCATGATTTTTATCCTCCACGAGAGGGGCCCTGACAGCGCCCCATTCATCCGGCTGAACGCGCACCCTCGCCGGCTTCCACTGCTCGGGCGAGCCGCTAGGATTGCTCTGCCCCACCGGTCCCGTTCCAAGCCAGCTACCTGCTTGAAACTGCACAATATGCTCACAAGCACCCTGTTCTTCACATGCAGAGGCAAGAAAGAGGCAGAATCGGTCTAATTCGGCCAGTCTGACAGTAAATGTGGTGGAGAGCAAAACAGCCGTTTCAGAGCGATAGGACGCTTTTTTGCACATTTCGACTTAAAAAGGCCCTGTCCTCACTGAATATTGAGCTGCAATGTGTGATTTGGATGAGGTTTTATCATTACAAGCTCGCATGGGATGTGTAATGAGGGAAAAAGCATGATTTTTATCCTCCACGAGAGGGGCCCTGACAGCGCCCCATTCATCCGGCTGAACGCGCACCCTCGCCGGCTTCCACTGCTCGGGCGAGCCGCTAGGATTGCTCTGCCCCACCGGTCCCGTTCCAAGCCAGCTACCTGCTTGAAACTGCACAATATGCTCACAAGCACCCTGTTCTTCACATGTAGAGGCAAGAAAGAGGCAGAATCGGTCTAATTCGGCCAGTCTGACAGTAAATGTGGTGGAGAGCAAAACAGCCGTTTCAGAGCGATAGGATGCATTTTTACACATTTCGACTTAAAAAGGCCCTGTCCTCACTGAATATTGAGCTGCAATGTGAGATTTGGATGAGGTTTTATCATTACAAGCTCGCATGGGATGTGTAATGAGGGAAAAAGCATGATTTTTATCCTCCACGAGAGGGGCCCTGACAGCGCCCCATTCATCCGGCTGAACGCGCACCCTCGCCGGCTTCCACTGCTCGGGCGAGCCGCTAGGATTGCTCTGCCCCACCGGTCCCGTTCCAAGCCAGCTACCTGCTTGAAACTGCACAATATGCTCACAAGCACCCTGTTCTTCACATGCAGAGGCAAGAAAGAGGCAGAATCGGTCTAATTCGGCCAGTCTGACAGTAAATGTGGTGGAGAGCAAAACAGCCGTTTCAGAGCGATAGGATGCTTTTTTGCACATTTCGACTTAAAAATGCCCTGTCCTCACTGAATATTGAGCTGCAATGTGTGATTTGGATGAGGTTTTATCATTACAAGCTCGCATGGGATGTGTAATGAGGGAAAAAGCATGATTCTTATCCTCCACGAGAGGGGCCCTGACAGCGCCCCATTCATCCGGCTGAACGCGCACCCTCGCCGGCTTCCACTGCTCGGGCGAGCCGCTAGGATTGCTCTGCCCCACCGGTCCCGTTCCAAGCCAGCTACCTGCTTGAAACTGCACAATATGCTCACAAGCACCCTGTTCTTCACATGCAGAGGCAAGAAAGAGGCAGAATCGGTCTAATTCGGCCAGTCTGACAGTAAATGTGGTGGAGAGCAAAACAGCCGTTTCAGAGCGATAGGATGCTTTTTTGCACATTTCGACTTAAAAAGGCCCTGTCCTCACTGAATATTGAGCTGCAATGTGTGATTTGGATGAGGTTTTATCATTACAAGCTCGCATGGGATGTGTAATGAGGGAAAAAGCATGATTTTTATCCTCCACGAGAGGGGCCCTGACAGCGCCCCATTCATCCGGCTGAACGCGCACCCTCGCCGGCTTCCACTGCTCGGGCGAGCCGCTAGGATTGCTCTGCCCCACCGGTCCCGTTCCAAGCCAGCTACCTGCTTGAAACTGCACAATATGCTCACAAGCACCCTGTTCTTCACATGTAGAGGCAAGAAAGAGGCAGAATCGGTCTAATTCGGCCAGTCTGACAGTAAATGTGGTGGAGAGCAAAACAGCCGTTTCAGAGCGATAGGATGCATTTTTGCACATTTCGACTTAAAAAGGCCCTGTCCTCACTGAATATTGAGCTGAAATGTGAGATTTGGATGAGGTTTTATCATTACAAGCTCGCATGGGATGTGTAATGAGGGAAAAAGCATGATTTTTATCCTCCACGAGAGGGGCCCTGACAGCGCCCCATTCATCCGGCTGAACGCGCACCCTCGCCGGCTTCCACTGCTCGGGCGAGCCGCTAGGATTGCTCTGCCCCACCGGTCCCGTTCCAAGCCAGCTACCTGCTTGAAACTGCACAATATGCTCACAAGCACCCTGTTCTTCACATGCAGAGACAAGAAAGAGGCAGAATCGGTCTAATTCGGCCAGTCTGACAGTAAATGTGGTGGAGAGCAAAACAGCCGTTTCAGAGCGATAGGACGCTTTTTTGCACATTTCGACTTAAAAAGGCCCTGTCCTCACTGAATATTGAGCTGCAATGTGTGATTTGGATGAGGTTTTATCATTACAAGCTCGCATGGGATGTGTAATGAGGGAAAAAGCATGATTTTTATCCTCCACGAGAGGGGCCCTGACAGCGCCCCATTCATCCGGCTGAACGCGCACCCTCGCCGGCTTCCACTGCTCGGGCGAGCCGCTAGGATTGCTCTGCCCCACCGGTCCCGTTCCAAGCCAGCTACCTGCTTGAAACTGCACAATATGCTCACAAGCACCCTGTTCTTCACATGCAGAGGCAAGAAAGAGGCAGAATCGGTCTAATTCGGCCAGTCTGACAGTAAATGTGGTGGAGAGCAAAACAGCCGTTTCAGAGCGATAGGACGCTTTTTTGCACATTTCGACTTAAAAAGGCCCTGTCCTCACTGAATATTGAGCTGCAATGTGTGATTTGGATGAGGTTTTATCATTACAAGCTCGCATGGGATGTGTAATGAGGGAAAAAGCATGATTTTTATCCTCCACGAGAGGGGCCCTGACAGCGCCCCATTCATCCGGCTGAACGCGCACCCTCGCCGGCTTCCACTGCTCGGGCGAGCCGCTAGGATTGCTCTGCCCCACCGGTCCCGTTCCAAGCCAGCTACCTGCTTGAAACTGCACAATATGCTCACAAGCACCCTGTTCTTCACATGTAGAGGCAAGAAAGAGGCAGAATCGGTCTAATTCGGCCAGTCTGACAGTAAATGTGGTGGAGAGCAAAACAGCCGTTTCAGAGCGATAGGATGCTTTTTTGCACATTTCGACTTAAAAAGGCCCTGTCCTCACTGAATATTGAGCTGCAATGTGTGATTTGGATGAGGTTTTATCATTACAAGCTCGCATGGGATGTGTAATGAGGGAAAAAGCATGATTTTTATCCTCCACGAGAGGGGCCCTGACAGCGCCCCATTCATCCGGCTGAACGCGCACCCTCGCCGGCTTCCACTGCTCGGGCGAGCCGCTAGGATTGCTCTGCCCCACCGGTCCCGTTCCAAGCCAGCTACCTGCTTGAAACTGCACAATATGCTCACAAGCACCCTGTTCTTCACATGCAGAGGCAAGAAAGAGGCAGAATCGGTCTAATTCGGCCAGTCTGACAGTAAATGTGGTGGAGAGCAAAACAGCCGTTTCAGAGCGATAGGATGCTTTTTTGCACATTTCGACTTAAAAAGGCCCTGTCCTCACTGAATATTGAGCTGCAATGTGTGATTTGGATGAGGTTTTATCATTACAAGCTCGCATGGGATGTGTAATGAGGGAAAAAGCATGATTTTTATCCTCCACGAGAGGGGCCCTGACAGCGCCCCATTCATCCGGCTGAACGCGCACCCTCGCCGGCTTCCACTGCTCGGGCGAGCCGCTAGGATTGCTCTGCCCCACCGGTCCCGTTCCAAGCCAGCTACCTGCTTGAAACTGCACAATATGCTCACAAGCACCCTGTTCTTCACATGCAGAGACAAGAAAGAGGCAGAATCGGTCTAATTCGGCCAGTCTGACAGTAAATGTGGTGGAGAGCAAAACAGCCGTTTCAGAGCGATAGGACGCTTTTTTGCACATTTCGACTTAAAAAGGCCCTGTCCTCACTGAATATTGAGCTGCAATGTGTGATTTGGATGAGGTTTTATCATTACAAGCTCGCATGGGATGTGTAATGAGGGAAAAAGCATGATTTTTATCCTCCACGAGAGGGGCCCTGACAGCGCCCCATTCATCCGGCTGAACGCGCACCCTCGCCGGCTTCCACTGCTCGGGCGAGCCGCTAGGATTGCTCTGCCCCACCGGTCCCGTTCCAAGCCAGCTACCTGCTTGAAACTGCACAATATGCTCACAAGCACCCTGTTCTTCACATGCAGAGGCAAGAAAGAGGCAGAATCGGTCTAATTCGGCCAGTCTGACAGTAAATGTGGTGGAGAGCAAAACAGCCGTTTCAGAGCGATAGGACGCTTTTTTGCACATTTCGACTTAAAAAGGCCCTGTCCTCACTGAATATTGAGCTGCAATGTGTGATTTGGATGAGGTTTTATCATTACAAGCTCGCATGGGATGTGTAATGAGGGAAAAAGCATGATTTTTATCCTCCACGAGAGGGGCCCTGACAGCGCCCCATTCATCCGGCTGAACGCGCACCCTCGCCGGCTTCCACTGCTCGGGCGAGCCGCTAGGATTGCTCTGCCCCACCGGTCCCGTTCCAAGCCAGCTACCTGCTTGAAACTGCACAATATGCTCACAAGCACCCTGTTCTTCACATGTAGAGGCAAGAAAGAGGCAGAATCGGTCTAATTCGGCCAGTCTGACAGTAAATGTGGTGGAGAGCAAAACAGCCGTTTCAGAGCGATAGGATGCATTTTTACACATTTCGACTTAAAAAGGCCCTGTCCTCACTGAATATTGAGCTGCAATGTGAGATTTGGATGAGGTTTTATCATTACAAGCTCGCATGGGATGTGTAATGAGGGAAAAAGCATGATTTTTATCCTCCACGAGAGGGGCCCTGACAGCGCCCCATTCATCCGGCTGAACGCGCACCCTCGCCGGCTTCCACTGCTCGGGCGAGCCGCTAGGATTGCTCTGCCCCACCGGTCCCGTTCCAAGCCAGCTACCTGCTTGAAACTGCACAATATGCTCACAAGCACCCTGTTCTTCACATGCAGAGGCAAGAAAGAGGCAGAATCGGTGTAATTCGGCCAGTCTGACAGTAAATGTGGTGGAGAGCAAAACAGCCGTTTCAGAGCGATAGGACGCTTTTTTGCACATTTCGACTTAAAAAGGCCCTGTCCTCACTGAATATTGAGCTGCAATGTGTGATTTGGATGAGGTTTTATCATTACAAGCTCGCATGGGATGTGTAATGAGGGAAAAAGCATGATTTTTATCCTCCACGAGAGGGGCCCTGACAGCGCCCCATTCATCCGGCTGAACGCGCACCCTCGCCGGCTTCCACTGCTCGGGCGAGCCGCTAGGATTGCTCTGCCCCACCGGTCCCGTTCCAAGCCAGCTACCTGCTTGAAACTGCACAATATGCTCACAAGCACCCTGTTCTTCACATGCAGAGACAAGAAAGAGGCAGAATCGGTCTAATTCGGCCAGTCTGACAGTAAATGTGGTGGAGAGCAAAACAGCCGTTTCAGAGCGATAGGACGCTTTTTTGCACATTTCGACTTAAAAAGGCCCTGTCCTCACTGAATATTGAGCTGCAATGTGTGATTTGGATGAGGTTTTATCATTACAAGCTCGCATGGGATGTGTAATGAGGGAAAAAGCATGATTTTTATCCTCCACGAGAGGGGCCCTGACAGCGCCCCATTCATCCGGCTGAACGCGCACCCTCGCCGGCTTCCACTGCTCGGGCGAGCCGCTAGGATTGCTCTGCCCCACCGGTCCCGTTCCAAGCCAGCTACCTGCTTGAAACTGCACAATATGCTCACAAGCACCCTGTTCTTCACATGCAGAGGCAAGAAAGAGGCAGAATCGGTCTAATTCGGCCAGTCTGACAGTAAATGTGGTGGAGAGCAAAACAGCCGTTTCAGAGCGATAGGATGCTTTTTTGCACATTTCGACTTAAAAAGGCCCTGTCCTCACTGAATATTGAGCTGCAATGTGTGATTTGGATGAGGTTTTATCATTACAAGCTCGCATGGGATGTGTAATGAGGGAAAAAGCATGATTTTTATCCTCCACGAGAGGGGCCCTGACAGCGCCCCATTCATCCGGCTGAACGCGCACCCTCGCCGGCTTCCACTGCTCGGGCGAGCCGCTAGGATTGCTCTGCCCCACCGGTCCCGTTCCAAGCCAGCTACCTGCTTGAAACTGCACAATATGCTCACAAGCACCCTGTTCTTCACATGTAGAGGCAAGAAAGAGGCAGAATCGGTCTAATTCGGCCAGTCTGACAGTAAATGTGGTGGAGAGCAAAACAGCCGTTTCAGAGCGATAGGATGCATTTTTGCACATTTCGACTTAAAAAGGCCCTGTCCTCACTGAATATTGAGCTGAAATGTGAGATTTGGATGAGGTTTTATCATTACAAGCTCGCATGGGATGTGTAATGAGGGAAAAAGCATGATTTTTATCCTCCACGAGAGGGGCCCTGACAGCGCCCCATTCATCCGGCTGAACGCGCACCCTCGCCGGCTTCCACTGCTCGGGCGAGCCGCTAGGATTGCTCTGCCCCACCGGTCCCGTTCCAAGCCAGCTACCTGCTTGAAACTGCACAATATGCTCACAAGCACCCTGTTCTTCACATGCAGAGGCAAGAAAGAGGCAGAATCGGTCTAATTCGGCCAGTCTGACAGTAAATGTGGTGGAGAGCAAAACAGCCGTTTCAGAGCGATAGGACGCTTTTTTGCACATTTCGACTTAAAAAGGCCCTGTCCTCACTGAATATTGAGCTGCAATGTGTGATTTGGATGAGGTTTTATCATTACAAGCTCGCATGGGATGTGTAATGAGGGAAAAAGCATGATTTTTATCCTCCACGAGAGGGGCCCTGACAGCGCCCCATTCATCCGGCTGAACGCGCACCCTCGCCGGCTTCCACTGCTCGGGCGAGCCGCTAGGATTGCTCTGCCCCACCGGTCCCGTTCCAAGCCAGCTACCTGCTTGAAACTGCACAATATGCTCACAAGCACCCTGTTCTTCACATGCAGAGGCAAGAAAGAGGCAGAATCGGTCTAATTCGGCCAGTCTGACAGTAAATGTGGTGGAGAGCAAAACAGCCGTTTCAGAGCGATAGGACGCTTTTTTGCACATTTCGACTTAAAAAGGCCCTGTCCTCACTGAATATTGAGCTGCAATGTGTGATTTGGATGAGGTTTTATCATTACAAGCTCGCATGGGATGTGTAATGAGGGAAAAAGCATGATTTTTATCCTCCACGAGAGGGGCCCTGACAGCGCCCCATTCATCCGGCTGAACGCGCACCCTCGCCGGCTTCCACTGCTCGGGCGAGCCGCTAGGATTGCTCTGCCCCACCGGTCCCGTTCCAAGCCAGCTACCTGCTTGAAACTGCACAATATGCTCACAAGCACCCTGTTCTTCACATGCAGAGACAAGAAAGAGGCAGAATCGGTCTAATTCGGCCAGTCTGACAGTAAATGTGGTGGAGAGCAAAACAGCCGTTTCAGAGCGATAGGACGCTTTTTTGCACATTTCGACTTAAAAAGGCCCTGTCCTCACTGAATATTGAGCTGCAATGTGTGATTTGGATGAGGTTTTATCATTACAAGCTCGCATGGGATGTGTAATGAGGGAAAAAGCATGATTTTTATCCTCCACGAGAGGGGCCCTGACAGCGCCCCATTCATCCGGCTGAACGCGCACCCTCGCCGGCTTCCACTGCTCGGGCGAGCCGCTAGGATTGCTCTGCCCCACCGGTCCCGTTCCAAGCCAGCTACCTGCTTGAAACTGCACAATATGCTCACAAGCACCCTGTTCTTCACATGCAGAGGCAAGAAAGAGGCAGAATCGGTCTAATTCGGCCAGTCTGACAGTAAATGTGGTGGAGAGCAAAACAGCCGTTTCAGAGCGATAGGACGCTTTTTTGCACATTTCGACTTAAAAAGGCCCTGTCCTCACTGAATATTGAGCTGCAATGTGTGATTTGGATGAGGTTTTATCATTACAAGCTCGCATGGGATGTGTAATGAGGGAAAAAGCATGATTTTTATCCTCCACGAGAGGGGCCCTGACAGCGCCCCATTCATCCGGCTGAACGCGCACCCTCGCCGGCTTCCACTGCTCGGGCGAGCCGCTAGGATTGCTCTGCCCCACCGGTCCCGTTCCAAGCCAGCTACCTGCTTGAAACTGCACAATATGCTCACAAGCACCCTGTTCTTCACATGTAGAGGCAAGAAAGAGGCAGAATCGGTCTAATTCGGCCAGTCTGACAGTAAATGTGGTGGAGAGCAAAACAGCCGTTTCAGAGCGATAGGATGCTTTTTTGCACATTTCGACTTAAAAAGGCCCTGTCCTCACTGAATATTGAGCTGCAATGTGTGATTTGGATGAGGTTTTATCATTACAAGCTCGCATGGGATGTGTAATGAGGGAAAAAGCATGATTTTTATCCTCCACGAGAGGGGCCCTGACAGCGCCCCATTCATCCGGCTGAACGCGCACCCTCGCCGGCTTCCACTGCTCGGGCGAGCCGCTAGGATTGCTCTGCCCCACCGGTCCCGTTCCAAGCCAGCTACCTGCTTGAAACTGCACAATATGCTCACAAGCACCCTGTTCTTCACATGCAGAGGCAAGAAAGAGGCAGAATCGGTCTAATTCGGCCAGTCTGACAGTAAATGTGGTGGAGAGCAAAACAGCCGTTTCAGAGCGATAGGATGCTTTTTTGCACATTTCGACTTAAAAAGGCCCTGTCCTCACTGAATATTGAGCTGCAATGTGTGATTTGGATGAGGTTTTATCATTACAAGCTCGCATGGGATGTGTAATGAGGGAAAAAGCATGATTTTTATCCTCCACGAGAGGGGCCCTGACAGCGCCCCATTCATCCGGCTGAACGCGCACCCTCGCCGGCTTCCACTGCTCGGGCGAGCCGCTAGGATTGCTCTGCCCCACCGGTCCCGTTCCAAGCCAGCTACCTGCTTGAAACTCCACAATATGCTCACAAGCACCCTGTTCTTCACATGCAGAGGCAAGAAAGAGGCAGAATCGGTCTAATTCGGCCAGTCTGACAGTAAATGTGGTGGAGAGCAAAACAGCCGTTTCAGAGCGATAGGACGCTTTTTTGCACATTTCGACTTAAAAAGGCCCTGTCCTCACTGAATATTGAGCTGCAATGTGTGATTTGGATGAGGTTTTATCATTACAAGCTCGCATGGGATGTGTAATGAGGGAAAAAGCATGATTTTTATCCTCCACGAGAGGGGCCCTGACAGCGCCCCATTCATCCGGCTGAACGCGCACCCTCGCCGGCTTCCACTGCTCGGGCGAGCCGCTAGGATTGCTCTGCCCCACCGGTCCCGTTCCAAGCCAGCTACCTGCTTGAAACTGCACAATATGCTCACAAGCACCCTGTTCTTCACATGTAGAGGCAAGAAAGAGGCAGAATCGGTCTAATTCGGCCAGTCTGACAGTAAATGTGGTGGAGAGCAAAACAGCCGTTTCAGAGCGATAGGATGCATTTTTACACATTTCGACTTAAAAAGGCCCTGTCCTCACTGAATATTGAGCTGCAATGTGAGATTTGGATGAGGTTTTATCATTACAAGCTCGCATGGGATGTGTAATGAGGGAAAAAGCATGATTTTTATCCTCCACGAGAGGGGCCCTGACAGCGCCCCATTCATCCGGCTGAACGCGCACCCTCGCCGGCTTCCACTGCTCGGGCGAGCCGCTAGGATTGCTCTGCCCCACCGGTCCCGTTCCAAGCCAGCTACCTGCTTGAAACTGCACAATATGCTCACAAGCACCCTGTTCTTCACATGCAGAGGCAAGAAAGAGGCAGAATCGGTGTAATTCGGCCAGTCTGACAGTAAATGTGGTGGAGAGCAAAACAGCCGTTTCAGAGCGATAGGACGCTTTTTTGCACATTTCGACTTAAAAAGGCCCTGTCCTCACTGAATATTGAGCTGCAATGTGTGATTTGGATGAGGTTTTATCATTACAAGCTCGCATGGGATGTGTAATGAGGGAAAAAGCATGATTTTTATCCTCCACGAGAGGGGCCCTGACAGCGCCCCATTCATCCGGCTGAACGCGCACCCTCGCCGGCTTCCACTGCTCGGGCGAGCCGCTAGGATTGCTCTGCCCCACCGGTCCCGTTCCAAGCCAGCTACCTGCTTGAAACTGCACAATATGCTCACAAGCACCCTGTTCTTCACATGCAGAGACAAGAAAGAGGCAGAATCGGTCTAATTCGGCCAGTCTGACAGTAAATGTGGTGGAGAGCAAAACAGCCGTTTCAGAGCGATAGGACGCTTTTTTGCACATTTCGACTTAAAAAGGCCCTGTCCTCACTGAATATTGAGCTGCAATGTGTGATTTGGATGAGGTTTTATCATTACAAGCTCGCATGGGATGTGTAATGAGGGAAAAAGCATGATTTTTATCCTCCACGAGAGGGGCCCTGACAGCGCCCCATTCATCCGGCTGAACGCGCACCCTCGCCGGCTTCCACTGCTCGGGCGAGCCGCTAGGATTGCTCTGCCCCACCGGTCCCGTTCCAAGCCAGCTACCTGCTTGAAACTGCACAATATGCTCACAAGCACCCTGTTCTTCACATGCAGAGGCAAGAAAGAGGCAGAATCGGTCTAATTCGGCCAGTCTGACAGTAAATGTGGTGGAGAGCAAAACAGCCGTTTCAGAGCGATAGGATGCTTTTTTGCACATTTCGACTTAAAAAGGCCCTGTCCTCACTGAATATTGAGCTGCAATGTGTGATTTGGATGAGGTTTTATCATTACAAGCTCGCATGGGATGTGTAATGAGGGAAAAAGCATGATTTTTATCCTCCACGAGAGGGGCCCTGACAGCGCCCCATTCATCCGGCTGAACGCGCACCCTCGCCGGCTTCCACTGCTCGGGCGAGCCGCTAGGATTGCTCTGCCCCACCGGTCCCGTTCCAAGCCAGCTACCTGCTTGAAACTGCACAATATGCTCACAAGCACCCTGTTCTTCACATGTAGAGGCAAGAAAGAGGCAGAATCGGTCTAATTCGGCCAGTCTGACAGTAAATGTGGTGGAGAGCAAAACAGCCGTTTCAGAGCGATAGGATGCATTTTTGCACATTTCGACTTAAAAAGGCCCTGTCCTCACTGAATATTGAGCTGAAATGTGAGATTTGGATGAGGTTTTATCATTACAAGCTCGCATGGGATGTGTAATGAGGGAAAAAGCATGATTTTTATCCTCCACGAGAGGGGCCCTGACAGCGCCCCATTCATCCGGCTGAACGCGCACCCTCGCCGGCTTCCACTGCTCGGGCGAGCCGCTAGGATTGCTCTGCCCCACCGGTCCCGTTCCAAGCCAGCTACCTGCTTGAAACTGCACAATATGCTCACAAGCACCCTGTTCTTCACATGCAGAGGCAAGAAAGAGGCAGAATCGGTCTAATTCGGCCAGTCTGACAGTAAATGTGGTGGAGAGCAAAACAGCCGTTTCAGAGCGATAGGACGCTTTTTTGCACATTTCGACTTAAAAAGGCCCTGTCCTCACTGAATATTGAGCTGCAATGTGTGATTTGGATGAGGTTTTATCATTACAAGCTCGCATGGGATGTGTAATGAGGGAAAAAGCATGATTTTTATCCTCCACGAGAGGGGCCCTGACAGCGCCCCATTCATCCGGCTGAACGCGCACCCTCGCCGGCTTCCACTGCTCGGGCGAGCCGCTAGGATTGCTCTGCCCCACCGGTCCCGTTCCAAGCCAGCTACCTGCTTGAAACTGCACAATATGCTCACAAGCACCCTGTTCTTCACATGCAGAGGCAAGAAAGAGGCAGAATCGGTCTAATTCGGCCAGTCTGACAGTAAATGTGGTGGAGAGCAAAACAGCCGTTTCAGAGCGATAGGACGCTTTTTTGCACATTTCGACTTAAAAAGGCCCTGTCCTCACTGAATATTGAGCTGCAATGTGTGATTTGGATGAGGTTTTATCATTACAAGCTCGCATGGGATGTGTAATGAGGGAAAAAGCATGATTTTTATCCTCCACGAGAGGGGCCCTGACAGCGCCCCATTCATCCGGCTGAACGCGCACCCTCGCCGGCTTCCACTGCTCGGGCGAGCCGCTAGGATTGCTCTGCCCCACCGGTCCCGTTCCAAGCCAGCTACCTGCTTGAAACTGCACAATATGCTCACAAGCACCCTGTTCTTCACATGTAGAGGCAAGAAAGAGGCAGAATCGGTCTAATTCGGCCAGTCTGACAGTAAATGTGGTGGAGAGCAAAACAGCCGTTTCAGAGCGATAGGATGCTTTTTTGCACATTTCGACTTAAAAAGGCCCTGTCCTCACTGAATATTGAGCTGCAATGTGTGATTTGGATGAGGTTTTATCATTACAAGCTCGCATGGGATGTGTAATGAGGGAAAAAGCATGATTTTTATCCTCCACGAGAGGGGCCCTGACAGCGCCCCATTCATCCGGCTGAACGCGCACCCTCGCCGGCTTCCACTGCTCGGGCGAGCCGCTAGGATTGCTCTGCCCCACCGGTCCCGTTCCAAGCCAGCTACCTGCTTGAAACTGCACAATATGCTCACAAGCACCCTGTTCTTCACATGCAGAGGCAAGAAAGAGGCAGAATCGGTCTAATTCGGCCAGTCTGACAGTAAATGTGGTGGAGAGCAAAACAGCCGTTTCAGAGCGATAGGATGCTTTTTTGCACATTTCGACTTAAAAAGGCCCTGTCCTCACTGAATATTGAGCTGCAATGTGTGATTTGGATGAGGTTTTATCATTACAAGCTCGCATGGGATGTGTAATGAGGGAAAAAGCATGATTTTTATCCTCCACGAGAGGGGCCCTGACAGCGCCCCATTCATCCGGCTGAACGCGCACCCTCGCCGGCTTCCACTGCTCGGGCGAGCCGCTAGGATTGCTCTGCCCCACCGGTCCCGTTCCAAGCCAGCTACCTGCTTGAAACTGCACAATATGCTCACAAGCACCCTGTTCTTCACATGCAGAGACAAGAAAGAGGCAGAATCGGTCTAATTCGGCCAGTCTGACAGTAAATGTGGTGGAGAGCAAAACAGCCGTTTCAGAGCGATAGGACGCTTTTTTGCACATTTCGACTTAAAAAGGCCCTGTCCTCACTGAATATTGAGCTGCAATGTGTGATTTGGATGAGGTTTTATCATTACAAGCTCGCATGGGATGTGTAATGAGGGAAAAAGCATGATTTTTATCCTCCACGAGAGGGGCCCTGACAGCGCCCCATTCATCCGGCTGAACGCGCACCCTCGCCGGCTTCCACTGCTCGGGCGAGCCGCTAGGATTGCTCTGCCCCACCGGTCCCGTTCCAAGCCAGCTACCTGCTTGAAACTGCACAATATGCTCACAAGCACCCTGTTCTTCACATGCAGAGGCAAGAAAGAGGCAGAATCGGTCTAATTCGGCCAGTCTGACAGTAAATGTGGTGGAGAGCAAAACAGCCGTTTCAGAGCGATAGGATGCTTTTTTGCACATTTCGACTTAAAAAGGCCCTGTCCTCACTGAATATTGAGCTGCAATGTGTGATTTGGATGAGGTTTTATCATTACAAGCTCGCATGGGATGTGTAATGAGGGAAAAAGCATGATTTTTATCCTCCACGAGAGGGGCCCTGACAGCGCCCCATTCATCCGGCTGAACGCGCACCCTCGCCGGCTTCCACTGCTCGGGCGAGCCGCTAGGATTGCTCTGCCCCACCGGTCCCGTTCCAAGCCAGCTACCTGCTTGAAACTGCACAATATGCTCACAAGCACCCTGTTCTTCACATGCAGAGGCAAGAAAGAGGCAGAATCGGTGTAATTCGGCCAGTCTGACAGTAAATGTGGTGGAGAGCAAAACAGCCGTTTCAGAGCGATAGGACGCTTTTTTGCACATTTCGACTTAAAAAGGCCCTGTCCTCACTGAATATTGAGCTGCAATGTGTGATTTGGATGAGGTTTTATCATTACAAGCTCGCATGGGATGTGTAATGAGGGAAAAAGCATGATTTTTATCCTCCACGAGAGGGGCCCTGACAGCGCCCCATTCATCCGGCTGAACGCGCACCCTCGCCGGCTTCCACTGCTCGGGCGAGCCGCTAGGATTGCTCTGCCCCACCGGTCCCGTTCCAAGCCAGCTACCTGCTTGAAACTGCACAATATGCTCACAAGCACCCTGTTCTTCACATGCAGAGGCAAGAAAGAGGCAGAATCGGTCTAATTCGGCCAGTCTGACAGTAAATGTGGTGGAGAGCAAAACAGCCGTTTCAGAGAGATAGGACGCTTTTTTGCACATTTCGACTTAAAAAGGCCCTGTCCTCACTGAATATTGAGCTGCAATGTGTGATTTGGATGAGGTTTTATCATTACAAGCTCGCATGGGATGTGTAATGAGGGAAAAAGCATGATTTTTATCCTCCACGAGAGGGGCCCTGACAGCGCCCCATTCATCCGGCTGAACGCGCACCCTCGCCGGCTTCCACTGCTCGGGCGAGCCGCTAGGATTGCTCTGCCCCACCGGTCCCGTTCCAAGCCAGCTACCTGCTTGAAACTGCACAATATGCTCACAAGCACCCTGTTCTTCACATGTAGAGGCAAGAAAGAGGCAGAATCGGTGTAATTCGGCCAGTCTGACAGTAAATGTGGTGGAGAGCAAAACAGCCGTTTCAGAGCGATAGGATGCATTTTTACACATTTCGACTTAAAAAGGCCCTGTCCTCACTGAATATTGAGCTGCAATGTGAGATTTGGATGAGGTTTTATCATTACAAGCTCGCATGGGATGTGTAATGAGGGAAAAAGCATGATTTTTATCCTCCACGAGAGGGGCCCTGACAGCGCCCCATTCATCCGGCTGAACGCGCACCCTCGCCGGCTTCCACTGCTCGGGCGAGCCGCTAGGATTGCTCTGCCCCACCGGTCCCGTTCCAAGCCAGCTACCTGCTTGAAACTGCACAATATGCTCACAAGCACCCTGTTCTTCACATGCAGAGGCAAGAAAGAGGCAGAATCGGTGTAATTCGGCCAGTCTGACAGTAAATGTGGTGGAGAGCAAAACAGCCGTTTCAGAGCGATAGGATGCTTTTTTGCACATTTCGACTTAAAAATGCCCTGTCCTCACTGAATATTGAGCTGCAATGTGTGATTTGGATGAGGTTTTATCATTACAAGCTCGCATGGGATGTGTAATGAGGGAAAAAGCATGATTTTTATCCTCCACGAGAGGGGCCCTGACAGCGCCCCATTCATCCGGCTGAACGCGCACCCTCGCCGGCTTCCACTGCTCGGGCGAGCCGCTAGGATTGCTCTGCCCCACCGGTCCCGTTCCAAGCCAGCTACCTGCTTGAAACTGCACAATATGCTCACAAGCACCCTGTTCTTCACATGCAGAGGCAAGAAAGAGGCAGAATCGGTCTAATTCGGCCAGTCTGACAGTAAATGTGGTGGAGAGCAAAACAGCCGTTTCAGAGCGATAGGATGCTTTTTTGCACATTTCGACTTAAAAAGGCCCTGTCCTCACTGAATATTGAGCTGCAATGTGTGATTTGGATGAGGTTTTATCATTACAAGCTCGCATGGGATGTGTAATGAGGGAAAAAGCATGATTTTTATCCTCCACGAGAGGGGCCCTGACAGCGCCCCATTCATCCGGCTGAACGCGCACCCTCGCCGGCTTCCACTGCTCGGGCGAGCCGCTAGGATTGCTCTGCCCCACCGGTCCCGTTCCAAGCCAGCTACCTGCGTGAAACTGCACAATATGCTCACAAGCACCCTGTTCTTCACATGCAGAGGCAAGAAAGAGGCAGAATCGGTCTAATTCGGCCAGTCTGACAGTAAATGTGGTGGAGAGCAAAACAGCCGTTTCAGAGCGATAGGATGCTTTTTTGCACATTTCGACTTAAAAAGGCCCTGTCCTCACTGAATATTGAGCTGCAATGTGTGATTTGGATGAGGTTTTATCATTACAAGCTCGCATGGGATGTGTAATGAGGGAAAAAGCATGATTTTTATCCTCCACGAGAGGGGCCCTGACAGCGCCCCATTCATCCGGCTGAACGCGCACCCTCGCCGGCTTCCACTGCTCGGGCGAGCCGCTAGGATTGCTCTGCCCCACCGGTCCCGTTCCAAGCCAGCTACCTGCTTGAAACTGCACAATATGCTCACAAGCACCCTGTTCTTCACATGTAGAGGCAAGAAAGAGGCAGAATCGGTCTAATTCGGCCAGTCTGACAGTAAATGTGGTGGAGAGCAAAACAGCCGTTTCAGAGCGATAGGATGCTTTTTTGCACATTTCGACTTAAAAAGGCCCTGTCCTCACTGAATATTGAGCTGCAATGTGTGATTTGGATGAGGTTTTATCATTACAAGCTCGCATGGGATGTGTAATGAGGGAAAAAGCATGATTTTTATCCTCCACGAGAGGGGCCCTGACAGCGCCCCATTCATCCGGCTGAACGCGCACCCTCGCCGGCTTCCACTGCTCGGGCGAGCCGCTAGGATTGCTCTGCCCCACCGGTCCCGTTCCAAGCCAGCTACCTGCGTGAAACTGCACAGTATGCTCACAAGCACCCTGTTCTTCACATGTAGAGGCAAGAAAGAGGCAGAATCGGTCTAATTCGGCCAGTCTGACAGTAAATGTGGTGGAGAGCAAAACAGCCGTTTCAGAGCGATAGGATGCTTTTTTGCACATTTCGACTTAAAAAGGCCCTGTCCTCACTGAATATTGAGCTGCAATGTGTGATTTGGATGAGGTTTTATCATTACAAGCTCGCATGGGATGTGTAATGAGGGAAAAAGCATGATTTTTATCCTCCACGAGAGGGGCCCTGACAGCGCCCCATTCATCCGGCTGAACGCGCACCCTCGCCGGCTTCCACTGCTCGGGCGAGCCGCTAGGATTGCTCTGCCCCACCGGTCCCGTTCCAAGCCAGCTACCTGCTTGAAACTGCACAATATGCTCACAAGCACCCTGTTCTTCACATGTAGAGGCAAGAAAGAGGCAGAATCGGTCTAATTCGGCCAGTCTGACAGTAAATGTGGTGGAGAGCAAAACAGCCGTTTCAGAGCGATAGGATGCATTTTTACACATTTCGACTTAAAAAGGCCCTGTCCTCACTGAATATTGAGCTGCAATGTGAGATTTGGATGAGGTTTTATCATTACAAGCTCGCATGGGATGTGTAATGAGGGAAAAAGCATGATTTTTATCCTCCACGAGAGGGGCCCTGACAGCGCCCCATTCATCCGGCTGAACGCGCACCCTCGCCGGCTTCCACTGCTCGGGCGAGCCGCTAGGATTGCTCTGCCCCACCGGTCCCGTTCCAAGCCAGCTACCTGCTTGAAACTGCACAATATGCTCACAAGCACCCTGTTCTTCACATGCAGAGGCAAGAAAGAGGCAGAATCGGTCTAATTCGGCCAGTCTGACAGTAAATGTGGTGGAGAGCAAAACAGCCGTTTCAGAGCGATAGGACGCTTTTTTGCACATTTCGACTTAAAAAGGCCCTGTCCTCACTGAATATTGAGCTGCAATGTGTGATTTGGATGAGGTTTTATCATTACAAGCTCGCATGGGATGTGTAATGAGGGAAAAAGCATGATTTTTATCCTCCACGAGAGGGGCCCTGACAGCGCCCCATTCATCCGGCTGAACGCGCACCCTCGCCGGCTTCCACTGCTCGGGCGAGCCGCTAGGATTGCTCTGCCCCACCGGTCCCGTTCCAAGCCAGCTACCTGCTTGAAACTGCACAATATGCTCACAAGCACCCTGTTCTTCACATGTAGAGGCAAGAAAGAGGCAGAATCGGTCTAATTCGGCCAGTCTGACAGTAAATGTGGTGGAGAGCAAAACAGCCGTTTCAGAGCGATAGGATGCTTTTTTGCACATTTCGACTTAAAAAGGCCCTGTCCTCACTGAATATTGAGCTGCAATGTGTGATTTGGATGAGGTTTTATCATTACAAGCTCGCATGGGATGTGTAATGAGGGAAAAAGCATGATTTTTATCCTCCACGAGAGGGGCCCTGACAGCGCCCCATTCATCCGGCTGAACGCGCACCCTCGCCGGCTTCCACTGCTCGGGCGAGCCGCTAGGATTGCTCTGCCCCACCGGTCCCGTTCCAAGCCAGCTACCTGCTTGAAACTGCACAATATGCTCACAAGCACCCTGTTCTTCACATGTAGAGGCAAGAAAGAGGCAGAATCGGTCTAATTCGGCCAGTCTGACAGTAAATGTGGTGGAGAGCAAAACAGCCGTTTCAGAGCGATAGGATGCTTTTTTGCACATTTCGACTTAAAAAGGCCCTGTCCTCACTGAATATTGAGCTGCAATGTGTGATTTGGATGAGGTTTTATCATTACAAGCTCGCATGGGATGTGTAATGAGGGAAAAAGCATGATTTTTATCCTCCACGAGAGGGGCCCTGACAGCGCCCCATTCATCCGGCTGAACGCGCACCCTCGCCGGCTTCCACTGCTCGGGCGAGCCGCTAGGATTGCTCTGCCCCACCGGTCCCGTTCCAAGCCAGCTACCTGCTTGAAACTGCACAATATGCTCACAAGCACCCTGTTCTTCACATGCAGAGGCAAGAAAGAGGCAGAATCGGTCTAATTCGGCCAGTCTGACAGTAAATGTGGTGGAGAGCAAAACAGCCGTTTCAGAGCGATAGGATGCTTTTTTGCACATTTCGACTTAAAAAGGCCCTGTCCTCACTGAATATTGAGCTGCAATGTGTGATTTGGATGAGGTTTTATCATTACAAGCTCGCATGGGATGTGTAATGAGGGAAAAAGCATGATTTTTATCCTCCACGAGAGGGGCCCTGACAGCGCCCCATTCATCCGGCTGAACGCGCACCCTCGCCGGCTTCCACTGCTCGGGCGAGCCGCTAGGATTGCTCTGCCCCACCGGTCCCGTTCCAAGCCAGCTACCTGCTTGAAACTGCACAATATGCTCACAAGCACCCTGTTCTTCACATGCAGAGGCAAGAAAGAGGCAGAATCGGTCTAATTCGGCCAGTCTGACAGTAAATGTGGTGGAGAGCAAAACAGCCGTTTCAGAGCGATAGGACGCTTTTTTGCACATTTCGACTTAAAAAGGCCCTGTCCTCACTGAATATTGAGCTGCAATGTGTGATTTGGATGAGGTTTTATCATTACAAGCTCGCATGGGATGTGTAATGAGGGAAAAAGCATGATTTTTATCCTCCACGAGAGGGGCCCTGACAGCGCCCCATTCATCCGGCTGAACGCGCACCCTCGCCGGCTTCCACTGCTCGGGCGAGCCGCTAGGATTGCTCTGCCCCACCGGTCCCGTTCCAAGCCAGCTACCTGCTTGAAACTGCACAATATGCTCACAAGCACCCTGTTCTTCACATGTAGAGGCAAGAAAGAGGCAGAATCGGTCTAATTCGGCCAGTCTGACAGTAAATGTGGTGGAGAGCAAAACAGCCGTTTCAGAGCGATAGGATGCATTTTTACACATTTCGACTTAAAAAGGCCCTGTCCTCACTGAATATTGAGCTGCAATGTGAGATTTGGATGAGGTTTTATCATTACAAGCTCGCATGGGATGTGTAATGAGGGAAAAAGCATGATTTTTATCCTCCACGAGAGGGGCCCTGACAGCGCCCCATTCATCCGGCTGAACGCGCACCCTCGCCGGCTTCCACTGCTCGGGCGAGCCGCTAGGATTGCTCTGCCCCACCGGTCCCGTTCCAAGCCAGCTACCTGCTTGAAACTGCACAATATGCTCACAAGCACCCTGTTCTTCACATGCAGAGGCAAGAAAGAGGCAGAATCGGTCTAATTCGGCCAGTCTGACAGTAAATGTGGTGGAGAGCAAAACAGCCGTTTCAGAGCGATAGGATGCATTTTTACACATTTCGACTTAAAAAGGCCCTGTCCTCACTGAATATTGAGCTGCAATGTGAGATTTGGATGAGGTTTTATCATTACAAGCTCGCATGGGATGTGTAATGAGGGAAAAAGCATGATTTTTATCCTCCACGAGAGGGGCCCTGACAGCGCCCCATTCATCCGGCTGAACGCGCACCCTCGCCGGCTTCCACTGCTCGGGCGAGCCGCTAGGATTGCTCTGCCCCACCGGTCCCGTTCCAAGCCAGCTACCTGCTTGAAACTGCACAATATGCTCACAAGCACCCTGTTCTTCACATGCAGAGGCAAGAAAGAGGCAGAATCGGTCTAATTCGGCCAGTCTGACAGTAAATGTGGTGGAGAGCAAAACAGCCGTTTCAGAGCGATAGGATGCTTTTTTGCACATTTCGACTTAAAAATGCCCTGTCCTCACTGAATATTGAGCTGCAATGTGTGATTTGGATGAGGTTTTATCATTACAAGCTCGCATGGGATGTGTAATGAGGGAAAAAGCATGATTTTTATCCTCCACGAGAGGGGCCCTGACAGCGCCCCATTCATCCGGCTGAACGCGCACCCTCGCCGGCTTCCACTGCTCGGGCGAGCCGCTAGGATTGCTCTGCCCCACCGGTCCCGTTCCAAGCCAGCTACCTGCTTGAAACTGCACAATATGCTCACAAGCACCCTGTTCTTCACATGCAGAGGCAAGAAAGAGGCAGAATCGGTCTAATTCGGCCAGTCTGACAGTAAATGTGGTGGAGAGCAAAACAGCCGTTTCAGAGCGATAGGATGCTTTTTTGCACATTTCGACTTAAAAAGGCCCTGTCCTCACTGAATATTGAGCTGCAAAGTGTGAGTTGGATGAGGTTTTATCATTACAAGCTCGCATGGGATGTGTAATGAGGGAAAAAGCATGATTTTTATCCTCCACGAGAGGGGCCCTGACAGCGCCCCATTCATCCGGCTGAACGCGCACCCTCGCCGGCTTCCACTGCTCGGGCGAGCCGCTAGGATTGCTCTGCCCCACCGGTCCCGTTCCAAGCCAGCTACCTGCTTGAAACTGCACAATATGCTCACAAGCACCCTGTTCTTCACATGCAGAGGCAAGAAAGAGGCAGAATCGGTCTAATTCGGCCAGTCTGACAGTAAATGTGGTGGAGAGCAAAACAGCCGTTTCAGAGCGATAGGATGCTTTTTTGCACATTTCGACTTAAAAAGGCCCTGTCCTCACTGAATATTGAGCTGCAATGTGTGATTTGGATGAGGTTTTATCATTACAAGCTCGCATGGGATGTGTAATGAGGGAAAAAGCATGATTTTTATCCTCCACGAGAGGGGCCCTGACAGCGCCCCATTCATCCGGCTGAACGCGCACCCTCGCCGGCTTCCACTGCTCGGGCGAGCCGCTAGGATTGCTCTGCCCCACCGGTCCCGTTCCAAGCCAGCTACCTGCTTGAAACTGCACAATATGCTCACAAGCACCCTGTTCTTCACATGTAGAGGCAAGAAAGAGGCAGAATCGGTCTAATTCGGCCAGTCTGACAGTAAATGTGGTGGAGAGCAAAACAGCCGTTTCAGAGCGATAGGATGCTTTTTTGCACATTTCGACTTAAAAAGGCCCTGTCCTCACTGAATATTGAGCTGCAATGTGAGATTTGGATGAGGTTTTATCATTACAAGCTCGCATGGGATGTGTAATGAGGGAAAAAGCATGATTTTTATCCTCCACGAGAGGGGCCCTGACAGCGCCCCATTCATCCGGCTGAACGCGCACCCTCGCCGGCTTCCACTGCTCGGGCGAGCCGCTAGGATTGCTCTGCCCCACCGGTCCCGTTCCAAGCCAGCTACCTGCTTGAAACTGCACAATATGCTCACAAGCACCCTGTTCTTCACATGCAGAGGCAAGAAAGAGGCAGAATCGGTCTAATTCGGCCAGTCTGACAGTAAATGTGGTGGAGAGCAAAACAGCCGTTTCAGAGCGATAGGATGCTTTTTTGCACATTTCGACTTAAAAAGGC
Source organism: Chelon labrosus (assembly GCF_963514085.1). Taxonomy (NCBI): domain Eukaryota; kingdom Metazoa; phylum Chordata; class Actinopteri; order Mugiliformes; family Mugilidae; genus Chelon; species Chelon labrosus. The sequence goes on from NW_028181561.1 coordinate 143,463, forward strand.
CCTGTCCTCACTGAATATTGAGCTGCAATGTGTGATTTGGATGAGGTTTTATCATTACAAGCTCGCATGGGATGTGTAATGAGGGAAAAAGCATGATTTTTATCCTCCACGAGAGGGGCCCTGACAGCGCCCCATTCATCCGGCTGAACGCGCACCCTCGCCGGCTTCCACTGCTCGGGCGAGCCGCTAGGATTGCTCTGCCCCACCGGTCCCGTTCCAAGCCAGCTACCTGCGTGAAACTGCACAATATGCTCACAAGCACCCTGTTCTTCACATGCAGAGGCAAGAAAGAGGCAGAATCGGTCTAATTCGGCCAGTCTGACAGTAAATGTGGTGGAGAGCAAAACAGCCGTTTCAGAGCGATAGGATGCTTTTTTGCACATTTCGACTTAAAAAGGCCCTGTCCTCACTGAATATTGAGCTGCAATGTGTGATTTGGATGAGGTTTTATCATTACAAGCTCGCATGGGATGTGTAATGAGGGAAAAAGCATGATTTTTATCCTCCACGAGAGGGGCCCTGACAGCGCCCCATTCATCCGGCTGAACGCGCACCCTCGCCGGCTTCCACTGCTCGGGCGAGCCGCTAGGATTGCTCTGCCCCACCGGTCCCGTTCCAAGCCAGCTACCTGCTTGAAACTGCACAATATGCTCACAAGCACCCTGTTCTTCACATGTAGAGGCAAGAAAGAGGCAGAATCGGTCTAATTCGGCCAGTCTGACAGTAAATGTGGTGGAGAGCAAAACAGCCGTTTCAGAGCGATAGGATGCTTTTTTGCACATTTCGACTTAAAAAGGCCCTGTCCTCACTGAATATTGAGCTGCAATGTGTGATTTGGATGAGGTTTTATCATTACAAGCTCGCATGGGATGTGTAATGAGGGAAAAAGCATGATTTTTATCCTCCACGAGAGGGGCCCTGACAGCGCCCCATTCATCCGGCTGAACGCGCACCCTCGCCGGCTTCCACTGCTCGGGCGAGCCGCTAGGATTGCTCTGCCCCACCGGTCCCGTTCCAAGCCAGCTACCTGCGTGAAACTGCACAATATGCTCACAAGCACCCTGTTCTTCACATGCAGAGGCAAGAAAGAGGCAGAATCGGTCTAATTCGGCCAGTCTGACAGTAAATGTGGTGGAGAGCAAAACAGCCGTTTCAGAGCGATAGGACGCTTTTTTGCACATTTCGACTTAAAAAGGCCCTGTCCTCACTGAATATTGAGCTGCAATGTGTGATTTGGATGAGGTTTTATCATTACAAGCTCGCATGGGATGTGTAATGAGGGAAAAAGCATGATTTTTATCCTCCACGAGAGGGGCCCTGACAGCGCCCCATTCATCCGGCTGAACGCGCACCCTCGCCGGCTTCCACTGCTCGGGCGAGCCGCTAGGATTGCTCTGCCCCACCGGTCCCGTTCCAAGCCAGCTACCTGCGTGAAACTGCACAATATGCTCACAAGCACCCTGTTCTTCACATGCAGAGGCAAGAAAGAGGCAGAATCGGTCTAATTCGGCCAGTCTGACAGTAAATGTGGTGGAGAGCAAAACAGCCGTTTCAGAGCGATAGGATGCTTTTTTGCACATTTCGACTTAAAAAGGCCCTGTCCTCACTGAATATTGAGCTGCAATGTGTGATTTGGATGAGGTTTTATCATTACAAGCTCGCATGGGATGTGTAATGAGGGAAAAAGCATGATTTTTATCCTCCACGAGAGGGGCCCTGACAGCGCCCCATTCATCCGGCTGAACGCGCACCCTCGCCGGCTTCCACTGCTCGGGCGAGCCGCTAGGATTGCTCTGCCCCACCGGTCCCGTTCCAAGCCAGCTACCTGCTTGAAACTGCACAATATGCTCACAAGCACCCTGTTCTTCACATGTAGAGGCAAGAAAGAGGCAGAATCGGTCTAATTCGGCCAGTCTGACAGTAAATGTGGTGGGGAGCAAAACAGCCGTTTCAGAGCGATAGGATGCATTTTTACACATTTCGACTTAAAAAGGCCCTGTCCTCACTGAATATTGAGCTGCAATGTGAGATTTGGATGAGGTTTTATCATTACAAGCTCGCATGGGATGTGTAATGAGGGAAAAAGCATGATTTTTATCCTCCACGAGAGGGGCCCTGACAGCGCCCCATTCATCCGGCTGAACGCGCACCCTCGCCGGCTTCCACTGCTCGGGCGAGCCGCTAGGATTGCTCTGCCCCACCGGTCCCGTTCCAAGCCAGCTACCTGCGTGAAACTGCACAGTATGCTCACAAGCACCCTGTTCTTCACATGTAGAGGCAAGAAAGAGGCAGAATCGGTCTAATTCGGCCAGTCTGACAGTAAATGTGGTGGAGAGCAAAACAGCCGTTTCAGAGCGATAGGATGCTTTTTTGCACATTTCGACTTAAAAAGGCCCTGTCCTCACTGAATATTGAGCTGCAATGTGTGATTTGGATGAGGTTTTATCATTACAAGCTCGCATGGGATGTGTAATGAGGGAAAAAGCATGATTTTTATCCTCCACGAGAGGGGCCCTGACAGCGCCCCATTCATCCGGCTGAACGCGCACCCTCGCCGGCTTCCACTGCTCGGGCGAGCCGCTAGGATTGCTCTGCCCCACCGGTCCCGTTCCAAGCCAGCTAACTGCGTGAAACTGCACAATATGCTCACAAGCACCCTGTTCTTCACATGCAGAGGCAAGAAAGAGGCAGAATCGGTCTAATTCGGCCAGTCTGACAGTAAATGTGGTGGAGAGCAAAACAGCCGTTTCAGAGCGATAGGACGCTTTTTTGCACATTTCGACTTAAAAAGGCCCTGTCCTCACTGAATATTGAGCTGCAATGTGTGATTTGGATGAGGTTTTATCATTACAAGCTCGCATGGGATGTGTAATGAGGGAAAAAGCATGATTTTTATCCTCCACGAGAGGGGCCGTGACAGCGCCCCATTCATCCGGCTGAACGCGCACCCTCGCCGGCTTCCACTGCTCGGGCGAGCCGCTAGGATTGCTCTGCCCCACCGGTCCCGTTCCAAGCCAGCTACCTGCTTGAAACTGCACAATATGCTCACAAGCACCCTGTTCTTCACATGCAGAGGCAAGAAAGAGGCAGAATCGGTCTAATTCGGCCAGTCTGACAGTAAATGTGGTGGAGAGCAAAACAGCCGTTTCAGAGCGATAGGACGCTTTTTTGCACATTTCGACTTAAAAAGGCCCTGTCCTCACTGAATATTGAGCTGCAATGTGTGATTTGGATGAGGTTTTATCATTACAAGCTCGCATGGGATGTGTAATGAGGGAAAAAGCATGATTTTTATCCTCCACGAGAGGGGCCCTGACAGCGCCCCATTCATCCGGCTGAACGCGCACCCTCGCCGGCTTCCACTGCTCGGGCGAGCCGCTAGGATTGCTCTGCCCCACCGGTCCCGTTCCAAGCCAGCTACCTGCTTGAAACTGCACAATATGCTCACAAGCACCCTGTTCTTCACATGCAGAGGCAAGAAAGAGGCAGAATCGGTCTAATTCGGCCAGTCTGACAGTAAATGTGGTGGAGAGCAAAACAGCCGTTTCAGAGCGATAGGATGCTTTTTTGCACATTTCGACTTAAAAAGGCCCTGTCCTCACTGAATATTGAGCTGCAATGTGTGATTTGGATGAGGTTTTATCATTACAAGCTCGCATGGGATGTGTAATGAGGGAAAAAGCATGATTTTTATCCTCCACGAGAGGGGCCCTGACAGCGCCCCATTCATCCGGCTGAACGCGCACCCTCGCCGGCTTCCACTGCTCGGGCGAGCCGCTAGGATTGCTCTGCCCCACCGGTCCCGTTCCAAGCCAGCTACCTGCTTGAAACTGCACAATATGCTCACAAGCACCCTGTTCTTCACATGTAGAGGCAAGAAAGAGGCAGAATCGGTCTAATTCGGCCAGTCTGACAGTAAATGTGGTGGAGAGCAAAACAGCCGTTTCAGAGCGATAGGATGCTTTTTTGCACATTTCGACTTAAAAAGGCCCTGTCCTCACTGAATATTGAGCTGCAATGTGTGATTTGGATGAGGTTTTATCATTACAAGCTCGCATGGGATGTGTAATGAGGGAAAAAGCATGATTTTTATCCTCCACGAGAGGGGCCCTGACAGCGCCCCATTCATCCGGCTGAACGCGCACACTCGCCGGCTTCCACTGCTCGGGCGAGCCGCTAGGATTGCTCTGCCCCACCGGTCCCGTTCCAAGCCAGCTACCTGCGTGAAACTGCACAATATGCTCACAAGCACCCTGTTCTTCACATGCAGAGGCAAGAAAGAGGCAGAATCGGTCTAATTCGGCCAGTCTGACAGTAAATGTGGTGGAGAGCAAAACAGCCGTTTCAGAGCGATAGGACGCTTTTTTGCACATTTCGACTTAAAAAGGCCCTGTCCTCACTGAATATTGAGCTGCAATGTGTGATTTGGATGAGGTTTTATCATTACAAGCTCGCATGGGATGTGTAATGAGGGAAAAAGCATGATTTTTATCCTCCACGAGAGGGGCCCTGACAGCGCCCCATTCATCCGGCTGAACGCGCACCCTCGCCGGCTTCCACTGCTCGGGCGAGCCGCTAGGATTGCTCTGCCCCACCGGTCCCGTTCCAAGCCAGCTACCTGCGTGAAACTGCACAATATGCTCACAAGCACCCTGTTCTTCACATGCAGAGGCAAGAAAGAGGCAGAATCGGTCTAATTCGGCCAGTCTGACAGTAAATGTGGTGGAGAGCAAAACAGCCGTTTCAGAGCGATAGGATGCTTTTTTGCACATTTCGACTTAAAAAGGCCCTGTCCTCACTGAATATTGAGCTGCAATGTGTGATTTGGATGAGGTTTTATCATTACAAGCTCGCATGGGATGTGTAATGAGGGAAAAAGCATGATTTTTATCCTCCACGAGAGGGGCCCTGACAGCGCCCCATTCATCCGGCTGAACGCGCACCCTCGCCGGCTTCCACTGCTCGGGCGAGCCGCTAGGATTGCTCTGCCCCACCGGTCCCGTTCCAAGCCAGCTACCTGCGTGAAACTGCACAGTATGCTCACAAGCACCCTGTTCTTCACATGTAGAGGCAAGAAAGAGGCAGAATCGGTCTAATTCGGCCAGTCTGACAGTAAATGTGGTGGAGAGCAAAACAGCCGTTTCAGAGCGATAGGATGCTTTTTTGCACATTTCGACTTAAAAAGGCCCTGTCCTCACTGAATATTGAGCTGCAATGTGTGATTTGGATGAGGTTTTATCATTACAAGCTCGCATGGGATGTGTAATGAGGGAAAAAGCATGATTTTTATCCTCCACGAGAGGGGCCCTGACAGCGCCCCATTCATCCGGCTGAACGCGCACCCTCGCCGGCTTCCACTGCTCGGGCGAGCCGCTAGGATTGCTCTGCCCCACCGGTCCCGTTCCAAGCCAGCTAACTGCGTGAAACTGCACAATATGCTCACAAGCACCCTGTTCTTCACATGCAGAGGCAAGAAAGAGGCAGAATCGGTCTAATTCGGCCAGTCTGACAGTAAATGTGGTGGAGAGCAAAACAGCCGTTTCAGAGCGATAGGACGCTTTTTTGCACATTTCGACTTAAAAAGGCCCTGTCCTCACTGAATATTGAGCTGCAATGTGTGATTTGGATGAGGTTTTATCATTACAAGCTCGCATGGGATGTGTAATGAGGGAAAAAGCATGATTTTTATCCTCCACGAGAGGGGCCCTGACAGCGCCCCATTCATCCGGCTGAACGCGCACCCTCGCCGGCTTCCACTGCTCGGGCGAGCCGCTAGGATTGCTCTGCCCCACCGGTCCCGTTCCAAGCCAGCTACCTGCTTGAAACTGCACAATATGCTCACAAGCACCCTGTTCTTCACATGTAGAGGCAAGAAAGAGGCAGAATCGGTCTAATTCGGCCAGTCTGACAGTAAATGTGGTGGGGAGCAAAACAGCCGTTTCAGAGCGATAGGATGCATTTTTACACATTTCGACTTAAAAAGGCCCTGTCCTCACTGAATATTGAGCTGCAATGTGAGATTTGGATGAGGTTTTATCATTACAAGCTCGCATGGGATGTGTAATGAGGGAAAAAGCATGATTTTTATCCTCCACGAGAGGGGCCCTGACAGCGCCCCATTCATCCGGCTGAACGCGCACCCTCGCCGGCTTCCACTGCTCGGGCGAGCCGCTAGGATTGCTCTGCCCCACCGGTCCCGTTCCAAGCCAGCTACCTGCGTGAAACTGCACAGTATGCTCACAAGCACCCTGTTCTTCACATGTAGAGGCAAGAAAGAGGCAGAATCGGTCTAATTCGGCCAGTCTGACAGTAAATGTGGTGGAGAGCAAAACAGCCGTTTCAGAGCGATAGGATGCTTTTTTGCACATTTCGACTTAAAAAGGCCCTGTCCTCACTGAATATTGAGCTGCAATGTGTGATTTGGATGAGGTTTTATCATTACAAGCTCGCATGGGATGTGTAATGAGGGAAAAAGCATGATTTTTATCCTCCACGAGAGGGGCCCTGACAGCGCCCCATTCATCCGGCTGAACGCGCACCCTCGCCGGCTTCCACTGCTCGGGCGAGCCGCTAGGATTGCTCTGCCCCACCGGTCCCGTTCCAAGCCAGCTAACTGCGTGAAACTGCACAATATGCTCACAAGCACCCTGTTCTTCACATGCAGAGGCAAGAAAGAGGCAGAATCGGTCTAATTCGGCCAGTCTGACAGTAAATGTGGTGGAGAGCAAAACAGCCGTTTCAGAGCGATAGGACGCTTTTTTGCACATTTCGACTTAAAAAGGCCCTGTCCTCACTGAATATTGAGCTGCAATGTGTGATTTGGATGAGGTTTTATCATTACAAGCTCGCATGGGATGTGTAATGAGGGAAAAAGCATGATTTTTATCCTCCACGAGAGGGGCCGTGACAGCGCCCCATTCATCCGGCTGAACGCGCACCCTCGCCGGCTTCCACTGCTCGGGCGAGCCGCTAGGATTGCTCTGCCCCACCGGTCCCGTTCCAAGCCAGCTACCTGCTTGAAACTGCACAATATGCTCACAAGCACCCTGTTCTTCACATGCAGAGGCAAGAAAGAGGCAGAATCGGTCTAATTCGGCCAGTCTGACAGTAAATGTGGTGGAGAGCAAAACAGCCGTTTCAGAGCGATAGGACGCTTTTTTGCACATTTCGACTTAAAAAGGCCCTGTCCTCACTGAATATTGAGCTGCAATGTGTGATTTGGATGAGGTTTTATCATTACAAGCTCGCATGGGATGTGTAATGAGGGAAAAAGCATGATTTTTATCCTCCACGAGAGGGGCCCTGACAGCGCCCCATTCATCCGGCTGAACGCGCACCCTCGCCGGCTTCCACTGCTCGGGCGAGCCGCTAGGATTGCTCTGCCCCACCGGTCCCGTTCCAAGCCAGCTACCTGCTTGAAACTGCACAATATGCTCACAAGCACCCTGTTCTTCACATGTAGAGGCAAGAAAGAGGCAGAATCGGTCTAATTCGGCCAGTCTGACAGTAAATGTGGTGGAGAGCAAAACAGCCGTTTCAGAGCGATAGGATGCATTTTTACACATTTCGACTTAAAAAGGCCCTGTCCTCACTGAATATTGAGCTGCAATGTGTGATTTGGATGAGGTTTTATCATTACAAGCTCGCATGGGATGTGTAATGAGGGAAAAAGCATGATTTTTATCCTCCACGAGAGGGGCCCTGACAGCGCCCCATTCATCCGGCTGAACGCGCACCCTCGCCGGCTTCCACTGCTCGGGCGAGCCGCTAGGATTGCTCTGCCCCACCGGTCCCGTTCCAAGCCAGCTACCTGCGTGAAACTGCACAATATGCTCACAAGCACCCTGTTCTTCACATGCAGAGGCAAGAAAGAGGCAGAATCGGTCTAATTCGGCCAGTCTGACAGTAAATGTGGTGGAGAGCAAAACAGCCGTTTCAGAGCGATAGGATGCTTTTTTGCACATTTCGACTTAAAAAGGCCCTGTCCTCACTGAATATTGAGCTGCAATGTGTGATTTGGATGAGGTTTTATCATTACAAGCTCGCATGGGATGTGTAATGAGGGAAAAAGCATGATTTTTATCCTCCACGAGAGGGGCCCTGACAGCGCCCCATTCATCCGGCTGAACGCGCACCCTCGCCGGCTTCCACTGCTCGGGCGAGCCGCTAGGATTGCTCTGCCCCACCGGTCCCGTTCCAAGCCAGCTACCTGCTTGAAACTGCACAATATGCTCACAAGCACCCTGTTCTTCACATGTAGAGGCAAGAAAGAGGCAGAATCGGTCTAATTCGGCCAGTCTGACAGTAAATGTGGTGGAGAGCAAAACAGCCGTTTCAGAGCGATAGGATGCTTTTTTGCACATTTCGACTTAAAAAGGCCCTGTCCTCACTGAATATTGAGCTGCAATGTGTGATTTGGATGAGGTTTTATCATTACAAGCTCGCATGGGATGTGTAATGAGGGAAAAAGCATGATTTTTATCCTCCACGAGAGGGGCCCTGACAGCGCCCCATTCATCCGGCTGAACGCGCACCCTCGCCGGCTTCCACTGCTCGGGCGAGCCGCTAGGATTGCTCTGCCCCACCGGTCCCGTTCCAAGCCAGCTACCTGCGTGAAACTGCACAATATGCTCACAAGCACCCTGTTCTTCACATGCAGAGGCAAGAAAGAGGCAGAATCGGTCTAATTCGGCCAGTCTGACAGTAAATGTGGTGGAGAGCAAAACAGCCGTTTCAGAGCGATAGGACGCTTTTTTGCACATTTCGACTTAAAAAGGCCCTGTCCTCACTGAATATTGAGCTGCAATGTGTGATTTGGATGAGGTTTTATCATTACAAGCTCGCATGGGATGTGTAATGAGGGAAAAAGCATGATTTTTATCCTCCACGAGAGGGGCCCTGACAGCGCCCCATTCATCCGGCTGAACGCGCACCCTCGCCGGCTTCCACTGCTCGGGCGAGCCGCTAGGATTGCTCTGCCCCACCGGTCCCGTTCCAAGCCAGCTACCTGCGTGAAACTGCACAATATGCTCACAAGCACCCTGTTCTTCACATGCAGAGGCAAGAAAGAGGCAGAATCGGTCTAATTCGGCCAGTCTGACAGTAAATGTGGTGGAGAGCAAAACAGCCGTTTCAGAGCGATAGGATGCTTTTTTGCACATTTCGACTTAAAAAGGCCCTGTCCTCACTGAATATTGAGCTGCAATGTGTGATTTGGATGAGGTTTTATCATTACAAGCTCGCATGGGATGTGTAATGAGGGAAAAAGCATGATTTTTATCCTCCACGAGAGGGGCCCTGACAGCGCCCCATTCATCCGGCTGAACGCGCACCCTCGCCGGCTTCCACTGCTCGGGCGAGCCGCTAGGATTGCTCTGCCCCACCGGTCCCGTTCCAAGCCAGCTAACTGCGTGAAACTGCACAATATGCTCACAAGCACCCTGTTCTTCACATGCAGAGGCAAGAAAGAGGCAGAATCGGTCTAATTCGGCCAGTCTGACAGTAAATGTGGTGGAGAGCAAAACAGCCGTTTCAGAGCGATAGGACGCTTTTTTGCACATTTCGACTTAAAAAGGCCCTGTCCTCACTGAATATTGAGCTGCAATGTGTGATTTGGATGAGGTTTTATCATTACAAGCTCGCATGGGATGTGTAATGAGGGAAAAAGCATGATTTTTATCCTCCACGAGAGGGGCCGTGACAGCGCCCCATTCATCCGGCTGAACGCGCACCCTCGCCGGCTTCCACTGCTCGGGCGAGCCGCTAGGATTGCTCTGCCCCACCGGTCCCGTTCCAAGCCAGCTACCTGCTTGAAACTGCACAATATGCTCACCTGCACCCTGTTCTTCACATGCAGAGGCAAGAAAGAGGCAGAATCGGTCTAATTCGGCCAGTCTGACAGTAAATGTGGTGGAGAGCAAAACAGCCGTTTCAGAGCGATAGGACGCTTTTTTGCACATTTCGACTTAAAAAGGCCCTGTCCTCACTGAATATTGAGCTGCAATGTGTGATTTGGATGAGGTTTTATCATTACAAGCTCGCATGGGATGTGTAATGAGGGAAAAAGCATGATTTTTATCCTCCACGAGAGGGGCCCTGACAGCGCCCCATTCATCCGGCTGAACGCGCACCCTCGCCGGCTTCCACTGCTCGGGCGAGCCGCTAGGATTGCTCTGCCCCACCGGTCCCGTTCCAAGCCAGCTACCTGCTTGAAACTGCACAATATGCTCACAAGCACCCTGTTCTTCACATGTAGAGGCAAGAAAGAGGCAGAATCGGTCTAATTCGGCCAGTCTGACAGTAAATGTGGTGGAGAGCAAAACAGCCGTTTCAGAGCGATAGGACGCTTTTTTGCACATTTCGACTTAAAAAGGCCCTGTCCTCACTGAATATTGAGCTGCAATGTGTGATTTGGATGAGGTTTTATCATTACAAGCTCGCATGGGATGTGTAATGAGGGAAAAAGCATGATTTTTATCCTCCACGAGAGGGGCCCTGACAGCGCCCCATTCATCCGGCTGAACGCGCACCCTCGCCGGCTTCCACTGCTCGGGCGAGCCGCTAGGATTGCTCTGCCCCACCGGTCCCGTTCCAAGCCAGCTACCTGCTTGAAACTGCACAATATGCTCACAAGCACCCTGTTCTTCACATGTAGAGGCAAGAAAGAGGCAGAATCGGTCTAATTCGGCCAGTCTGACAGTAAATGTGGTGGAGAGCAAAACAGCCGTTTCAGAGCGATAGGATGCATTTTTACACATTTCGACTTAAAAAGGCCCTGTCCTCACTGAATATTGAGCTGCAATGTGAGATTTGGATGAGGTTTTATCATTACAAGCTCGCATGGGATGTGTAATGAGGGAAAAAGCATGATTTTTATCCTCCACGAGAGGGGCCCTGACAGCGCCCCATTCATCCGGCTGAACGCGCACCCTCGCCGGCTTCCACTGCTCGGGCGAGCCGCTAGGATTGCTCTGCCCCACCGGTCCCGTTCCAAGCCAGCTACCTGCTTGAAACTGCACAATATGCTCACAAGCACCCTGTTCTTCACATGCAGAGGCAAGAAAGAGGCAGAATCGGTGTAATTCGGCCAGTCTGACAGTAAATGTGGTGGAGAGCAAAACAGCCGTTTCAGAGCGATAGGATGCTTTTTTGCACATTTCGACTTAAAAATGCCCTGTCCTCACTGAATATTGAGCTGCAATGTGTGATTTGGATGAGGTTTTATCATTACAAGCTCGCATGGGATGTGTAATGAGGGAAAAAGCATGATTTTTATCCTCCACGAGAGGGGCCCTGACAGCGCCCCATTCATCCGGCTGAACGCGCACCCTCGCCGGCTTCCACTGCTCGGGCGAGCCGCTAGGATTGCTCTGCCCCACCGGTCCCGTTCCAAGCCAGCTACCTGCTTGAAACTGCACAATATGCTCACAAGCACCCTGTTCTTCACATGCAGAGGCAAGAAAGAGGCAGAATCGGTCTAATTCGGCCAGTCTGACAGTAAATGTGGTGGAGAGCAAAACAGCCGTTTCAGAGCGATAGGATGCTTTTTTGCACATTTCGACTTAAAAAGGCCCTGTCCTCACTGAATATTGAGCTGCAATGTGTGATTTGGATGAGGTTTTATCATTACAAGCTCGCATGGGATGTGTAATGAGGGAAAAAGCATGATTTTTATCCTCCACGAGAGGGGCCCTGACAGCGCCCCATTCATCCGGCTGAACGCGCACCCTCGCCGGCTTCCACTGCTCGGGCGAGCCGCTAGGATTGCTCTGCCCCACCGGTCCCGTTCCAAGCCAGCTACCTGCGTGAAACTGCACAATATGCTCACAAGCACCCTGTTCTTCACATGCAGAGGCAAGAAAGAGGCAGAATCGGTCTAATTCGGCCAGTCTGACAGTAAATGTGGTGGAGAGCAAAACAGCCGTTTCAGAGCGATAGGATGCTTTTTTGCACATTTCGACTTAAAAAGGCCCTGTCCTCACTGAATATTGAGCTGCAATGTGTGATTTGGATGAGGTTTTATCATTACAAGCTCGCATGGGATGTGTAATGAGGGAAAAAGCATGATTTTTATCCTCCACGAGAGGGGCCCTGACAGCGCCCCATTCATCCGGCTGAACGCGCACCCTCGCCGGCTTCCACTGCTCGGGCGAGCCGCTAGGATTGCTCTGCCCCACCGGTCCCGTTCCAAGCCAGCTACCTGCTTGAAACTGCACAATATGCTCACAAGCACCCTGTTCTTCACATGTAGAGGCAAGAAAGAGGCAGAATCGGTCTAATTCGGCCAGTCTGACAGTAAATGTGGTGGAGAGCAAAACAGCCGTTTCAGAGCGATAGGATGCTTTTTTGCACATTTCGACTTAAAAAGGCCCTGTCCTCACTGAATATTGAGCTGCAATGTGTGATTTGGATGAGGTTTTATCATTACAAGCTCGCATGGGATGTGTAATGAGGGAAAAAGCATGATTTTTATCCTCCACGAGAGGGGCCCTGACAGCGCCCCATTCATCCGGCTGAACGCGCACCCTCGCCGGCTTCCACTGCTCGGGCGAGCCGCTAGGATTGCTCTGCCCCACCGGTCCCGTTCCAAGCCAGCTACCTGCGTGAAACTGCACAATATGCTCACAAGCACCCTGTTCTTCACATGCAGAGGCAAGAAAGAGGCAGAATCGGTCTAATTCGGCCAGTCTGACAGTAAATGTGGTGGAGAGCAAAACAGCCGTTTCAGAGCGATAGGACGCTTTTTTGCACATTTCGACTTAAAAAGGCCCTGTCCTCACTGAATATTGAGCTGCAATGTGTGATTTGGATGAGGTTTTATCATTACAAGCTCGCATGGGATGTGTAATGAGGGAAAAAGCATGATTTTTATCCTCCACGAGAGGGGCCCTGACAGCGCCCCATTCATCCGGCTGAACGCGCACCCTCGCCGGCTTCCACTGCTCGGGCGAGCCGCTAGGATTGCTCTGCCCCACCGGTCCCGTTCCAAGCCAGCTACCTGCGTGAAACTGCACAATATGCTCACAAGCACCCTGTTCTTCACATGCAGAGGCAAGAAAGAGGCAGAATCGGTCTAATTCGGCCAGTCTGACAGTAAATGTGGTGGAGAGCAAAACAGCCGTTTCAGAGCGATAGGACGCTTTTTTGCACATTTCGACTTAAAAAGGCCCTGTCCTCACTGAATATTGAGCTGCAATGTGTGATTTGGATGAGGTTTTATCATTACAAGCTCGCATGGGATGTGTAATGAGGGAAAAAGCATGATTTTTATCCTCCACGAGAGGGGCCCTGACAGCGCCCCATTCATCCGGCTGAACGCGCACCCTCGCCGGCTTCCACTGCTCGGGCGAGCCGCTAGGATTGCTCTGCCCCACCGGTCCCGTTCCAAGCCAGCTACCTGCGTGAAACTGCACAATATGCTCACAAGCACCCTGTTCTTCACATGCAGAGGCAAGAAAGAGGCAGAATCGGTCTAATTCGGCCAGTCTGACAGTAAATGTGGTGGAGAGCAAAACAGCCGTTTCAGAGCGATAGGATGCTTTTTTGCACATTTCGACTTAAAAAGGCCCTGTCCTCACTGAATATTGAGCTGCAATGTGTGATTTGGATGAGGTTTTATCATTACAAGCTCGCATGGGATGTGTAATGAGGGAAAAAGCATGATTTTTATCCTCCACGAGAGGGGCCCTGACAGCGCCCCATTCATCCGGCTGAACGCGCACCCTCGCCGGCTTCCACTGCTCGGGCGAGCCGCTAGGATTGCTCTGCCCCACCGGTCCCGTTCCAAGCCAGCTAACTGCGTGAAACTGCACAATATGCTCACAAGCACCCTGTTCTTCACATGCAGAGGCAAGAAAGAGGCAGAATCGGTCTAATTCGGCCAGTCTGACAGTAAATGTGGTGGAGAGCAAAACAGCCGTTTCAGAGCGATAGGACGCTTTTTTGCACATTTCGACTTAAAAAGGCCCTGTCCTCACTGAATATTGAGCTGCAATGTGTGATTTGGATGAGGTTTTATCATTACAAGCTCGCATGGGATGTGTAATGAGGGAAAAAGCATGATTTTTATCCTCCACGAGAGGGGCCGTGACAGCGCCCCATTCATCCGGCTGAACGCGCACCCTCGCCGGCTTCCACTGCTCGGGCGAGCCGCTAGGATTGCTCTGCCCCACCGGTCCCGTTCCAAGCCAGCTACCTGCTTGAAACTGCACAATATGCTCACAAGCACCCTGTTCTTCACATGCAGAGGCAAGAAAGAGGCAGAATCGGTCTAATTCGGCCAGTCTGACAGTAAATGTGGTGGAGAGCAAAACAGCCGTTTCAGAGCGATAGGACGCTTTTTTGCACATTTCGACTTAAAAAGGCCCTGTCCTCACTGAATATTGAGCTGCAATGTGTGATTTGGATGAGGTTTTATCATTACAAGCTCGCATGGGATGTGTAATGAGGGAAAAAGCATGATTTTTATCCTCCACGAGAGGGGCCCTGACAGCGCCCCATTCATCCGGCTGAACGCGCACCCTCGCCGGCTTCCACTGCTCGGGCGAGCCGCTAGGATTGCTCTGCCCCACCGGTCCCGTTCCAAGCCAGCTACCTGCTTGAAACTGCACAATATGCTCACAAGCACCCTGTTCTTCACATGCAGAGGCAAGAAAGAGGCAGAATCGGTCTAATTCGGCCAGTCTGACAGTAAATGTGGTGGAGAGCAAAACAGCCGTTTCAGAGCGATAGGACGCTTTTTTGCACATTTCGACTTAAAAAGGCCCTGTCCTCACTGAATATTGAGCTGCAATGTGTGATTTGGATGAGGTTTTATCATTACAAGCTCGCATGGGATGTGTAATGAGGGAAAAAGCATGATTTTTATCCTCCACGAGAGGGGCCCTGACAGCGCCCCATTCATCCGGCTGAACGCGCACCCTCGCCGGCTTCCACTGCTCGGGCGAGCCGCTAGGATTGCTCTGCCCCACCGGTCCCGTTCCAAGCCAGCTACCTGCTTGAAACTGCACAATATGCTCACAAGCACCCTGTTCTTCACATGCAGAGGCAAGAAAGAGGCAGAATCGGTGTAATTCGGCCAGTCTGACAGTAAATGTGGTGGAGAGCAAAACAGCCGTTTCAGAGCGATAGGATGCTTTTTTGCACATTTCGACTTAAAAATGCCCTGTCCTCACTGAATATTGAGCTGCAATGTGTGATTTGGATGAGGTTTTATCATTACAAGCTCGCATGGGATGTGTAATGAGGGAAAAAGCATGATTTTTATCCTCCACGAGAGGGGCCCTGACAGCGCCCCATTCATCCGGCTGAACGCGCACCCTCGCCGGCTTCCACTGCTCGGGCGAGCCGCTAGGATTGCTCTGCCCCACCGGTCCCGTTCCAAGCCAGCTACCTGCTTGAAACTGCACAATATGCTCACAAGCACCCTGTTCTTCACATGCAGAGGCAAGAAAGAGGCAGAATCGGTCTAATTCGGCCAGTCTGACAGTAAATGTGGTGGAGAGCAAAACAGCCGTTTCAGAGCGATAGGATGCTTTTTTGCACATTTCGACTTAAAAAGGCCCTGTCCTCACTGAATATTGAGCTGCAATGTGTGATTTGGATGAGGTTTTATCATTACAAGCTCGCATGGGATGTGTAATGAGGGAAAAAGCATGATTTTTATCCTCCACGAGAGGGGCCCTGACAGCGCCCCATTCATCCGGCTGAACGCGCACCCTCGCCGGCTTCCACTGCTCGGGCGAGCCGCTAGGATTGCTCTGCCCCACCGGTCCCGTTCCAAGCCAGCTACCTGCGTGAAACTGCACAATATGCTCACAAGCACCCTGTTCTTCACATGCAGAGGCAAGAAAGAGGCAGAATCGGTCTAATTCGGCCAGTCTGACAGTAAATGTGGTGGAGAGCAAAACAGCCGTTTCAGAGCGATAGGATGCTTTTTTGCACATTTCGACTTAAAAAGGCCCTGTCCTCACTGAATATTGAGCTGCAATGTGTGATTTGGATGAGGTTTTATCATTACAAGCTCGCATGGGATGTGTAATGAGGGAAAAAGCATGATTTTTATCCTCCACGAGAGGGGCCCTGACAGCGCCCCATTCATCCGGCTGAACGCGCACCCTCGCCGGCTTCCACTGCTCGGGCGAGCCGCTAGGATTGCTCTGCCCCACCGGTCCCGTTCCAAGCCAGCTACCTGCTTGAAACTGCACAATATGCTCACAAGCACCCTGTTCTTCACATGTAGAGGCAAGAAAGAGGCAGAATCGGTCTAATTCGGCCAGTCTGACAGTAAATGTGGTGGAGAGCAAAACAGCCGTTTCAGAGCGATAGGATGCTTTTTTGCACATTTCGACTTAAAAAGGCCCTGTCCTCACTGAATATTGAGCTGCAATGTGTGATTTGGATGAGGTTTTATCATTACAAGCTCGCATGGGATGTGTAATGAGGGAAAAAGCATGATTTTTATCCTCCACGAGAGGGGCCCTGACAGCGCCCCATTCATCCGGCTGAACGCGCACCCTCGCCGGCTTCCACTGCTCGGGCGAGCCGCTAGGATTGCTCTGCCCCACCGGTCCCGTTCCAAGCCAGCTACCTGCGTGAAACTGCACAATATGCTCACAAGCACCCTGTTCTTCACATGCAGAGGCAAGAAAGAGGCAGAATCGGTCTAATTCGGCCAGTCTGACAGTAAATGTGGTGGAGAGCAAAACAGCCGTTTCAGAGCGATAGGACGCTTTTTTGCACATTTCGACTTAAAAAGGCCCTGTCCTCACTGAATATTGAGCTGCAATGTGTGATTTGGATGAGGTTTTATCATTACAAGCTCGCATGGGATGTGTAATGAGGGAAAAAGCATGATTTTTATCCTCCACGAGAGGGGCCCTGACAGCGCCCCATTCATCCGGCTGAACGCGCACCCTCGCCGGCTTCCACTGCTCGGGCGAGCCGCTAGGATTGCTCTGCCCCACCGGTCCCGTTCCAAGCCAGCTACCTGCGTGAAACTGCACAATATGCTCACAAGCACCCTGTTCTTCACATGCAGAGGCAAGAAAGAGGCAGAATCGGTCTAATTCGGCCAGTCTGACAGTAAATGTGGTGGAGAGCAAAACAGCCGTTTCAGAGCGATAGGATGCTTTTTTGCACATTTCGACTTAAAAAGGCCCTGTCCTCACTGAATATTGAGCTGCAATGTGTGATTTGGATGAGGTTTTATCATTACAAGCTCGCATGGGATGTGTAATGAGGGAAAAAGCATGATTTTTATCCTCCACGAGAGGGGCCCTGACAGCGCCCCATTCATCCGGCTGAACGCGCACCCTCGCCGGCTTCCACTGCTCGGGCGAGCCGCTAGGATTGCTCTGCCCCACCGGTCCCGTTCCAAGCCAGCTACCTGCGTGAAACTGCACAGTATGCTCACAAGCACCCTGTTCTTCACATGTAGAGGCAAGAAAGAGGCAGAATCGGTCTAATTCGGCCAGTCTGACAGTAAATGTGGTGGAGAGCAAAACAGCCGTTTCAGAGCGATAGGATGCTTTTTTGCACATTTCGACTTAAAAAGGCCCTGTCCTCACTGAATATTGAGCTGCAATGTGTGATTTGGATGAGGTTTTATCATTACAAGCTCGCATGGGATGTGTAATGAGGGAAAAAGCATGATTTTTATCCTCCACGAGAGGGGCCCTGACAGCGCCCCATTCATCCGGCTGAACGCGCACCCTCGCCGGCTTCCACTGCTCGGGCGAGCCGCTAGGATTGCTCTGCCCCACCGGTCCCGTTCCAAGCCAGCTAACTGCGTGAAACTGCACAATATGCTCACAAGCACCCTGTTCTTCACATGCAGAGGCAAGAAAGAGGCAGAATCGGTCTAATTCGGCCAGTCTGACAGTAAATGTGGTGGAGAGCAAAACAGCCGTTTCAGAGCGATAGGACGCTTTTTTGCACATTTCGACTTAAAAAGGCCCTGTCCTCACTGAATATTGAGCTGCAATGTGTGATTTGGATGAGGTTTTATCATTACAAGCTCGCATGGGATGTGTAATGAGGGAAAAAGCATGATTTTTATCCTCCACGAGAGGGGCCGTGACAGCGCCCCATTCATCCGGCTGAACGCGCACCCTCGCCGGCTTCCACTGCTCGGGCGAGCCGCTAGGATTGCTCTGCCCCACCGGTCCCGTTCCAAGCCAGCTACCTGCTTGAAACTGCACAATATGCTCACAAGCACCCTGTTCTTCACATGCAGAGGCAAGAAAGAGGCAGAATCGGTCTAATTCGGCCAGTCTGACAGTAAATGTGGTGGAGAGCAAAACAGCCGTTTCAGAGCGATAGGACGCTTTTTTGCACATTTCGACTTAAAAAGGCCCTGTCCTCACTGAATATTGAGCTGCAATGTGTGATTTGGATGAGGTTTTATCATTACAAGCTCGCATGGGATGTGTAATGAGGGAAAAAGCATGATTTTTATCCTCCACGAGAGGGGCCCTGACAGCGCCCCATTCATCCGGCTGAACGCGCACCCTCGCCGGCTTCCACTGCTCGGGCGAGCCGCTAGGATTGCTCTGCCCCACCGGTCCCGTTCCAAGCCAGCTACCTGCTTGAAACTGCACAATATGCTCACAAGCACCCTGTTCTTCACATGCAGAGGCAAGAAAGAGGCAGAATCGGTCTAATTCGGCCAGTCTGACAGTAAATGTGGTGGAGAGCAAAACAGCCGTTTCAGAGCGATAGGACGCTTTTTTGCACATTTCGACTTAAAAAGGCCCTGTCCTCACTGAATATTGAGCTGCAATGTGTGATTTGGATGAGGTTTTATCATTACAAGCTCGCATGGGATGTGTAATGAGGGAAAAAGCATGATTTTTATCCTCCACGAGAGGGGCCCTGACAGCGCCCCATTCATCCGGCTGAACGCGCACCCTCGCCGGCTTCCACTGCTCGGGCGAGCCGCTAGGATTGCTCTGCCCCACCGGTCCCGTTCCAAGCCAGCTACCTGCTTGAAACTGCACAATATGCTCACAAGCACCCTGTTCTTCACATGTAGAGGCAAGAAAGAGGCAGAATCGGTCTAATTCGGCCAGTCTGACAGTAAATGTGGTGGGGAGCAAAACAGCCGTTTCAGAGCGATAGGATGCATTTTTACACATTTCGACTTAAAAAGGCCCTGTCCTCACTGAATATTGAGCTGCAATGTGAGATTTGGATGAGGTTTTATCATTACAAGCTCGCATGGGATGTGTAATGAGGGAAAAAGCATGATTTTTATCCTCCACGAGAGGGGCCCTGACAGCGCCCCATTCATCCGGCTGAACGCGCACCCTCGCCGGCTTCCACTGCTCGGGCGAGCCGCTAGGATTGCTCTGCCCCACCGGTCCCGTTCCAAGCCAGCTACCTGCGTGAAACTGCACAGTATGCTCACAAGCACCCTGTTCTTCACATGTAGAGGCAAGAAAGAGGCAGAATCGGTCTAATTCGGCCAGTCTGACAGTAAATGTGGTGGAGAGCAAAACAGCCGTTTCAGAGCGATAGGATGCTTTTTTGCACATTTCGACTTAAAAAGGCCCTGTCCTCACTGAATATTGAGCTGCAATGTGTGATTTGGATGAGGTTTTATCATTACAAGCTCGCATGGGATGTGTAATGAGGGAAAAAGCATGATTTTTATCCTCCACGAGAGGGGCCCTGACAGCGCCCCATTCATCCGGCTGAACGCGCACCCTCGCCGGCTTCCACTGCTCGGGCGAGCCGCTAGGATTGCTCTGCCCCACCGGTCCCGTTCCAAGCCAGCTACCTGCTTGAAACTGCACAATATGCTCACAAGCACCCTGTTCTTCACATGTAGAGGCAAGAAAGAGGCAGAATCGGTCTAATTCGGCCAGTCTGACAGTAAATGTGGTGGAGAGCAAAACAGCCGTTTCAGAGCGATAGGATGCATTTTTACACATTTCGACTTAAAAAGGCCCTGTCCTCACTGAATATTGAGCTGCAATGTGAGATTTGGATGAGGTTTTATCATTACAAGCTCGCATGGGATGTGTAATGAGGGAAAAAGCATGATTTTTATCCTCCACGAGAGGGGCCCTGACAGCGCCCCATTCATCCGGCTGAACGCGCACCCTCGCCGGCTTCCACTGCTCGGGCGAGCCGCTAGGATTGCTCTGCCCCACCGGTCCCGTTCCAAGCCAGCTACCTGCTTGAAACTGCACAATATGCTCACAAGCACCCTGTTCTTCACATGCAGAGGCAAGAAAGAGGCAGAATCGGTGTAATTCGGCCAGTCTGACAGTAAATGTGGTGGAGAGCAAAACAGCCGTTTCAGAGCGATAGGATGCTTTTTTGCACATTTCGACTTAAAAAGGCCCTGTCCTCACTGAATATTGAGCTGCAATGTGTGATTTGGATGAGGTTTTATCATTACAAGCTCGCATGGGATGTGTAATGAGGGAAAAAGCATGATTTTTATCCTCCACGAGAGGGGCCCTGACAGCGCCCCATTCATCCGGCTGAACGCGCACCCTCGCCGGCTTCCACTGCTCGGGCGAGCCGCTAGGATTGCTCTGCCCCACCGGTCCCGTTCCAAGCCAGCTACCTGCTTGAAACTGCACAATATGCTCACAAGCACCCTGTTCTTCACATGTAGAGGCAAGAAAGAGGCAGAATCGGTCTAATTCGGCCAGTCTGACAGTAAATGTGGTGGAGAGCAAAACAGCCGTTTCAGAGCGATAGGATGCTTTTTTGCACATTTCGACTTAAAAAGGCCCTGTCCTCACTGAATATTGAGCTGCAATGTGTGATTTGGATGAGGTTTTATCATTACAAGCTCGCATGGGATGTGTAATGAGGGAAAAAGCATGATTTTTATCCTCCACGAGAGGGGCCCTGACAGCGCCCCATTCATCCGGCTGAACGCGCACCCTCGCCGGCTTCCACTGCTCGGGCGAGCCGCTAGGATTGCTCTGCCCCACCGGTCCCGTTCCAAGCCAGCTACCTGCGTGAAACTGCACAATATGCTCACAAGCACCCTGTTCTTCACATGCAGAGGCAAGAAAGAGGCAGAATCGGTCTAATTCGGCCAGTCTGACAGTAAATGTGGTGGAGAGCAAAACAGCCGTTTCAGAGCGATAGGACGCTTTTTTGCACATTTCGACTTAAAAAGGCCCTGTCCTCACTGAATATTGAGCTGCAATGTGTGATTTGGATGAGGTTTTATCATTACAAGCTCGCATGGGATGTGTAATGAGGGAAAAAGCATGATTTTTATCCTCCACGAGAGGGGCCCTGACAGCGCCCCATTCATCCGGCTGAACGCGCACCCTCGCCGGCTTCCACTGCTCGGGCGAGCCGCTAGGATTGCTCTGCCCCACCGGTCCCGTTCCAAGCCAGCTACCTGCGTGAAACTGCACAATATGCTCACAAGCACCCTGTTCTTCACATGCAGAGGCAAGAAAGAGGCAGAATCGGTCTAATTCGGCCAGTCTGACAGTAAATGTGGTGGAGAGCAAAACAGCCGTTTCAGAGCGATAGGATGCTTTTTTGCACATTTCGACTTAAAAAGGCCCTGTCCTCACTGAATATTGAGCTGCAATGTGTGATTTGGATGAGGTTTTATCATTACAAGCTCGCATGGGATGTGTAATGAGGGAAAAAGCATGATTTTTATCCTCCACGAGAGGGGCCCTGACAGCGCCCCATTCATCCGGCTGAACGCGCACCCTCGCCGGCTTCCACTGCTCGGGCGAGCCGCTAGGATTGCTCTGCCCCACCGGTCCCGTTCCAAGCCAGCTACCTGCGTGAAACTGCACAGTATGCTCACAAGCACCCTGTTCTTCACATGTAGAGGCAAGAAAGAGGCAGAATCGGTCTAATTCGGCCAGTCTGACAGTAAATGTGGTGGAGAGCAAAACAGCCGTTTCAGAGCGATAGGATGCTTTTTTGCACATTTCGACTTAAAAAGGCCCTGTCCTCACTGAATATTGAGCTGCAATGTGTGATTTGGATGAGGTTTTATCATTACAAGCTCGCATGGGATGTGTAATGAGGGAAAAAGCATGATTTTTATCCTCCACGAGAGGGGCCCTGACAGCGCCCCATTCATCCGGCTGAACGCGCACCCTCGCCGGCTTCCACTGCTCGGGCGAGCCGCTAGGATTGCTCTGCCCCACCGGTCCCGTTCCAAGCCAGCTAACTGCGTGAAACTGCACAATATGCTCACAAGCACCCTGTTCTTCACATGCAGAGGCAAGAAAGAGGCAGAATCGGTCTAATTCGGCCAGTCTGACAGTAAATGTGGTGGAGAGCAAAACAGCCGTTTCAGAGCGATAGGACGCTTTTTTGCACATTTCGACTTAAAAAGGCCCTGTCCTCACTGAATATTGAGCTGCAATGTGTGATTTGGATGAGGTTTTATCATTACAAGCTCGCATGGGATGTGTAATGAGGGAAAAAGCATGATTTTTATCCTCCACGAGAGGGGCCGTGACAGCGCCCCATTCATCCGGCTGAACGCGCACCCTCGCCGGCTTCCACTGCTCGGGCGAGCCGCTAGGATTGCTCTGCCCCACCGGTCCCGTTCCAAGCCAGCTACCTGCTTGAAACTGCACAATATGCTCACAAGCACCCTGTTCTTCACATGCAGAGGCAAGAAAGAGGCAGAATCGGTCTAATTCGGCCAGTCTGACAGTAAATGTGGTGGAGAGCAAAACAGCCGTTTCAGAGCGATAGGACGCTTTTTTGCACATTTCGACTTAAAAAGGCCCTGTCCTCACTGAATATTGAGCTGCAATGTGTGATTTGGATGAGGTTTTATCATTACAAGCTCGCATGGGATGTGTAATGAGGGAAAAAGCATGATTTTTATCCTCCACGAGAGGGGCCCTGACAGCGCCCCATTCATCCGGCTGAACGCGCACCCTCGCCGGCTTCCACTGCTCGGGCGAGCCGCTAGGATTGCTCTGCCCCACCGGTCCCGTTCCAAGCCAGCTACCTGCTTGAAACTGCACAATATGCTCACAAGCACCCTGTTCTTCACATGCAGAGGCAAGAAAGAGGCAGAATCGGTCTAATTCGGCCAGTCTGACAGTAAATGTGGTGGAGAGCAAAACAGCCGTTTCAGAGCGATAGGACGCTTTTTTGCACATTTCGACTTAAAAAGGCCCTGTCCTCACTGAATATTGAGCTGCAATGTGTGATTTGGATGAGGTTTTATCATTACAAGCTCGCATGGGATGTGTAATGAGGGAAAAAGCATGATTTTTATCCTCCACGAGAGGGGCCCTGACAGCGCCCCATTCATCCGGCTGAACGCGCACCCTCGCCGGCTTCCACTGCTCGGGCGAGCCGCTAGGATTGCTCTGCCCCACCGGTCCCGTTCCAAGCCAGCTACCTGCTTGAAACTGCACAATATGCTCACAAGCACCCTGTTCTTCACATGTAGAGGCAAGAAAGAGGCAGAATCGGTCTAATTCGGCCAGTCTGACAGTAAATGTGGTGGGGAGCAAAACAGCCGTTTCAGAGCGATAGGATGCATTTTTACACATTTCGACTTAAAAAGGCCCTGTCCTCACTGAATATTGAGCTGCAATGTGAGATTTGGATGAGGTTTTATCATTACAAGCTCGCATGGGATGTGTAATGAGGGAAAAAGCATGATTTTTATCCTCCACGAGAGGGGCCCTGACAGCGCCCCATTCATCCGGCTGAACGCGCACCCTCGCCGGCTTCCACTGCTCGGGCGAGCCGCTAGGATTGCTCTGCCCCACCGGTCCCGTTCCAAGCCAGCTACCTGCGTGAAACTGCACAGTATGCTCACAAGCACCCTGTTCTTCACATGTAGAGGCAAGAAAGAGGCAGAATCGGTCTAATTCGGCCAGTCTGACAGTAAATGTGGTGGAGAGCAAAACAGCCGTTTCAGAGCGATAGGATGCTTTTTTGCACATTTCGACTTAAAAAGGCCCTGTCCTCACTGAATATTGAGCTGCAATGTGTGATTTGGATGAGGTTTTATCATTACAAGCTCGCATGGGATGTGTAATGAGGGAAAAAGCATGATTTTTATCCTCCACGAGAGGGGCCCTGACAGCGCCCCATTCATCCGGCTGAACGCGCACCCTCGCCGGCTTCCACTGCTCGGGCGAGCCGCTAGGATTGCTCTGCCCCACCGGTCCCGTTCCAAGCCAGCTACCTGCGTGAAACTGCACAGTATGCTCACAAGCACCCTGTTCTTCACATGTAGAGGCAAGAAAGAGGCAGAATCGGTCTAATTCGGCCAGTCTGACAGTAAATGTGGTGGAGAGCAAAACAGCCGTTTCAGAGCGATAGGATGCTTTTTTGCACATTTCGACTTAAAAAGGCCCTGTCCTCACTGAATATTGAGCTGCAATGTGTGATTTGGATGAGGTTTTATCATTACAAGCTCGCATGGGATGTGTAATGAGGGAAAAAGCATGATTTTTATCCTCCACGAGAGGGGCCCTGACAGCGCCCCATTCATCCGGCTGAACGCGCACCCTCGCCGGCTTCCACTGCTCGGGCGAGCCGCTAGGATTGCTCTGCCCCACCGGTCCCGTTCCAAGCCAGCTACCTGCGTGAAACTGCACAGTATGCTCACAAGCACCCTGTTCTTCACATGTAGAGGCAAGAAAGAGGCAGAATCGGTCTAATTCGGCCAGTCTGACAGTAAATGTGGTGGAGAGCAAAACAGCCGTTTCAGAGCGATAGGATGCTTTTTTGCACATTTCGACTTAAAAAGGCCCTGTCCTCACTGAATATTGAGCTGCAATGTGTGATTTGGATGAGGTTTTATCATTACAAGCTCGCATGGGATGTGTAATGAGGGAAAAAGCATGATTTTTATCCTCCACGAGAGGGGCCCTGACAGCGCCCCATTCATCCGGCTGAACGCGCACCCTCGCCGGCTTCCACTGCTCGGGCGAGCCGCTAGGATTGCTCTGCCCCACCGGTCCCGTTCCAAGCCAGCTAACTGCGTGAAACTGCACAATATGCTCACAAGCACCCTGTTCTTCACATGCAGAGGCAAGAAAGAGGCAGAATCGGTCTAATTCGGCCAGTCTGACAGTAAATGTGGTGGAGAGCAAAACAGCCGTTTCAGAGCGATAGGACGCTTTTTTGCACATTTCGACTTAAAAAGGCCCTGTCCTCACTGAATATTGAGCTGCAATGTGTGATTTGGATGAGGTTTTATCATTACAAGCTCGCATGGGATGTGTAATGAGGGAAAAAGCATGATTTTTATCCTCCACGAGAGGGGCCGTGACAGCGCCCCATTCATCCGGCTGAACGCGCACCCTCGCCGGCTTCCACTGCTCGGGCGAGCCGCTAGGATTGCTCTGCCCCACCGGTCCCGTTCCAAGCCAGCTACCTGCTTGAAACTGCACAATATGCTCACAAGCACCCTGTTCTTCACATGCAGAGGCAAGAAAGAGGCAGAATCGGTCTAATTCGGCCAGTCTGACAGTAAATGTGGTGGAGAGCAAAACAGCCGTTTCAGAGCGATAGGACGCTTTTTTGCACATTTCGACTTAAAAAGGCCCTGTCCTCACTGAATATTGAGCTGCAATGTGTGATTTGGATGAGGTTTTATCATTACAAGCTCGCATGGGATGTGTAATGAGGGAAAAAGCATGATTTTTATCCTCCACGAGAGGGGCCCTGACAGCGCCCCATTCATCCGGCTGAACGCGCACCCTCGCCGGCTTCCACTGCTCGGGCGAGCCGCTAGGATTGCTCTGCCCCACCGGTCCCGTTCCAAGCCAGCTACCTGCTTGAAACTGCACAATATGCTCACAAGCACCCTGTTCTTCACATGTAGAGGCAAGAAAGAGGCAGAATCGGTCTAATTCGGCCAGTCTGACAGTAAATGTGGTGGGGAGCAAAACAGCCGTTTCAGAGCGATAGGATGCATTTTTACACATTTCGACTTAAAAAGGCCCTGTCCTCACTGAATATTGAGCTGCAATGTGAGATTTGGATGAGGTTTTATCATTACAAGCTCGCATGGGATGTGTAATGAGGGAAAAAGCATGATTTTTATCCTCCACGAGAGGGGCCCTGACAGCGCCCCATTCATCCGGCTGAACGCGCACCCTCGCCGGCTTCCACTGCTCGGGCGAGCCGCTAGGATTGCTCTGCCCCACCGGTCCCGTTCCAAGCCAGCTACCTGCGTGAAACTGCACAGTATGCTCACAAGCACCCTGTTCTTCACATGTAGAGGCAAGAAAGAGGCAGAATCGGTCTAATTCGGCCAGTCTGACAGTAAATGTGGTGGAGAGCAAAACAGCCGTTTCAGAGCGATAGGATGCTTTTTTGCACATTTCGACTTAAAAAGGCCCTGTCCTCACTGAATATTGAGCTGCAATGTGTGATTTGGATGAGGTTTTATCATTACAAGCTCGCATGGGATGTGTAATGAGGGAAAAAGCATGATTTTTATCCTCCACGAGAGGGGCCCTGACAGCGCCCCATTCATCCGGCTGAACGCGCACCCTCGCCGGCTTCCACTGCTCGGGCGAGCCGCTAGGATTGCTCTGCCCCACCGGTCCCGTTCCAAGCCAGCTACCTGCTTGAAACTGCACAATATGCTCACAAGCACCCTGTTCTTCACATGTAGAGGCAAGAAAGAGGCAGAATCGGTCTAATTCGGCCAGTCTGACAGTAAATGTGGTG
Source organism: Chelon labrosus (assembly GCF_963514085.1). Taxonomy (NCBI): domain Eukaryota; kingdom Metazoa; phylum Chordata; class Actinopteri; order Mugiliformes; family Mugilidae; genus Chelon; species Chelon labrosus. Next base: position 170,133 of record NW_028181561.1, read on the forward strand.
GAGAGCAAAACAGCCGTTTCAGAGCGATAGGATGCATTTTTACACATTTCGACTTAAAAAGGCCCTGTCCTCACTGAATATTGAGCTGCAATGTGAGATTTGGATGAGGTTTTATCATTACAAGCTCGCATGGGATGTGTAATGAGGGAAAAAGCATGATTTTTATCCTCCACGAGAGGGGCCCTGACAGCGCCCCATTCATCCGGCTGAACGCGCACCCTCGCCGGCTTCCACTGCTCGGGCGAGCCGCTAGGATTGCTCTGCCCCACCGGTCCCGTTCCAAGCCAGCTACCTGCTTGAAACTGCACAATATGCTCACAAGCACCCTGTTCTTCACATGCAGAGGCAAGAAAGAGGCAGAATCGGTGTAATTCGGCCAGTCTGACAGTAAATGTGGTGGAGAGCAAAACAGCCGTTTCAGAGCGATAGGATGCTTTTTTGCACATTTCGACTTAAAAAGGCCCTGTCCTCACTGAATATTGAGCTGCAATGTGTGATTTGGATGAGGTTTTATCATTACAAGCTCGCATGGGATGTGTAATGAGGGAAAAAGCATGATTTTTATCCTCCACGAGAGGGGCCCTGACAGCGCCCCATTCATCCGGCTGAACGCGCACCCTCGCCGGCTTCCACTGCTCGGGCGAGCCGCTAGGATTGCTCTGCCCCACCGGTCCCGTTCCAAGCCAGCTACCTGCTTGAAACTGCACAATATGCTCACAAGCACCCTGTTCTTCACATGTAGAGGCAAGAAAGAGGCAGAATCGGTCTAATTCGGCCAGTCTGACAGTAAATGTGGTGGAGAGCAAAACAGCCGTTTCAGAGCGATAGGATGCTTTTTTGCACATTTCGACTTAAAAAGGCCCTGTCCTCACTGAATATTGAGCTGCAATGTGTGATTTGGATGAGGTTTTATCATTACAAGCTCGCATGGGATGTGTAATGAGGGAAAAAGCATGATTTTTATCCTCCACGAGAGGGGCCCTGACAGCGCCCCATTCATCCGGCTGAACGCGCACCCTCGCCGGCTTCCACTGCTCGGGCGAGCCGCTAGGATTGCTCTGCCCCACCGGTCCCGTTCCAAGCCAGCTACCTGCGTGAAACTGCACAATATGCTCACAAGCACCCTGTTCTTCACATGCAGAGGCAAGAAAGAGGCAGAATCGGTCTAATTCGGCCAGTCTGACAGTAAATGTGGTGGAGAGCAAAACAGCCGTTTCAGAGCGATAGGACGCTTTTTTGCACATTTCGACTTAAAAAGGCCCTGTCCTCACTGAATATTGAGCTGCAATGTGTGATTTGGATGAGGTTTTATCATTACAAGCTCGCATGGGATGTGTAATGAGGGAAAAAGCATGATTTTTATCCTCCACGAGAGGGGCCCTGACAGCGCCCCATTCATCCGGCTGAACGCGCACCCTCGCCGGCTTCCACTGCTCGGGCGAGCCGCTAGGATTGCTCTGCCCCACCGGTCCCGTTCCAAGCCAGCTACCTGCGTGAAACTGCACAATATGCTCACAAGCACCCTGTTCTTCACATGCAGAGGCAAGAAAGAGGCAGAATCGGTCTAATTCGGCCAGTCTGACAGTAAATGTGGTGGAGAGCAAAACAGCCGTTTCAGAGCGATAGGATGCTTTTTTGCACATTTCGACTTAAAAAGGCCCTGTCCTCACTGAATATTGAGCTGCAATGTGTGATTTGGATGAGGTTTTATCATTACAAGCTCGCATGGGATGTGTAATGAGGGAAAAAGCATGATTTTTATCCTCCACGAGAGGGGCCCTGACAGCGCCCCATTCATCCGGCTGAACGCGCACCCTCGCCGGCTTCCACTGCTCGGGCGAGCCGCTAGGATTGCTCTGCCCCACCGGTCCCGTTCCAAGCCAGCTACCTGCGTGAAACTGCACAGTATGCTCACAAGCACCCTGTTCTTCACATGTAGAGGCAAGAAAGAGGCAGAATCGGTCTAATTCGGCCAGTCTGACAGTAAATGTGGTGGAGAGCAAAACAGCCGTTTCAGAGCGATAGGATGCTTTTTTGCACATTTCGACTTAAAAAGGCCCTGTCCTCACTGAATATTGAGCTGCAATGTGTGATTTGGATGAGGTTTTATCATTACAAGCTCGCATGGGATGTGTAATGAGGGAAAAAGCATGATTTTTATCCTCCACGAGAGGGGCCCTGACAGCGCCCCATTCATCCGGCTGAACGCGCACCCTCGCCGGCTTCCACTGCTCGGGCGAGCCGCTAGGATTGCTCTGCCCCACCGGTCCCGTTCCAAGCCAGCTAACTGCGTGAAACTGCACAATATGCTCACAAGCACCCTGTTCTTCACATGCAGAGGCAAGAAAGAGGCAGAATCGGTCTAATTCGGCCAGTCTGACAGTAAATGTGGTGGAGAGCAAAACAGCCGTTTCAGAGCGATAGGACGCTTTTTTGCACATTTCGACTTAAAAAGGCCCTGTCCTCACTGAATATTGAGCTGCAATGTGTGATTTGGATGAGGTTTTATCATTACAAGCTCGCATGGGATGTGTAATGAGGGAAAAAGCATGATTTTTATCCTCCACGAGAGGGGCCGTGACAGCGCCCCATTCATCCGGCTGAACGCGCACCCTCGCCGGCTTCCACTGCTCGGGCGAGCCGCTAGGATTGCTCTGCCCCACCGGTCCCGTTCCAAGCCAGCTACCTGCTTGAAACTGCACAATATGCTCACAAGCACCCTGTTCTTCACATGCAGAGGCAAGAAAGAGGCAGAATCGGTCTAATTCGGCCAGTCTGACAGTAAATGTGGTGGAGAGCAAAACAGCCGTTTCAGAGCGATAGGACGCTTTTTTGCACATTTCGACTTAAAAAGGCCCTGTCCTCACTGAATATTGAGCTGCAATGTGTGATTTGGATGAGGTTTTATCATTACAAGCTCGCATGGGATGTGTAATGAGGGAAAAAGCATGATTTTTATCCTCCACGAGAGGGGCCCTGACAGCGCCCCATTCATCCGGCTGAACGCGCACCCTCGCCGGCTTCCACTGCTCGGGCGAGCCGCTAGGATTGCTCTGCCCCACCGGTCCCGTTCCAAGCCAGCTACCTGCTTGAAACTGCACAATATGCTCACAAGCACCCTGTTCTTCACATGCAGAGGCAAGAAAGAGGCAGAATCGGTCTAATTCGGCCAGTCTGACAGTAAATGTGGTGGAGAGCAAAACAGCCGTTTCAGAGCGATAGGACGCTTTTTTGCACATTTCGACTTAAAAAGGCCCTGTCCTCACTGAATATTGAGCTGCAATGTGTGATTTGGATGAGGTTTTATCATTACAAGCTCGCATGGGATGTGTAATGAGGGAAAAAGCATGATTTTTATCCTCCACGAGAGGGGCCCTGACAGCGCCCCATTCATCCGGCTGAACGCGCACCCTCGCCGGCTTCCACTGCTCGGGCGAGCCGCTAGGATTGCTCTGCCCCACCGGTCCCGTTCCAAGCCAGCTACCTGCTTGAAACTGCACAATATGCTCACAAGCACCCTGTTCTTCACATGTAGAGGCAAGAAAGAGGCAGAATCGGTCTAATTCGGCCAGTCTGACAGTAAATGTGGTGGGGAGCAAAACAGCCGTTTCAGAGCGATAGGATGCATTTTTACACATTTCGACTTAAAAAGGCCCTGTCCTCACTGAATATTGAGCTGCAATGTGAGATTTGGATGAGGTTTTATCATTACAAGCTCGCATGGGATGTGTAATGAGGGAAAAAGCATGATTTTTATCCTCCACGAGAGGGGCCCTGACAGCGCCCCATTCATCCGGCTGAACGCGCACCCTCGCCGGCTTCCACTGCTCGGGCGAGCCGCTAGGATTGCTCTGCCCCACCGGTCCCGTTCCAAGCCAGCTAACTGCGTGAAACTGCACAATATGCTCACAAGCACCCTGTTCTTCACATGCAGAGGCAAGAAAGAGGCAGAATCGGTCTAATTCGGCCAGTCTGACAGTAAATGTGGTGGAGAGCAAAACAGCCGTTTCAGAGCGATAGGACGCTTTTTTGCACATTTCGACTTAAAAAGGCCCTGTCCTCACTGAATATTGAGCTGCAATGTGTGATTTGGATGAGGTTTTATCATTACAAGCTCGCATGGGATGTGTAATGAGGGAAAAAGCATGATTTTTATCCTCCACGAGAGGGGCCGTGACAGCGCCCCATTCATCCGGCTGAACGCGCACCCTCGCCGGCTTCCACTGCTCGGGCGAGCCGCTAGGATTGCTCTGCCCCACCGGTCCCGTTCCAAGCCAGCTACCTGCTTGAAACTGCACAATATGCTCACAAGCACCCTGTTCTTCACATGCAGAGGCAAGAAAGAGGCAGAATCGGTCTAATTCGGCCAGTCTGACAGTAAATGTGGTGGAGAGCAAAACAGCCGTTTCAGAGCGATAGGACGCTTTTTTGCACATTTCGACTTAAAAAGGCCCTGTCCTCACTGAATATTGAGCTGCAATGTGTGATTTGGATGAGGTTTTATCATTACAAGCTCGCATGGGATGTGTAATGAGGGAAAAAGCATGATTTTTATCCTCCACGAGAGGGGCCCTGACAGCGCCCCATTCATCCGGCTGAACGCGCACCCTCGCCGGCTTCCACTGCTCGGGCGAGCCGCTAGGATTGCTCTGCCCCACCGGTCCCGTTCCAAGCCAGCTACCTGCTTGAAACTGCACAATATGCTCACAAGCACCCTGTTCTTCACATGCAGAGGCAAGAAAGAGGCAGAATCGGTCTAATTCGGCCAGTCTGACAGTAAATGTGGTGGAGAGCAAAACAGCCGTTTCAGAGCGATAGGACGCTTTTTTGCACATTTCGACTTAAAAAGGCCCTGTCCTCACTGAATATTGAGCTGCAATGTGTGATTTGGATGAGGTTTTATCATTACAAGCTCGCATGGGATGTGTAATGAGGGAAAAAGCATGATTTTTATCCTCCACGAGAGGGGCCCTGACAGCGCCCCATTCATCCGGCTGAACGCGCACCCTCGCCGGCTTCCACTGCTCGGGCGAGCCGCTAGGATTGCTCTGCCCCACCGGTCCCGTTCCAAGCCAGCTACCTGCTTGAAACTGCACAATATGCTCACAAGCACCCTGTTCTTCACATGTAGAGGCAAGAAAGAGGCAGAATCGGTCTAATTCGGCCAGTCTGACAGTAAATGTGGTGGGGAGCAAAACAGCCGTTTCAGAGCGATAGGATGCATTTTTACACATTTCGACTTAAAAAGGCCCTGTCCTCACTGAATATTGAGCTGCAATGTGAGATTTGGATGAGGTTTTATCATTACAAGCTCGCATGGGATGTGTAATGAGGGAAAAAGCATGATTTTTATCCTCCACGAGAGGGGCCCTGACAGCGCCCCATTCATCCGGCTGAACGCGCACCCTCGCCGGCTTCCACTGCTCGGGCGAGCCGCTAGGATTGCTCTGCCCCACCGGTCCCGTTCCAAGCCAGCTACCTGCGTGAAACTGCACAGTATGCTCACAAGCACCCTGTTCTTCACATGTAGAGGCAAGAAAGAGGCAGAATCGGTCTAATTCGGCCAGTCTGACAGTAAATGTGGTGGAGAGCAAAACAGCCGTTTCAGAGCGATAGGATGCTTTTTTGCACATTTCGACTTAAAAAGGCCCTGTCCTCACTGAATATTGAGCTGCAATGTGTGATTTGGATGAGGTTTTATCATTACAAGCTCGCATGGGATGTGTAATGAGGGAAAAAGCATGATTTTTATCCTCCACGAGAGGGGCCCTGACAGCGCCCCATTCATCCGGCTGAACGCGCACCCTCGCCGGCTTCCACTGCTCGGGCGAGCCGCTAGGATTGCTCTGCCCCACCGGTCCCGTTCCAAGCCAGCTAACTGCGTGAAACTGCACAATATGCTCACAAGCACCCTGTTCTTCACATGCAGAGGCAAGAAAGAGGCAGAATCGGTCTAATTCGGCCAGTCTGACAGTAAATGTGGTGGAGAGCAAAACAGCCGTTTCAGAGCGATAGGACGCTTTTTTGCACATTTCGACTTAAAAAGGCCCTGTCCTCACTGAATATTGAGCTGCAATGTGTGATTTGGATGAGGTTTTATCATTACAAGCTCGCATGGGATGTGTAATGAGGGAAAAAGCATGATTTTTATCCTCCACGAGAGGGGCCGTGACAGCGCCCCATTCATCCGGCTGAACGCGCACCCTCGCCGGCTTCCACTGCTCGGGCGAGCCGCTAGGATTGCTCTGCCCCACCGGTCCCGTTCCAAGCCAGCTACCTGCTTGAAACTGCACAATATGCTCACAAGCACCCTGTTCTTCACATGCAGAGGCAAGAAAGAGGCAGAATCGGTCTAATTCGGCCAGTCTGACAGTAAATGTGGTGGAGAGCAAAACAGCCGTTTCAGAGCGATAGGACGCTTTTTTGCACATTTCGACTTAAAAAGGCCCTGTCCTCACTGAATATTGAGCTGCAATGTGTGATTTGGATGAGGTTTTATCATTACAAGCTCGCATGGGATGTGTAATGAGGGAAAAAGCATGATTTTTATCCTCCACGAGAGGGGCCCTGACAGCGCCCCATTCATCCGGCTGAACGCGCACCCTCGCCGGCTTCCACTGCTCGGGCGAGCCGCTAGGATTGCTCTGCCCCACCGGTCCCGTTCCAAGCCAGCTACCTGCTTGAAACTGCACAATATGCTCACAAGCACCCTGTTCTTCACATGCAGAGGCAAGAAAGAGGCAGAATCGGTCTAATTCGGCCAGTCTGACAGTAAATGTGGTGGAGAGCAAAACAGCCGTTTCAGAGCGATAGGATGCTTTTTTGCACATTTCGACTTAAAAAGGCCCTGTCCTCACTGAATATTGAGCTGCAATGTGTGATTTGGATGAGGTTTTATCATTACAAGCTCGCATGGGATGTGTAATGAGGGAAAAAGCATGATTTTTATCCTCCACGAGAGGGGCCCTGACAGCGCCCCATTCATCCGGCTGAACGCGCACCCTCGCCGGCTTCCACTGCTCGGGCGAGCCGCTAGGATTGCTCTGCCCCACCGGTCCCGTTCCAAGCCAGCTACCTGCGTGAAACTGCACAATATGCTCACAAGCACCCTGTTCTTCACATGCAGAGGCAAGAAAGAGGCAGAATCGGTCTAATTCGGCCAGTCTGACAGTAAATGTGGTGGAGAGCAAAACAGCCGTTTCAGAGCGATAGGATGCTTTTTTGCACATTTCGACTTAAAAAGGCCCTGTCCTCACTGAATATTGAGCTGCAATGTGTGATTTGGATGAGGTTTTATCATTACAAGCTCGCATGGGATGTGTAATGAGGGAAAAAGCATGATTTTTATCCTCCACGAGAGGGGCCCTGACAGCGCCCCATTCATCCGGCTGAACGCGCACCCTCGCCGGCTTCCACTGCTCGGGCGAGCCGCTAGGATTGCTCTGCCCCACCGGTCCCGTTCCAAGCCAGCTACCTGCTTGAAACTGCACAATATGCTCACAAGCACCCTGTTCTTCACATGCAGAGGCAAGAAAGAGGCAGAATCGGTCTAATTCGGCCAGTCTGACAGTAAATGTGGTGGAGAGCAAAACAGCCGTTTCAGAGCGATAGGATGCTTTTTTGCACATTTCGACTTAAAAAGGCCCTGTCCTCACTGAATATTGAGCTGCAATGTGTGATTTGGATGAGGTTTTATCATTACAAGCTCGCATGGGATGTGTAATGAGGGAAAAAGCATGATTTTTATCCTCCACGAGAGGGGCCCTGACAGCGCCCCATTCATCCGGCTGAACGCGCACCCTCGCCGGCTTCCACTGCTCGGGCGAGCCGCTAGGATTGCTCTGCCCCACCGGTCCCGTTCCAAGCCAGCTACCTGCGTGAAACTGCACAATATGCTCACAAGCACCCTGTTCTTCACATGCAGAGGCAAGAAAGAGGCAGAATCGGTCTAATTCGGCCAGTCTGACAGTAAATGTGGTGGAGAGCAAAACAGCCGTTTCAGAGCGATAGGATGCTTTTTTGCACATTTCGACTTAAAAAGGCCCTGTCCTCACTGAATATTGAGCTGCAATGTGTGATTTGGATGAGGTTTTATCATTACAAGCTCGCATGGGATGTGTAATGAGGGAAAAAGCATGATTTTTATCCTCCACGAGAGGGGCCCTGACAGCGCCCCATTCATCCGGCTGAACGCGCACCCTCGCCGGCTTCCACTGCTCGGGCGAGCCGCTAGGATTGCTCTGCCCCACCGGTCCCGTTCCAAGCCAGCTACCTGCGTGAAACTGCACAGTATGCTCACAAGCACCCTGTTCTTCACATGTAGAGGCAAGAAAGAGGCAGAATCGGTCTAATTCGGCCAGTCTGACAGTAAATGTGGTGGAGAGCAAAACAGCCGTTTCAGAGCGATAGGATGCTTTTTTGCACATTTCGACTTAAAAAGGCCCTGTCCTCACTGAATATTGAGCTGCAATGTGTGATTTGGATGAGGTTTTATCATTACAAGCTCGCATGGGATGTGTAATGAGGGAAAAAGCATGATTTTTATCCTCCACGAGAGGGGCCCTGACAGCGCCCCATTCATCCGGCTGAACGCGCACCCTCGCCGGCTTCCACTGCTCGGGCGAGCCGCTAGGATTGCTCTGCCCCACCGGTCCCGTTCCAAGCCAGCTAACTGCGTGAAACTGCACAATATGCTCACAAGCACCCTGTTCTTCACATGCAGAGGCAAGAAAGAGGCAGAATCGGTCTAATTCGGCCAGTCTGACAGTAAATGTGGTGGAGAGCAAAACAGCCGTTTCAGAGCGATAGGACGCTTTTTTGCACATTTCGACTTAAAAAGGCCCTGTCCTCACTGAATATTGAGCTGCAATGTGTGATTTGGATGAGGTTTTATCATTACAAGCTCGCATGGGATGTGTAATGAGGGAAAAAGCATGATTTTTATCCTCCACGAGAGGGGCCGTGACAGCGCCCCATTCATCCGGCTGAACGCGCACCCTCGCCGGCTTCCACTGCTCGGGCGAGCCGCTAGGATTGCTCTGCCCCACCGGTCCCGTTCCAAGCCAGCTACCTGCTTGAAACTGCACAATATGCTCACAAGCACCCTGTTCTTCACATGCAGAGGCAAGAAAGAGGCAGAATCGGTCTAATTCGGCCAGTCTGACAGTAAATGTGGTGGAGAGCAAAACAGCCGTTTCAGAGCGATAGGACGCTTTTTTGCACATTTCGACTTAAAAAGGCCCTGTCCTCACTGAATATTGAGCTGCAATGTGTGATTTGGATGAGGTTTTATCATTACAAGCTCGCATGGGATGTGTAATGAGGGAAAAAGCATGATTTTTATCCTCCACGAGAGGGGCCCTGACAGCGCCCCATTCATCCGGCTGAACGCGCACCCTCGCCGGCTTCCACTGCTCGGGCGAGCCGCTAGGATTGCTCTGCCCCACCGGTCCCGTTCCAAGCCAGCTACCTGCTTGAAACTGCACAATATGCTCACAAGCACCCTGTTCTTCACATGCAGAGGCAAGAAAGAGGCAGAATCGGTCTAATTCGGCCAGTCTGACAGTAAATGTGGTGGAGAGCAAAACAGCCGTTTCAGAGCGATAGGACGCTTTTTTGCACATTTCGACTTAAAAAGGCCCTGTCCTCACTGAATATTGAGCTGCAATGTGTGATTTGGATGAGGTTTTATCATTACAAGCTCGCATGGGATGTGTAATGAGGGAAAAAGCATGATTTTTATCCTCCACGAGAGGGGCCCTGACAGCGCCCCATTCATCCGGCTGAACGCGCACCCTCGCCGGCTTCCACTGCTCGGGCGAGCCGCTAGGATTGCTCTGCCCCACCGGTCCCGTTCCAAGCCAGCTACCTGCTTGAAACTGCACAATATGCTCACAAGCACCCTGTTCTTCACATGTAGAGGCAAGAAAGAGGCAGAATCGGTCTAATTCGGCCAGTCTGACAGTAAATGTGGTGGGGAGCAAAACAGCCGTTTCAGAGCGATAGGATGCATTTTTACACATTTCGACTTAAAAAGGCCCTGTCCTCACTGAATATTGAGCTGCAATGTGAGATTTGGATGAGGTTTTATCATTACAAGCTCGCATGGGATGTGTAATGAGGGAAAAAGCATGATTTTTATCCTCCACGAGAGGGGCCCTGACAGCGCCCCATTCATCCGGCTGAACGCGCACCCTCGCCGGCTTCCACTGCTCGGGCGAGCCGCTAGGATTGCTCTGCCCCACCGGTCCCGTTCCAAGCCAGCTACCTGCGTGAAACTGCACAGTATGCTCACAAGCACCCTGTTCTTCACATGTAGAGGCAAGAAAGAGGCAGAATCGGTCTAATTCGGCCAGTCTGACAGTAAATGTGGTGGAGAGCAAAACAGCCGTTTCAGAGCGATAGGATGCTTTTTTGCACATTTCGACTTAAAAAGGCCCTGTCCTCACTGAATATTGAGCTGCAATGTGTGATTTGGATGAGGTTTTATCATTACAAGCTCGCATGGGATGTGTAATGAGGGAAAAAGCATGATTTTTATCCTCCACGAGAGGGGCCCTGACAGCGCCCCATTCATCCGGCTGAACGCGCACCCTCGCCGGCTTCCACTGCTCGGGCGAGCCGCTAGGATTGCTCTGCCCCACCGGTCCCGTTCCAAGCCAGCTAACTGCGTGAAACTGCACAATATGCTCACAAGCACCCTGTTCTTCACATGCAGAGGCAAGAAAGAGGCAGAATCGGTCTAATTCGGCCAGTCTGACAGTAAATGTGGTGGAGAGCAAAACAGCCGTTTCAGAGCGATAGGACGCTTTTTTGCACATTTCGACTTAAAAAGGCCCTGTCCTCACTGAATATTGAGCTGCAATGTGTGATTTGGATGAGGTTTTATCATTACAAGCTCGCATGGGATGTGTAATGAGGGAAAAAGCATGATTTTTATCCTCCACGAGAGGGGCCGTGACAGCGCCCCATTCATCCGGCTGAACGCGCACCCTCGCCGGCTTCCACTGCTCGGGCGAGCCGCTAGGATTGCTCTGCCCCACCGGTCCCGTTCCAAGCCAGCTACCTGCTTGAAACTGCACAATATGCTCACAAGCACCCTGTTCTTCACATGCAGAGGCAAGAAAGAGGCAGAATCGGTCTAATTCGGCCAGTCTGACAGTAAATGTGGTGGAGAGCAAAACAGCCGTTTCAGAGCGATAGGACGCTTTTTTGCACATTTCGACTTAAAAAGGCCCTGTCCTCACTGAATATTGAGCTGCAATGTGTGATTTGGATGAGGTTTTATCATTACAAGCTCGCATGGGATGTGTAATGAGGGAAAAAGCATGATTTTTATCCTCCACGAGAGGGGCCCTGACAGCGCCCCATTCATCCGGCTGAACGCGCACCCTCGCCGGCTTCCACTGCTCGGGCGAGCCGCTAGGATTGCTCTGCCCCACCGGTCCCGTTCCAAGCCAGCTACCTGCTTGAAACTGCACAATATGCTCACAAGCACCCTGTTCTTCACATGCAGAGGCAAGAAAGAGGCAGAATCGGTCTAATTCGGCCAGTCTGACAGTAAATGTGGTGGAGAGCAAAACAGCCGTTTCAGAGCGATAGGATGCTTTTTTGCACATTTCGACTTAAAAAGGCCCTGTCCTCACTGAATATTGAGCTGCAATGTGTGATTTGGATGAGGTTTTATCATTACAAGCTCGCATGGGATGTGTAATGAGGGAAAAAGCATGATTTTTATCCTCCACGAGAGGGGCCCTGACAGCGCCCCATTCATCCGGCTGAACGCGCACCCTCGCCGGCTTCCACTGCTCGGGCGAGCCGCTAGGATTGCTCTGCCCCACCGGTCCCGTTCCAAGCCAGCTACCTGCGTGAAACTGCACAATATGCTCACAAGCACCCTGTTCTTCACATGCAGAGGCAAGAAAGAGGCAGAATCGGTCTAATTCGGCCAGTCTGACAGTAAATGTGGTGGAGAGCAAAACAGCCGTTTCAGAGCGATAGGATGCTTTTTTGCACATTTCGACTTAAAAAGGCCCTGTCCTCACTGAATATTGAGCTGCAATGTGTGATTTGGATGAGGTTTTATCATTACAAGCTCGCATGGGATGTGTAATGAGGGAAAAAGCATGATTTTTATCCTCCACGAGAGGGGCCCTGACAGCGCCCCATTCATCCGGCTGAACGCGCACCCTCGCCGGCTTCCACTGCTCGGGCGAGCCGCTAGGATTGCTCTGCCCCACCGGTCCCGTTCCAAGCCAGCTACCTGCGTGAAACTGCACAATATGCTCACAAGCACCCTGTTCTTCACATGCAGAGGCAAGAAAGAGGCAGAATCGGTCTAATTCGGCCAGTCTGACAGTAAATGTGGTGGAGAGCAAAACAGCCGTTTCAGAGCGATAGGATGCTTTTTTGCACATTTCGACTTAAAAAGGCCCTGTCCTCACTGAATATTGAGCTGCAATGTGTGATTTGGATGAGGTTTTATCATTACAAGCTCGCATGGGATGTGTAATGAGGGAAAAAGCATGATTTTTATCCTCCACGAGAGGGGCCCTGACAGCGCCCCATTCATCCGGCTGAACGCGCACCCTCGCCGGCTTCCACTGCTCGGGCGAGCCGCTAGGATTGCTCTGCCCCACCGGTCCCGTTCCAAGCCAGCTACCTGCTTGAAACTGCACAATATGCTCACAAGCACCCTGTTCTTCACATGCAGAGGCAAGAAAGAGGCAGAATCGGTCTAATTCGGCCAGTCTGACAGTAAATGTGGTGGAGAGCAAAACAGCCGTTTCAGAGCGATAGGATGCTTTTTTGCACATTTCGACTTAAAAAGGCCCTGTCCTCACTGAATATTGAGCTGCAATGTGTGATTTGGATGAGGTTTTATCATTACAAGCTCGCATGGGATGTGTAATGAGGGAAAAAGCATGATTTTTATCCTCCACGAGAGGGGCCCTGACAGCGCCCCATTCATCCGGCTGAACGCGCACCCTCGCCGGCTTCCACTGCTCGGGCGAGCCGCTAGGATTGCTCTGCCCCACCGGTCCCGTTCCAAGCCAGCTACCTGCGTGAAACTGCACAATATGCTCACAAGCACCCTGTTCTTCACATGCAGAGGCAAGAAAGAGGCAGAATCGGTCTAATTCGGCCAGTCTGACAGTAAATGTGGTGGAGAGCAAAACAGCCGTTTCAGAGCGATAGGATGCTTTTTTGCACATTTCGACTTAAAAAGGCCCTGTCCTCACTGAATATTGAGCTGCAATGTGTGATTTGGATGAGGTTTTATCATTACAAGCTCGCATGGGATGTGTAATGAGGGAAAAAGCATGATTTTTATCCTCCACGAGAGGGGCCCTGACAGCGCCCCATTCATCCGGCTGAACGCGCACCCTCGCCGGCTTCCACTGCTCGGGCGAGCCGCTAGGATTGCTCTGCCCCACCGGTCCCGTTCCAAGCCAGCTACCTGCGTGAAACTGCACAGTATGCTCACAAGCACCCTGTTCTTCACATGTAGAGGCAAGAAAGAGGCAGAATCGGTCTAATTCGGCCAGTCTGACAGTAAATGTGGTGGAGAGCAAAACAGCCGTTTCAGAGCGATAGGATGCTTTTTTGCACATTTCGACTTAAAAAGGCCCTGTCCTCACTGAATATTGAGCTGCAATGTGTGATTTGGATGAGGTTTTATCATTACAAGCTCGCATGGGATGTGTAATGAGGGAAAAAGCATGATTTTTATCCTCCACGAGAGGGGCCCTGACAGCGCCCCATTCATCCGGCTGAACGCGCACCCTCGCCGGCTTCCACTGCTCGGGCGAGCCGCTAGGATTGCTCTGCCCCACCGGTCCCGTTCCAAGCCAGCTAACTGCGTGAAACTGCACAATATGCTCACAAGCACCCTGTTCTTCACATGCAGAGGCAAGAAAGAGGCAGAATCGGTCTAATTCGGCCAGTCTGACAGTAAATGTGGTGGAGAGCAAAACAGCCGTTTCAGAGCGATAGGACGCTTTTTTGCACATTTCGACTTAAAAAGGCCCTGTCCTCACTGAATATTGAGCTGCAATGTGTGATTTGGATGAGGTTTTATCATTACAAGCTCGCATGGGATGTGTAATGAGGGAAAAAGCATGATTTTTATCCTCCACGAGAGGGGCCCTGACAGCGCCCCATTCATCCGGCTGAACGCGCACCCTCGCCGGCTTCCACTGCTCGGGCGAGCCGCTAGGATTGCTCTGCCCCACCGGTCCCGTTCCAAGCCAGCTACCTGCTTGAAACTGCACAATATGCTCACAAGCACCCTGTTCTTCACATGCAGAGGCAAGAAAGAGGCAGAATCGGTCTAATTCGGCCAGTCTGACAGTAAATGTGGTGGAGAGCAAAACAGCCGTTTCAGAGCGATAGGACGCTTTTTTGCACATTTCGACTTAAAAAGGCCCTGTCCTCACTGAATATTGAGCTGCAATGTGTGATTTGGATGAGGTTTTATCATTACAAGCTCGCATGGGATGTGTAATGAGGGAAAAAGCATGATTTTTATCCTCCACGAGAGGGGCCCTGACAGCGCCCCATTCATCCGGCTGAACGCGCACCCTCGCCGGCTTCCACTGCTCGGGCGAGCCGCTAGGATTGCTCTGCCCCACCGGTCCCGTTCCAAGCCAGCTACCTGCTTGAAACTGCACAATATGCTCACAAGCACCCTGTTCTTCACATGTAGAGGCAAGAAAGAGGCAGAATCGGTCTAATTCGGCCAGTCTGACAGTAAATGTGGTGGGGAGCAAAACAGCCGTTTCAGAGCGATAGGATGCATTTTTACACATTTCGACTTAAAAAGGCCCTGTCCTCACTGAATATTGAGCTGCAATGTGAGATTTGGATGAGGTTTTATCATTACAAGCTCGCATGGGATGTGTAATGAGGGAAAAAGCATGATTTTTATCCTCCACGAGAGGGGCCCTGACAGCGCCCCATTCATCCGGCTGAACGCGCACCCTCGCCGGCTTCCACTGCTCGGGCGAGCCGCTAGGATTGCTCTGCCCCACCGGTCCCGTTCCAAGCCAGCTACCTGCGTGAAACTGCACAGTATGCTCACAAGCACCCTGTTCTTCACATGTAGAGGCAAGAAAGAGGCAGAATCGGTCTAATTCGGCCAGTCTGACAGTAAATGTGGTGGAGAGCAAAACAGCCGTTTCAGAGCGATAGGATGCTTTTTTGCACATTTCGACTTAAAAAGGCCCTGTCCTCACTGAATATTGAGCTGCAATGTGTGATTTGGATGAGGTTTTATCATTACAAGCTCGCATGGGATGTGTAATGAGGGAAAAAGCATGATTTTTATCCTCCACGAGAGGGGCCCTGACAGCGCCCCATTCATCCGGCTGAACGCGCACCCTCGCCGGCTTCCACTGCTCGGGCGAGCCGCTAGGATTGCTCTGCCCCACCGGTCCCGTTCCAAGCCAGCTAACTGCGTGAAACTGCACAATATGCTCACAAGCACCCTGTTCTTCACATGCAGAGGCAAGAAAGAGGCAGAATCGGTCTAATTCGGCCAGTCTGACAGTAAATGTGGTGGAGAGCAAAACAGCCGTTTCAGAGCGATAGGACGCTTTTTTGCACATTTCGACTTAAAAAGGCCCTGTCCTCACTGAATATTGAGCTGCAATGTGTGATTTGGATGAGGTTTTATCATTACAAGCTCGCATGGGATGTGTAATGAGGGAAAAAGCATGATTTTTATCCTCCACGAGAGGGGCCGTGACAGCGCCCCATTCATCCGGCTGAACGCGCACCCTCGCCGGCTTCCACTGCTCGGGCGAGCCGCTAGGATTGCTCTGCCCCACCGGTCCCGTTCCAAGCCAGCTACCTGCTTGAAACTGCACAATATGCTCACAAGCACCCTGTTCTTCACATGCAGAGGCAAGAAAGAGGCAGAATCGGTCTAATTCGGCCAGTCTGACAGTAAATGTGGTGGAGAGCAAAACAGCCGTTTCAGAGCGATAGGACGCTTTTTTGCACATTTCGACTTAAAAAGGCCCTGTCCTCACTGAATATTGAGCTGCAATGTGTGATTTGGATGAGGTTTTATCATTACAAGCTCGCATGGGATGTGTAATGAGGGAAAAAGCATGATTTTTATCCTCCACGAGAGGGGCCCTGACAGCGCCCCATTCATCCGGCTGAACGCGCACCCTCGCCGGCTTCCACTGCTCGGGCGAGCCGCTAGGATTGCTCTGCCCCACCGGTCCCGTTCCAAGCCAGCTACCTGCTTGAAACTGCACAATATGCTCACAAGCACCCTGTTCTTCACATGCAGAGGCAAGAAAGAGGCAGAATCGGTCTAATTCGGCCAGTCTGACAGTAAATGTGGTGGAGAGCAAAACAGCCGTTTCAGAGCGATAGGATGCTTTTTTGCACATTTCGACTTAAAAAGGCCCTGTCCTCACTGAATATTGAGCTGCAATGTGTGATTTGGATGAGGTTTTATCATTACAAGCTCGCATGGGATGTGTAATGAGGGAAAAAGCATGATTTTTATCCTCCACGAGAGGGGCCCTGACAGCGCCCCATTCATCCGGCTGAACGCGCACCCTCGCCGGCTTCCACTGCTCGGGCGAGCCGCTAGGATTGCTCTGCCCCACCGGTCCCGTTCCAAGCCAGCTACCTGCGTGAAACTGCACAATATGCTCACAAGCACCCTGTTCTTCACATGCAGAGGCAAGAAAGAGGCAGAATCGGTCTAATTCGGCCAGTCTGACAGTAAATGTGGTGGAGAGCAAAACAGCCGTTTCAGAGCGATAGGATGCTTTTTTGCACATTTCGACTTAAAAAGGCCCTGTCCTCACTGAATATTGAGCTGCAATGTGTGATTTGGATGAGGTTTTATCATTACAAGCTCGCATGGGATGTGTAATGAGGGAAAAAGCATGATTTTTATCCTCCACGAGAGGGGCCCTGACAGCGCCCCATTCATCCGGCTGAACGCGCACCCTCGCCGGCTTCCACTGCTCGGGCGAGCCGCTAGGATTGCTCTGCCCCACCGGTCCCGTTCCAAGCCAGCTACCTGCGTGAAACTGCACAGTATGCTCACAAGCACCCTGTTCTTCACATGTAGAGGCAAGAAAGAGGCAGAATCGGTCTAATTCGGCCAGTCTGACAGTAAATGTGGTGGAGAGCAAAACAGCCGTTTCAGAGCGATAGGATGCTTTTTTGCACATTTCGACTTAAAAAGGCCCTGTCCTCACTGAATATTGAGCTGCAATGTGTGATTTGGATGAGGTTTTATCATTACAAGCTCGCATGGGATGTGTAATGAGGGAAAAAGCATGATTTTTATCCTCCACGAGAGGGGCCCTGACAGCGCCCCATTCATCCGGCTGAACGCGCACCCTCGCCGGCTTCCACTGCTCGGGCGAGCCGCTAGGATTGCTCTGCCCCACCGGTCCCGTTCCAAGCCAGCTAACTGCGTGAAACTGCACAATATGCTCACAAGCACCCTGTTCTTCACATGCAGAGGCAAGAAAGAGGCAGAATCGGTCTAATTCGGCCAGTCTGACAGTAAATGTGGTGGAGAGCAAAACAGCCGTTTCAGAGCGATAGGACGCTTTTTTGCACATTTCGACTTAAAAAGGCCCTGTCCTCACTGAATATTGAGCTGCAATGTGTGATTTGGATGAGGTTTTATCATTACAAGCTCGCATGGGATGTGTAATGAGGGAAAAAGCATGATTTTTATCCTCCACGAGAGGGGCCGTGACAGCGCCCCATTCATCCGGCTGAACGCGCACCCTCGCCGGCTTCCACTGCTCGGGCGAGCCGCTAGGATTGCTCTGCCCCACCGGTCCCGTTCCAAGCCAGCTACCTGCTTGAAACTGCACAATATGCTCACAAGCACCCTGTTCTTCACATGCAGAGGCAAGAAAGAGGCAGAATCGGTCTAATTCGGCCAGTCTGACAGTAAATGTGGTGGAGAGCAAAACAGCCGTTTCAGAGCGATAGGACGCTTTTTTGCACATTTCGACTTAAAAAGGCCCTGTCCTCACTGAATATTGAGCTGCAATGTGTGATTTGGATGAGGTTTTATCATTACAAGCTCGCATGGGATGTGTAATGAGGGAAAAAGCATGATTTTTATCCTCCACGAGAGGGGCCCTGACAGCGCCCCATTCATCCGGCTGAACGCGCACCCTCGCCGGCTTCCACTGCTCGGGCGAGCCGCTAGGATTGCTCTGCCCCACCGGTCCCGTTCCAAGCCAGCTACCTGCTTGAAACTGCACAATATGCTCACAAGCACCCTGTTCTTCACATGCAGAGGCAAGAAAGAGGCAGAATCGGTCTAATTCGGCCAGTCTGACAGTAAATGTGGTGGAGAGCAAAACAGCCGTTTCAGAGCGATAGGACGCTTTTTTGCACATTTCGACTTAAAAAGGCCCTGTCCTCACTGAATATTGAGCTGCAATGTGTGATTTGGATGAGGTTTTATCATTACAAGCTCGCATGGGATGTGTAATGAGGGAAAAAGCATGATTTTTATCCTCCACGAGAGGGGCCCTGACAGCGCCCCATTCATCCGGCTGAACGCGCACCCTCGCCGGCTTCCACTGCTCGGGCGAGCCGCTAGGATTGCTCTGCCCCACCGGTCCCGTTCCAAGCCAGCTACCTGCTTGAAACTGCACAATATGCTCACAAGCACCCTGTTCTTCACATGTAGAGGCAAGAAAGAGGCAGAATCGGTCTAATTCGGCCAGTCTGACAGTAAATGTGGTGGGGAGCAAAACAGCCGTTTCAGAGCGATAGGATGCATTTTTACACATTTCGACTTAAAAAGGCCCTGTCCTCACTGAATATTGAGCTGCAATGTGAGATTTGGATGAGGTTTTATCATTACAAGCTCGCATGGGATGTGTAATGAGGGAAAAAGCATGATTTTTATCCTCCACGAGAGGGGCCCTGACAGCGCCCCATTCATCCGGCTGAACGCGCACCCTCGCCGGCTTCCACTGCTCGGGCGAGCCGCTAGGATTGCTCTGCCCCACCGGTCCCGTTCCAAGCCAGCTACCTGCGTGAAACTGCACAGTATGCTCACAAGCACCCTGTTCTTCACATGTAGAGGCAAGAAAGAGGCAGAATCGGTCTAATTCGGCCAGTCTGACAGTAAATGTGGTGGAGAGCAAAACAGCCGTTTCAGAGCGATAGGATGCTTTTTTGCACATTTCGACTTAAAAAGGCCCTGTCCTCACTGAATATTGAGCTGCAATGTGTGATTTGGATGAGGTTTTATCATTACAAGCTCGCATGGGATGTGTAATGAGGGAAAAAGCATGATTTTTATCCTCCACGAGAGGGGCCCTGACAGCGCCCCATTCATCCGGCTGAACGCGCACCCTCGCCGGCTTCCACTGCTCGGGCGAGCCGCTAGGATTGCTCTGCCCCACCGGTCCCGTTCCAAGCCAGCTAACTGCGTGAAACTGCACAATATGCTCACAAGCACCCTGTTCTTCACATGCAGAGGCAAGAAAGAGGCAGAATCGGTCTAATTCGGCCAGTCTGACAGTAAATGTGGTGGAGAGCAAAACAGCCGTTTCAGAGCGATAGGACGCTTTTTTGCACATTTCGACTTAAAAAGGCCCTGTCCTCACTGAATATTGAGCTGCAATGTGTGATTTGGATGAGGTTTTATCATTACAAGCTCGCATGGGATGTGTAATGAGGGAAAAAGCATGATTTTTATCCTCCACGAGAGGGGCCGTGACAGCGCCCCATTCATCCGGCTGAACGCGCACCCTCGCCGGCTTCCACTGCTCGGGCGAGCCGCTAGGATTGCTCTGCCCCACCGGTCCCGTTCCAAGCCAGCTACCTGCTTGAAACTGCACAATATGCTCACAAGCACCCTGTTCTTCACATGCAGAGGCAAGAAAGAGGCAGAATCGGTCTAATTCGGCCAGTCTGACAGTAAATGTGGTGGAGAGCAAAACAGCCGTTTCAGAGCGATAGGACGCTTTTTTGCACATTTCGACTTAAAAAGGCCCTGTCCTCACTGAATATTGAGCTGCAATGTGTGATTTGGATGAGGTTTTATCATTACAAGCTCGCATGGGATGTGTAATGAGGGAAAAAGCATGATTTTTATCCTCCACGAGAGGGGCCCTGACAGCGCCCCATTCATCCGGCTGAACGCGCACCCTCGCCGGCTTCCACTGCTCGGGCGAGCCGCTAGGATTGCTCTGCCCCACCGGTCCCGTTCCAAGCCAGCTACCTGCTTGAAACTGCACAATATGCTCACAAGCACCCTGTTCTTCACATGCAGAGGCAAGAAAGAGGCAGAATCGGTCTAATTCGGCCAGTCTGACAGTAAATGTGGTGGAGAGCAAAACAGCCGTTTCAGAGCGATAGGATGCTTTTTTGCACATTTCGACTTAAAAAGGCCCTGTCCTCACTGAATATTGAGCTGCAATGTGTGATTTGGATGAGGTTTTATCATTACAAGCTCGCATGGGATGTGTAATGAGGGAAAAAGCATGATTTTTATCCTCCACGAGAGGGGCCCTGACAGCGCCCCATTCATCCGGCTGAACGCGCACCCTCGCCGGCTTCCACTGCTCGGGCGAGCCGCTAGGATTGCTCTGCCCCACCGGTCCCGTTCCAAGCCAGCTACCTGCGTGAAACTGCACAATATGCTCACAAGCACCCTGTTCTTCACATGCAGAGGCAAGAAAGAGGCAGAATCGGTCTAATTCGGCCAGTCTGACAGTAAATGTGGTGGAGAGCAAAACAGCCGTTTCAGAGCGATAGGATGCTTTTTTGCACATTTCGACTTAAAAAGGCCCTGTCCTCACTGAATATTGAGCTGCAATGTGTGATTTGGATGAGGTTTTATCATTACAAGCTCGCATGGGATGTGTAATGAGGGAAAAAGCATGATTTTTATCCTCCACGAGAGGGGCCCTGACAGCGCCCCATTCATCCGGCTGAACGCGCACCCTCGCCGGCTTCCACTGCTCGGGCGAGCCGCTAGGATTGCTCTGCCCCACCGGTCCCGTTCCAAGCCAGCTACCTGCGTGAAACTGCACAGTATGCTCACAAGCACCCTGTTCTTCACATGTAGAGGCAAGAAAGAGGCAGAATCGGTCTAATTCGGCCAGTCTGACAGTAAATGTGGTGGAGAGCAAAACAGCCGTTTCAGAGCGATAGGATGCTTTTTTGCACATTTCGACTTAAAAAGGCCCTGTCCTCACTGAATATTGAGCTGCAATGTGTGATTTGGATGAGGTTTTATCATTACAAGCTCGCATGGGATGTGTAATGAGGGAAAAAGCATGATTTTTATCCTCCACGAGAGGGGCCCTGACAGCGCCCCATTCATCCGGCTGAACGCGCACCCTCGCCGGCTTCCACTGCTCGGGCGAGCCGCTAGGATTGCTCTGCCCCACCGGTCCCGTTCCAAGCCAGCTAACTGCGTGAAACTGCACAATATGCTCACAAGCACCCTGTTCTTCACATGCAGAGGCAAGAAAGAGGCAGAATCGGTCTAATTCGGCCAGTCTGACAGTAAATGTGGTGGAGAGCAAAACAGCCGTTTCAGAGCGATAGGACGCTTTTTTGCACATTTCGACTTAAAAAGGCCCTGTCCTCACTGAATATTGAGCTGCAATGTGTGATTTGGATGAGGTTTTATCATTACAAGCTCGCATGGGATGTGTAATGAGGGAAAAAGCATGATTTTTATCCTCCACGAGAGGGGCCGTGACAGCGCCCCATTCATCCGGCTGAACGCGCACCCTCGCCGGCTTCCACTGCTCGGGCGAGCCGCTAGGATTGCTCTGCCCCACCGGTCCCGTTCCAAGCCAGCTACCTGCTTGAAACTGCACAATATGCTCACAAGCACCCTGTTCTTCACATGCAGAGGCAAGAAAGAGGCAGAATCGGTCTAATTCGGCCAGTCTGACAGTAAATGTGGTGGAGAGCAAAACAGCCGTTTCAGAGCGATAGGACGCTTTTTTGCACATTTCGACTTAAAAAGGCCCTGTCCTCACTGAATATTGAGCTGCAATGTGTGATTTGGATGAGGTTTTATCATTACAAGCTCGCATGGGATGTGTAATGAGGGAAAAAGCATGATTTTTATCCTCCACGAGAGGGGCCCTGACAGCGCCCCATTCATCCGGCTGAACGCGCACCCTCGCCGGCTTCCACTGCTCGGGCGAGCCGCTAGGATTGCTCTGCCCCACCGGTCCCGTTCCAAGCCAGCTACCTGCTTGAAACTGCACAATATGCTCACAAGCACCCTGTTCTTCACATGCAGAGGCAAGAAAGAGGCAGAATCGGTCTAATTCGGCCAGTCTGACAGTAAATGTGGTGGAGAGCAAAACAGCCGTTTCAGAGCGATAGGACGCTTTTTTGCACATTTCGACTTAAAAAGGCCCTGTCCTCACTGAATATTGAGCTGCAATGTGTGATTTGGATGAGGTTTTATCATTACAAGCTCGCATGGGATGTGTAATGAGGGAAAAAGCATGATTTTTATCCTCCACGAGAGGGGCCCTGACAGCGCCCCATTCATCCGGCTGAACGCGCACCCTCGCCGGCTTCCACTGCTCGGGCGAGCCGCTAGGATTGCTCTGCCCCACCGGTCCCGTTCCAAGCCAGCTACCTGCTTGAAACTGCACAATATGCTCACAAGCACCCTGTTCTTCACATGTAGAGGCAAGAAAGAGGCAGAATCGGTCTAATTCGGCCAGTCTGACAGTAAATGTGGTGGAGAGCAAAACAGCCGTTTCAGAGCGATAGGATGCATTTTTACACATTTCGACTTAAAAAGGCCCTGTCCTCACTGAATATTGAGCTGCAATGTGAGATTTGGATGAGGTTTTATCATTACAAGCTCGCATGGGATGTGTAATGAGGGAAAAAGCATGATTTTTATCCTCCACGAGAGGGGCCCTGACAGCGCCCCATTCATCCGGCTGAACGCGCACCCTCGCCGGCTTCCACTGCTCGGGCGAGCCGCTAGGATTGCTCTGCCCCACCGGTCCCGTTCCAAGCCAGCTACCTGCGTGAAACTGCACAATATGCTCACAAGCACCCTGTTCTTCACATGCAGAGGCAAGAAAGAGGCAGAATCGGTCTAATTCGGCCAGTCTGACAGTAAATGTGGTGGAGAGCAAAACAGCCGTTTCAGAGCGATAGGATGCTTTTTTGCACATTTCGACTTAAAAAGGCCCTGTCCTCACTGAATATTGAGCTGCAATGTGTGATTTGGATGAGGTTTTATCATTACAAGCTCGCATGGGATGTGTAATGAGGGAAAAAGCATGATTTTTATCCTCCACGAGAGGGGCCCTGACAGCGCCCCATTCATCCGGCTGAACGCGCACCCTCGCCGGCTTCCACTGCTCGGGCGAGCCGCTAGGATTGCTCTGCCCCACCGGTCCCGTTCCAAGCCAGCTACCTGCGTGAAACTGCACAGTATGCTCACAAGCACCCTGTTCTTCACATGTAGAGGCAAGAAAGAGGCAGAATCGGTCTAATTCGGCCAGTCTGACAGTAAATGTGGTGGAGAGCAAAACAGCCGTTTCAGAGCGATAGGATGCTTTTTTGCACATTTCGACTTAAAAAGGCCCTGTCCTCACTGAATATTGAGCTGCAATGTGTGATTTGGATGAGGTTTTATCATTACAAGCTCGCATGGGATGTGTAATGAGGGAAAAAGCATGATTTTTATCCTCCACGAGAGGGGCCCTGACAGCGCCCCATTCATCCGGCTGAACGCGCACCCTCGCCGGCTTCCACTGCTCGGGCGAGCCGCTAGGATTGCTCTGCCCCACCGGTCCCGTTCCAAGCCAGCTACCTGCTTGAAACTGCACAATATGCTCACAAGCACCCTGTTCTTCACATGCAGAGGCAAGAAAGAGGCAGAATCGGTCTAATTCGGCCAGTCTGACAGTAAATGTGGTGGAGAGCAAAACAGCCGTTTCAGAGCGATAGGACGCTTTTTTGCACATTTCGACTTAAAAAGGCCCTGTCCTCACTGAATATTGAGCTGCAATGTGTGATTTGGATGAGGTTTTATCATTACAAGCTCGCATGGGATGTGTAATGAGGGAAAAAGCATGATTTTTATCCTCCACGAGAGGGGCCCTGACAGCGCCCCATTCATCCGGCTGAACGCGCACCCTCGCCGGCTTCCACTGCTCGGGCGAGCCGCTAGGATTGCTCTGCCCCACCGGTCCCGTTCCAAGCCAGCTACCTGCTTGAAACTGCACAATATGCTCACAAGCACCCTGTTCTTCACATGCAGAGGCAAGAAAGAGGCAGAATCGGTCTAATTCGGCCAGTCTGACAGTAAATGTGGTGGAGAGCAAAACAGCCGTTTCAGAGCGATAGGACGCTTTTTTGCACATTTCGACTTAAAAAGGCCCTGTCCTCACTGAATATTGAGCTGCAATGTGTGATTTGGATGAGGTTTTATCATTACAAGCTCGCATGGGATGTGTAATGAGGGAAAAAGCATGATTTTTATCCTCCACGAGAGGGGCCCTGACAGCGCCCCATTCATCCGGCTGAACGCGCACCCTCGCCGGCTTCCACTGCTCGGGCGAGCCGCTAGGATTGCTCTGCCCCACCGGTCCCGTTCCAAGCCAGCTACCTGCTTGAAACTGCACAATATGCTCACAAGCACCCTGTTCTTCACATGTAGAGGCAAGAAAGAGGCAGAATCGGTCTAATTCGGCCAGTCTGACAGTAAATGTGGTGGAGAGCAAAACAGCCGTTTCAGAGCGATAGGATGCATTTTTACACATTTCGACTTAAAAAGGCCCTGTCCTCACTGAATATTGAGCTGCAATGTGAGATTTGGATGAGGTTTTATCATTACAAGCTCGCATGGGATGTGTAATGAGGGAAAAAGCATGATTTTTATCCTCCACGAGAGGGGCCCTGACAGCGCCCCATTCATCCGGCTGAACGCGCACCCTCGCCGGCTTCCACTGCTCGGGCGAGCCGCTAGGATTGCTCTGCCCCACCGGTCCCGTTCCAAGCCAGCTACCTGCTTGAAACTGCACAATATGCTCACAAGCACCCTGTTCTTCACATGTAGAGGCAAGAAAGAGGCAGAATCGGTCTAATTCGGCCAGTCTGACAGTAAATGTGGTGGAGAGCAAAACAGCCGTTTCAGAGCGATAGGATGCTTTTTTGCACATTTCGACTTAAAAAGGCCCTGTCCTCACTGAATATTGAGCTGCAATGTGAGATTTGGATGAGGTTTTATCATTACAAGCTCGCATGGGATGTGTAATGAGGGAAAAAGCATGATTTTTATCCTCCACGAGAGGGGCCCTGACAGCGCCCCATTCATCCGGCTGAACGCGCACCCTCGCCGGCTTCCACTGCTCGGGCGAGCCGCTAGGATTGCTCTGCCCCACCGGTCCCGTTCCAAGCCAGCTACCTGCTTGAAACTGCACAATATGCTCACAAGCACCCTGTTCTTCACATGCAGAGGCAAGAAAGAGGCAGAATCGGTCTAATTCGGCCAGTCTGACAGTAAATGTGGTGGAGAGCAAAACAGCCGTTTCAGAGCGATAGGATGCTTTTTTGCACATTTCGACTTAAAAAGGCCCTGTCCTCACTGAATATTGAGCTGCAATGTGTGATTTGGATGAGGTTTTATCATTACAAGCTCGCATGGGATGTGTAATGAGGGAAAAAGCATGATTTTTATCCTCCACGAGAGGGGCCCTGACAGCGCCCCATTCATCCGGCTGAACGCGCACCCTCGCCGGCTTCCACTGCTCGGGCGAGCCGCTAGGATTGCTCTGCCCCACCGGTCCCGTTCCAAGCCAGCTACCTGCGTGAAACTGCACAATATGCTCACAAGCACCCTGTTCTTCACATGCAGAGGCAAGAAAGAGGCAGAATCGGTCTAATTCGGCCAGTCTGACAGTAAATGTGGTGGAGAGCAAAACAGCCGTTTCAGAGCGATAGGATGCTTTTTTGCACATTTCGACTTAAAAAGGCCCTGTCCTCACTGAATATTGAGCTGCAATGTGTGATTTGGATGAGGTTTTATCATTACAAGCTCGCATGGGATGTGTAATGAGGGAAAAAGCATGATTTTTATCCTCCACGAGAGGGGCCCTGACAGCGCCCCATTCATCCGGCTGAACGCGCACCCTCGCCGGCTTCCACTGCTCGGGCGAGCCGCTAGGATTGCTCTGCCCCACCGGTCCCGTTCCAAGCCAGCTAACTGCGTGAAACTGCACAATATGCTCACAAGCACCCTGTTCTTCACATGCAGAGGCAAGAAAGAGGCAGAATCGGTCTAATTCGGCCAGTCTGACAGTAAATGTGGTGGAGAGCAAAACAGCCGTTTCAGAGCGATAGGACGCTTTTTTGCACATTTCGACTTAAAAAGGCCCTGTCCTCACTGAATATTGAGCTGCAATGTGTGATTTGGATGAGGTTTTATCATTACAAGCTCGCATGGGATGTGTAATGAGGGAAAAAGCATGATTTTTATCCTCCACGAGAGGGGCCGTGACAGCGCCCCATTCATCCGGCTGAACGCGCACCCTCGCCGGCTTCCACTGCTCGGGCGAGCCGCTAGGATTGCTCTGCCCCACCGGTCCCGTTCCAAGCCAGCTACCTGCTTGAAACTGCACAATATGCTCACAAGCACCCTGTTCTTCACATGCAGAGGCAAGAAAGAGGCAGAATCGGTCTAATTCGGCCAGTCTGACAGTAAATGTGGTGGAGAGCAAAACAGCCGTTTCAGAGCGATAGGACGCTTTTTTGCACATTTCGACTTAAAAAGGCCCTGTCCTCACTGAATATTGAGCTGCAATGTGTGATTTGGATGAGGTTTTATCATTACAAGCTCGCATGGGATGTGTAATGAGGGAAAAAGCATGATTTTTATCCTCCACGAGAGGGGCCCTGACAGCGCCCCATTCATCCGGCTGAACGCGCACCCTCGCCGGCTTCCACTGCTCGGGCGAGCCGCTAGGATTGCTCTGCCCCACCGGTCCCGTTCCAAGCCAGCTACCTGCTTGAAACTGCACAATATGCTCACAAGCACCCTGTTCTTCACATGCAGAGGCAAGAAAGAGGCAGAATCGGTCTAATTCGGCCAGTCTGACAGTAAATGTGGTGGAGAGCAAAACAGCCGTTTCAGAGCGATAGGACGCTTTTTTGCACATTTCGACTTAAAAAGGCCCTGTCCTCACTGAATATTGAGCTGCAATGTGTGATTTGGATGAGGTTTTATCATTACAAGCTCGCATGGGATGTGTAATGAGGGAAAAAGCATGATTTTTATCCTCCACGAGAGGGGACCTGACAGCGCCCCATTCATCCGGCTGAACGCGCACCCTCGCCGGCTTCCACTGCTCGGGCGAGCCGCTAGGATTGCTCTGCCCCACCGGTCCCGTTCCAAGCCAGCTACCTGCTTGAAACTGCACAATATGCTCACAAGCACCCTGTTCTTCACATGTAGAGGCAAGAAAGAGGCAGAATCGGTCTAATTCGGCCAGTCTGACAGTAAATGTGGTGGAGAGCAAAACAGCCGTTTCAGAGCGATAGGATGCATTTTTACACATTTCGACTTAAAAAGGCCCTGTCCTCACTGAATATTGAGCTGCAATGTGAGATTTGGATGAGGTTTTATCATTACAAGCTCGCATGGGATGTGTAATGAGGGAAAAAGCATGATTTTTATCCTCCACGAGAGGGGCCCTGACAGCGCCCCATTCATCCGGCTGAACGCGCACCCTCGCCGGCTTCCACTGCTCGGGCGAGCCGCTAGGATTGCTCTGCCCCACCGGTCCCGTTCCAAGCCAGCTACCTGCTTGAAACTGCACAATATGCTCACAAGCACCCTGTTCTTCACATGTAGAGGCAAGAAAGAGGCAGAATCGGTCTAATTCGGCCAGTCTGACAGTAAATGTGGTGGAGAGCAAAACAGCCGTTTCAGAGCGATAGGATGCTTTTTTGCACATTTCGACTTAAAAAGGCCCTGTCCTCACTGAATATTGAGCTGCAATGTGAGATTTGGATGAGGTTTTATCATTACAAGCTCGCATGGGATGTGTAATGAGAGAAAAAGCATGATTTTTATCCTCCACGAGAGGGGCCCTGACAGCGCCCCATTCATCCGGCTGAACGCGCACCCTCGCCGGCTTCCACTGCTCGGGCGAGCCGCTAGGATTGCTCTGCCCCACCGGTCCCGTTCCAAGCCAGCTACCTGCTTGAAACTGCACAATATGCTCACAAGCACCCTGTTCTTCACATGCAGAGGCAAGAAAGAGGCAGAATCGGTCTAATTCGGCCAGTCTGACAGTAAATGTGGTGGAGAGCAAAACAGCCGTTTCAGAGCGATAGGATGCTTTTTTGCACATTTCGACTTAAAAAGGCCCTGTCCTCACTGAATATTGAGCTGCAATGTGTGATTTGGATGAGGTTTTATCATTACAAGCTCGCATGGGATGTGTAATGAGGGAAAAGGCATGATTTTTATCCTCCACGAGAGGGGCCCTGACAGCGCCCCATTCATCCGGCTGAACGCGCACCCTCGCCGGCTTCCACTGCTCGGGCGAGCCGCTAGGATTGCTCTGCCCCACCGGTCCCGTTCCAAGCCAGCTACCTGCGTGAAACTGCACAATATGCTCACAAGCACCCTGTTCTTCACATGCAGAGGCAAGAAAGAGGCAGAATCGGTCTAATTCGGCCAGTCTGACAGTAAATGTGGTGGAGAGCAAAACAGCCGTTTCAGAGCGATAGGATGCTTTTTTGCACATTTCGACTTAAAAAGGCCCTGTCCTCACTGAATATTGAGCTGCAATGTGTGATTTGGATGAGGTTTTATCATTACAAGCTCGCATGGGATGTGTAATGAGGGAAAAAGCATGATTTTTATCCTCCACGAGAGGGGCCCTGACAGCGCCCCATTCATCCGGCTGAACGCGCACCCTCGCCGGCTTCCACTGCTCGGGCGAGCCGCTAGGATTGCTCTGCCCCACCGGTCCCGTTCCAAGCCAGCTACCTGCTTGAAACTGCACAATATGCTCACAAGCACCCTGTTCTTCACATGTAGAGGCAAGAAAGAGGCAGAATCGGTCTAATTCGGCCAGTCTGACAGTAAATGTGGTGGAGAGCAAAACAGCCGTTTCAGAGCGATAGGATGCTTTTTTGCACATTTCGACTTAAAAAGGCCCTGTCCTCACTGAATATTGAGCTGCAATGTGTGATTTGGATGAGGTTTTATCATTACAAGCTCGCATGGGATGTGTAATGAGGGAAAAAGCATGATTTTTATCCTCCACGAGAGGGGCCCTGACAGCGCCCCATTCATCCGGCTGAACGCGCACCCTCGCCGGCTTCCACTGCTCGGGCGAGCCGCTAGGATTGCTCTGCCCCACCGGTCCCGTTCCAAGCCAGCTACCTACTTGAAACTGCACAATATGCTCACAAGCACCCTGTTCTTCACATGCAGAGGCAAGAAAGAGGCAGAATCGGTCTAATTCGGCCAGTCTGACAGTAAATGTGGTGGAGAGCAAAACAGCCGTTTCAGAGCGATAGGACGCTTTTTTGCACATTTCGACTTAAAAAGGCCCTGTCCTCACTGAATATTGAGCTGCAATGTGTGATTTGGATGAGGTTTTATCATTACAAGCTCGCATGGGATGTGTAATGAGGGAAAAAGCATGATTTTTATCCTCCACGAGAGGGGCCCTGACAGCGCCCCATTCATCCGGCTGAACGCGCACCCTCGCCGGCTTCCACTGCTCGGGCGAGCCGCTAGGATTGCTCTGCCCCACCGGTCCCGTTCCAAGCCAGCTACCTGCGTGAAACTGCACAATATGCTCACAAGCACCCTGTTCTTCACATGCAGAGGCAAGAAAGAGGCAGAATCGGTCTAATTCGGCCAGTCTGACAGTAAATGTGGTGGAGAGCAAAACAGCCGTTTCAGAGCGATAGGATGCTTTTTTGCACATTTCGACTTAAAAAGGCCCTGTCCTCACTGAATATTGAGCTGCAATGTGTGATTTGGATGAGGTTTTATCATTACAAGCTCGCATGGGATGTGTAATGAGGGAAAAAGCATGATTTTTATCCTCCACGAGAGGGGCCCTGACAGCGCCCCATTCATCCGGCTGAACGCGCACCCTCGCCGGCTTCCACTGCTCGGGCGAGCCGCTAGGATTGCTCTGCCCCACCGGTCCCGTTCCAAGCCAGCTACCTGCTTGAAACTGCACAGTATGCTCACAAGCACCCTGTTCTTCACATGTAGAGGCAAGAAAGAGGCAGAATCGGTCTAATTCGGCCAGTCTGACAGTAAATGTGGTGGAGAGCAAAACAGCCGTTTCAGAGCGATAGGATGCTTTTTTGCACATTTCGACTTAAAAAGGCCCTGTCCTCACTGAATATTGAGCTGCAATGTGTGATTTGGATGAGGTTTTATCATTACAAGCTCGCATGGGATGTGTAATGAGGGAAAAAGCATGATTTTTATCCTCCACGAGAGGGGCCCTGACAGCGCCCCATTCATCCGGCTGAACGCGCACCCTCGCCGGCTTCCACTGCTCGGGCGAGCCGCTAGGATTGCTCTGCCCCACCGGTCCCGTTCCAAGCCAGCTACCTGCTTGAAACTGCACAGTATTGCTCACAAGCACCCTGTTCTTCACATGCAGAGGCAAGAAAGAGGCAGAATCGGTCTAATTCGGCCAGTCTGACAGTAAATGTGGTGGAGAGCAAAACAGCCGTTTCAGAGCGATAGGACGCTTTTTTGCACATTTCGACTTAAAAAGGCCCTGTCCTCACTGAATATTGAGCTGCAATGTGTGATTTGGATGAGGTTTTATCATTACAAGCTCGCATGGGATGTGTAATGAGGGAAAAAGCATGATTTTTATCCTCCACGAGAGGGGCCCTGACAGCGCCCCATTCATCCGGCTGAACGCGCACCCTCGCCGGCTTCCACTGCTCGGGCGAGCCGCTAGGATTGCTCTGCCCCACCGGTCCCGTTCCAAGCCAGCTACCTGCGTGAAACTGCACAGTATGCTCACAAGCACCCTGTTCTTCACATGTAGAGGCAAGAAAGAGGCAGAATCGGTCTAATTCGGCCAGTCTGACAGTAAATGTGGTGGAGAGCAAAACAGCCGTTTCAGAGCGATAGGATGCTTTTTTGCACATTTCGACTTAAAAAGGCCCTGTCCTCACTGAATATTGAGCTGCAATGTGTGATTTGGATGAGGTTTTATCATTACAAGCTCGCATGGGATGTGTAATGAGGGAAAAAGCATGATTTTTATCCTCCACGAGAGGGGCCCTGACAGCGCCCCATTCATCCGGCTGAACGCGCACCCTCGCCGGCTTCCACTGCTCGGGCGAGCCGCTAGGATTGCTCTGCCCCACCGGTCCCGTTCCAAGCCAGCTACCTGCTTGAAACTGCACAATATGCTCACAAGCACCCTGTTCTTCACATGCAGAGGCAAGAAAGAGGCAGAATCGGTCTAATTCGGCCAGTCTGACAGTAAATGTGGTGGAGAGCAAAACAGCCGTTTCAGAGCGATAGGACGCTTTTTTGCACATTTCGACTTAAAAAGGCCCTGTCCTCACTGAATATTGAGCTGCAATGTGTGATTTGGATGAGGTTTTATCATTACAAGCTCGCATGGGATGTGTAATGAGGGAAAAAGCATGATTTTTATCCTCCACGAGAGGGGCCCTGACAGCGCCCCATTCATCCGGCTGAACGCGCACCCTCGCCGGCTTCCACTGCTCGGGCGAGCCGCTAGGATTGCTCTGCCCCACCGGTCCCGTTCCAAGCCAGCTACCTGCTTGAAACTGCACAATATGCTCACAAGCACCCTGTTCTTCACATGCAGAGGCAAGAAAGAGGCAGAATCGGTCTAATTCGGCCAGTCTGACAGTAAATGTGGTGGAGAGCAAAACAGCCGTTTCAGAGCGATAGGACGCTTTTTTGCACATTTCGACTTAAAAAGGCCCTGTCCTCACTGAATATTGAGCTGCAATGTGTGATTTGGATGAGGTTTTATCATTACAAGCTCGCATGGGATGTGTAATGAGGGAAAAAGCATGATTTTTATCCTCCACGAGAGGGGCCCTGACAGCGCCCCATTCATCCGGCTGAACGCGCACCCTCGCCGGCTTCCACTGCTCGGGCGAGCCGCTAGGATTGCTCTGCCCCACCGGTCCCGTTCCAAGCCAGCTACCTGCTTGAAACTGCACAATATGCTCACAAGCACCCTGTTCTTCACATGTAGAGGCAAGAAAGAGGCAGAATCGGTCTAATTCGGCCAGTCTGACAGTAAATGTGGTGGAGAGCAAAACAGCCGTTTCAGAGCGATAGGATGCATTTTTACACATTTCGACTTAAAAAGGCCCTGTCCTCACTGAATATTGAGCTGCAATGTGAGATTTGGATGAGGTTTTATCATTACAAGCTCGCATGGGATGTGTAATGAGGGAAAAAGCATGATTTTTATCCTCCACGAGAGGGGCCCTGACAGCGCCCCATTCATCCGGCTGAACGCGCACCCTCGCCGGCTTCCACTGCTCGGGCGAGCCGCTAGGATTGCTCTGCCCCACCGGTCCCGTTCCAAGCCAGCTACCTGCTTGAAACTGCACAATATGCTCACAAGCACCCTGTTCTTCACATGCAGAGGCAAGAAAGAGGCAGAATCGGTGTAATTCGGCCAGTCTGACAGTAAATGTGGTGGAGAGCAAAACAGCCGTTTCAGAGCGATAGGATGCTTTTTTGCACATTTCGACTTAAAAAGGCCCTGTCCTCACTGAATATTGAGCTGCAATGTGAGATTTGGATGAGGTTTTATCATTACAAGCTCGCATGGGATGTGTAATGAGGGAAAAAGCATGATTTTTATCCTCCACGAGAGGGGCCCTGACAGCGCCCCATTCATCCGGCTGAACGCGCACCCTCGCCGGCTTCCACTGCTCGGGCGAGCCGCTAGGATTGCTCTGCCCCACCGGTCCCGTTCCAAGCCAGCTACCTGCTTGAAACTGCACAATATGCTCACAAGCACCCTGTTCTTCACATGCAGAGGCAAGAAAGAGGCAGAATCGGTCTAATTCGGCCAGTCTGACAGTAAATGTGGTGGAGAGCAAAACAGCCGTTTCAGAGCGATAGGATGCTTTTTTGCACATTTCGACTTAAAAAGGCCCTGTCCTCACTGAATATTGAGCTGCAATGTGTGATTTGGATGAGGTTTTATCATTACAAGCTCGCATGGGATGTGTAATGAGGGAAAAAGCATGATTTTTATCCTCCACGAGAGGGGCCCTGACAGCGCCCCATTCATCCGGCTGAACGCGCACCCTCGCCGGCTTCCACTGCTCGGGCGAGCCGCTAGGATTGCTCTGCCCCACCGGTCCCGTTCCAAGCCAGCTACCTGCGTGAAACTGCACAATATGCTCACAAGCACCCTGTTCTTCACATGCAGAGGCAAGAAAGAGGCAGAATCGGTCTAATTCGGCCAGTCTGACAGTAAATGTGGTGGAGAGCAAAACAGCCGTTTCAGAGCGATAGGATGCTTTTTTGCACATTTCGACTTAAAAAGGCCCTGTCCTCACTGAATATTGAGCTGCAATGTGTGATTTGGATGAGGTTTTATCATTACAAGCTCGCATGGGATGTGTAATGAGGGAAAAAGCATGATTTTTATCCTCCACGAGAGGGGCCCTGACAGCGCCCCATTCATCCGGCTGAACGCGCACCCTCGCCGGCTTCCACTGCTCGGGCGAGCCGCTAGGATTGCTCTGCCCCACCGGTCCCGTTCCAAGCCAGCTACCTGCTTGAAACTGCACAATATGCTCACAAGCACCCTGTTCTTCACATGTAGAGGCAAGAAAGAGGCAGAATCGGTCTAATTCGGCCAGTCTGACAGTAAATGTGGTGGAGAGCAAAACAGCCGTTTCAGAGCGATAGGATGCTTTTTTGCACATTTCGACTTAAAAAGGCCCTGTCCTCACTGAATATTGAGCTGCAATGTGTGATTTGGATGAGGTTTTATCATTACAAGCTCGCATGGGATGTGTAATGAGGGAAAAAGCATGATTTTTATCCTCCACGAGAGGGGCCCTGACAGCGCCCCATTCATCCGGCTGAACGCGCACCCTCGCCGGCTTCCACTGCTCGGGCGAGCCGCTAGGATTGCTCTGCCCCACCGGTCCCGTTCCAAGCCAGCTACCTACTTGAAACTGCACAATATGCTCACAAGCACCCTGTTCTTCACATGCAGAGGCAAGAAAGAGGCAGAATCGGTCTAATTCGGCCAGTCTGACAGTAAATGTGGTGGAGAGCAAAACAGCCGTTTCAGAGCGATAGGACGCTTTTTTGCACATTTCGACTTAAAAAGGCCCTGTCCTCACTGAATATTGAGCTGCAATGTGTGATTTGGATGAGGTTTTATCATTACAAGCTCGCATGGGATGTGTAATGAGGGAAAAAGCATGATTTTTATCCTCCACGAGAGGGGCCCTGACAGCGCCCCATTCATCCGGCTGAACGCGCACCCTCGCCGGCTTCCACTGCTCGGGCGAGCCGCTAGGATTGCTCTGCCCCACCGGTCCCGTTCCAAGCCAGCTACCTGCGTGAAACTGCACAATATGCTCACAAGCACCCTGTTCTTCACATGCAGAGGCAAGAAAGAGGCAGAATCGGTCTAATTCGGCCAGTCTGACAGTAAATGTGGTGGAGAGCAAAACAGCCGTTTCAGAGCGATAGGATGCTTTTTTGCACATTTCGACTTAAAAAGGCCCTGTCCTCACTGAATATTGAGCTGCAATGTGTGATTTGGATGAGGTTTTATCATTACAAGCTCGCATGGGATGTGTAATGAGGGAAAAAGCATGATTTTTATCCTCCACGAGAGGGGCCCTGACAGCGCCCCATTCATCCGGCTGAACGCGCACCCTCGCCGGCTTCCACTGCTCGGGCGAGCCGCTAGGATTGCTCTGCCCCACCGGTCCCGTTCCAAGCCAGCTACCTGCTTGAAACTGCACAGTATGCTCACAAGCACCCTGTTCTTCACATGTAGAGGCAAGAAAGAGGCAGAATCGGTCTAATTCGGCCAGTCTGACAGTAAATGTGGTGGAGAGCAAAACAGCCGTTTCAGAGCGATAGGATGCTTTTTTGCACATTTCGACTTAAAAAGGCCCTGTCCTCACTGAATATTGAGCTGCAATGTGTGATTTGGATGAGGTTTTATCATTACAAGCTCGCATGGGATGTGTAATGAGGGAAAAAGCATGATTTTTATCCTCCACGAGAGGGGCCCTGACAGCGCCCCATTCATCCGGCTGAACGCGCACCCTCGCCGGCTTCCACTGCTCGGGCGAGCCGCTAGGATTGCTCTGCCCCACCGGTCCCGTTCCAAGCCAGCTACCTGCTTGAAACTGCACAGTATTGCTCACAAGCACCCTGTTCTTCACATGCAGAGGCAAGAAAGAGGCAGAATCGGTCTAATTCGGCCAGTCTGACAGTAAATGTGGTGGAGAGCAAAACAGCCGTTTCAGAGCGATAGGACGCTTTTTTGCACATTTCGACTTAAAAAGGCCCTGTCCTCACTGAATATTGAGCTGCAATGTGTGATTTGGATGAGGTTTTATCATTACAAGCTCGCATGGGATGTGTAATGAGGGAAAAAGCATGATTTTTATCCTCCACGAGAGGGGCCCTGACAGCGCCCCATTCATCCGGCTGAACGCGCACCCTCGCCGGCTTCCACTGCTCGGGCGAGCCGCTAGGATTGCTCTGCCCCACCGGTCCCGTTCCAAGCCAGCTACCTGCGTGAAACTGCACAGTATGCTCACAAGCACCCTGTTCTTCACATGTAGAGGCAAGAAAGAGGCAGAATCGGTCTAATTCGGCCAGTCTGACAGTAAATGTGGTGGAGAGCAAAACAGCCGTTTCAGAGCGATAGGATGCTTTTTTGCACATTTCGACTTAAAAAGGCCCTGTCCTCACTGAATATTGAGCTGCAATGTGTGATTTGGATGAGGTTTTATCATTACAAGCTCGCATGGGATGTGTAATGAGGGAAAAAGCATGATTTTTATCCTCCACGAGAGGGGCCCTGACAGCGCCCCATTCATCCGGCTGAACGCGCACCCTCGCCGGCTTCCACTGCTCGGGCGAGCCGCTAGGATTGCTCTGCCCCACCGGTCCCGTTCCAAGCCAGCTACCTGCTTGAAACTGCACAATATGCTCACAAGCACCCTGTTCTTCACATGCAGAGGCAAGAAAGAGGCAGAATCGGTCTAATTCGGCCAGTCTGACAGTAAATGTGGTGGAGAGCAAAACAGCCGTTTCAGAGCGATAGGACGCTTTTTTGCACATTTCGACTTAAAAAGGCCCTGTCCTCACTGAATATTGAGCTGCAATGTGTGATTTGGATGAGGTTTTATCATTACAAGCTCGCATGGGATGTGTAATGAGGGAAAAAGCATGATTTTTATCCTCCACGAGAGGGGCCCTGACAGCGCCCCATTCATCCGGCTGAACGCGCACCCTCGCCGGCTTCCACTGCTCGGGCGAGCCGCTAGGATTGCTCTGCCCCACCGGTCCCGTTCCAAGCCAGCTACCTGCTTGAAACTGCACAATATGCTCACAAGCACCCTGTTCTTCACATGCAGAGGCAAGAAAGAGGCAGAATCGGTCTAATTCGGCCAGTCTGACAGTAAATGTGGTGGAGAGCAAAACAGCCGTTTCAGAGCGATAGGACGCTTTTTTGCACATTTCGACTTAAAAAGGCCCTGTCCTCACTGAATATTGAGCTGCAATGTGTGATTTGGATGAGGTTTTATCATTACAAGCTCGCATGGGATGTGTAATGAGGGAAAAAGCATGATTTTTATCCTCCACGAGAGGGGCCCTGACAGCGCCCCATTCATCCGGCTGAACGCGCACCCTCGCCGGCTTCCACTGCTCGGGCGAGCCGCTAGGATTGCTCTGCCCCACCGGTCCCGTTCCAAGCCAGCTACCTGCTTGAAACTGCACAATATGCTCACAAGCACCCTGTTCTTCACATGTAGAGGCAAGAAAGAGGCAGAATCGGTCTAATTCGGCCAGTCTGACAGTAAATGTGGTGGAGAGCAAAACAGCCGTTTCAGAGCGATAGGATGCATTTTTACACATTTCGACTTAAAAAGGCCCTGTCCTCACTGAATATTGAGCTGCAATGTGAGATTTGGATGAGGTTTTATCATTACAAGCTCGCATGGGATGTGTAATGAGGGAAAAAGCATGATTTTTATCCTCCACGAGAGGGGCCCTGACAGCGCCCCATTCATCCGGCTGAACGCGCACCCTCGCCGGCTTCCACTGCTCGGGCGAGCCGCTAGGATTGCTCTGCCCCACCGGTCCCGTTCCAAGCCAGCTACCTGCTTGAAACTGCACAATATGCT
Source organism: Chelon labrosus (assembly GCF_963514085.1). Classification (NCBI taxonomy): domain Eukaryota; kingdom Metazoa; phylum Chordata; class Actinopteri; order Mugiliformes; family Mugilidae; genus Chelon; species Chelon labrosus. The sequence goes on from NW_028181561.1 coordinate 207,558, forward strand.
CACAAGCACCCTGTTCTTCACATGCAGAGGCAAGAAAGAGGCAGAATCGGTGTAATTCGGCCAGTCTGACAGTAAATGTGGTGGAGAGCAAAACAGCCGTTTCAGAGCGATAGGATGCTTTTTTGCACATTTCGACTTAAAAATGCCCTGTCCTCACTGAATATTGAGCTGCAATGTGTGATTTGGATGAGGTTTTATCATTACAAGCTCGCATGGGATGTGTAATGAGGGAAAAAGCATGATTTTTATCCTCCACGAGAGGGGCCCTGACAGCGCCCCATTCATCCGGCTGAACGCGCACCCTCGCCGGCTTCCACTGCTCGGGCGAGCCGCTAGGATTGCTCTGCCCCACCGGTCCCGTTCCAAGCCAGCTACCTGCTTGAAACTGCACAATATGCTCACAAGCACCCTGTTCTTCACATGTAGAGGCAAGAAAGAGGCAGAATCGGTCTAATTCGGCCAGTCTGACAGTAAATGTGGTGGAGAGCAAAACAGCCGTTTCAGAGCGATAGGATGCTTTTTTGCACATTTCGACTTAAAAAGGCCCTGTCCTCACTGAATATTGAGCTGCAATGTGAGATTTGGATGAGGTTTTATCATTACAAGCTCGCATGGGATGTGTAATGAGGGAAAAAGCATGATTTTTATCCTCCACGAGAGGGGCCCTGACAGCGCCCCATTCATCCGGCTGAACGCGCACCCTCGCCGGCTTCCACTGCTCGGGCGAGCCGCTAGGATTGCTCTGCCCCACCGGTCCCGTTCCAAGCCAGCTACCTGCTTGAAACTGCACAATATGCTCACAAGCACCCTGTTCTTCACATGCAGAGGCAAGAAAGAGGCAGAATCGGTCTAATTCGGCCAGTCTGACAGTAAATGTGGTGGAGAGCAAAACAGCCGTTTCAGAGCGATAGGATGCTTTTTTGCACATTTCGACTTAAAAAGGCCCTGTCCTCACTGAATATTGAGCTGCAATGTGTGATTTGGATGAGGTTTTATCATTACAAGCTCGCATGGGATGTGTAATGAGGGAAAAAGCATGATTTTTATCCTCCACGAGAGGGGCCCTGACAGCGCCCCATTCATCCGGCTGAACGCGCACCCTCGCCGGCTTCCACTGCTCGGGCGAGCCGCTAGGATTGCTCTGCCCCACCGGTCCCGTTCCAAGCCAGCTACCTGCGTGAAACTGCACAATATGCTCACAAGCACCCTGTTCTTCACATGCAGAGGCAAGAAAGAGGCAGAATCGGTCTAATTCGGCCAGTCTGACAGTAAATGTGGTGGAGAGCAAAACAGCCGTTTCAGAGCGATAGGATGCTTTTTTGCACATTTCGACTTAAAAAGGCCCTGTCCTCACTGAATATTGAGCTGCAATGTGTGATTTGGATGAGGTTTTATCATTACAAGCTCGCATGGGATGTGTAATGAGGGAAAAAGCATGATTTTTATCCTCCACGAGAGGGGCCCTGACAGCGCCCCATTCATCCGGCTGAACGCGCACCCTCGCCGGCTTCCACTGCTCGGGCGAGCCGCTAGGATTGCTCTGCCCCACCGGTCCCGTTCCAAGCCAGCTACCTGCTTGAAACTGCACAATATGCTCACAAGCACCCTGTTCTTCACATGTAGAGGCAAGAAAGAGGCAGAATCGGTCTAATTCGGCCAGTCTGACAGTAAATGTGGTGGAGAGCAAAACAGCCGTTTCAGAGCGATAGGATGCTTTTTTGCACATTTCGACTTAAAAAGGCCCTGTCCTCACTGAATATTGAGCTGCAATGTGTGATTTGGATGAGGTTTTATCATTACAAGCTCGCATGGGATGTGTAATGAGGGAAAAAGCATGATTTTTATCCTCCACGAGAGGGGCCCTGACAGCGCCCCATTCATCCGGCTGAACGCGCACCCTCGCCGGCTTCCACTGCTCGGGCGAGCCGCTAGGATTGCTCTGCCCCACCGGTCCCGTTCCAAGCCAGCTACCTACTTGAAACTGCACAATATGCTCACAAGCACCCTGTTCTTCACATGCAGAGGCAAGAAAGAGGCAGAATCGGTCTAATTCGGCCAGTCTGACAGTAAATGTGGTGGAGAGCAAAACAGCCGTTTCAGAGCGATAGGACGCTTTTTTGCACATTTCGACTTAAAAAGGCCCTGTCCTCACTGAATATTGAGCTGCAATGTGTGATTTGGATGAGGTTTTATCATTACAAGCTCGCATGGGATGTGTAATGAGGGAAAAAGCATGATTTTTATCCTCCACGAGAGGGGCCCTGACAGCGCCCCATTCATCCGGCTGAACGCGCACCCTCGCCGGCTTCCACTGCTCGGGCGAGCCGCTAGGATTGCTCTGCCCCACCGGTCCCGTTCCAAGCCAGCTACCTGCGTGAAACTGCACAATATGCTCACAAGCACCCTGTTCTTCACATGCAGAGGCAAGAAAGAGGCAGAATCGGTCTAATTCGGCCAGTCTGACAGTAAATGTGGTGGAGAGCAAAACAGCCGTTTCAGAGCGATAGGATGCTTTTTTGCACATTTCGACTTAAAAAGGCCCTGTCCTCACTGAATATTGAGCTGCAATGTGTGATTTGGATAAGGTTTTATCATTACAAGCTCGCATGGGATGTGTAATGAGGGAAAAAGCATGATTTTTATCCTCCACGAGAGGGGCCCTGACAGCGCCCCATTCATCCGGCTGAACGCGCACCCTCGCCGGCTTCCACTGCTCGGGCGAGCCGCTAGGATTGCTCTGCCCCACCGGTCCCGTTCCAAGCCAGCTACCTGCTTGAAACTGCACAGTATGCTCACAAGCACCCTGTTCTTCACATGTAGAGGCAAGAAAGAGGCAGAATCGGTCTAATTCGGCCAGTCTGACAGTAAATGTGGTGGAGAGCAAAACAGCCGTTTCAGAGCGATAGGATGCTTTTTTGCACATTTCGACTTAAAAAGGCCCTGTCCTCACTGAATATTGAGCTGCAATGTGTGATTTGGATGAGGTTTTATCATTACAAGCTCGCATGGGATGTGTAATGAGGGAAAAAGCATGATTTTTATCCTCCACGAGAGGGGCCCTGACAGCGCCCCATTCATCCGGCTGAACGCGCACCCTCGCCGGCTTCCACTGCTCGGGCGAGCCGCTAGGATTGCTCTGCCCCACCGGTCCCGTTCCAAGCCAGCTACCTGCTTGAAACTGCACAGTATTGCTCACAAGCACCCTGTTCTTCACATGCAGAGGCAAGAAAGAGGCAGAATCGGTCTAATTCGGCCAGTCTGACAGTAAATGTGGTGGAGAGCAAAACAGCCGTTTCAGAGCGATAGGACGCTTTTTTGCACATTTCGACTTAAAAAGGCCCTGTCCTCACTGAATATTGAGCTGCAATGTGTGATTTGGATGAGGTTTTATCATTACAAGCTCGCATGGGATGTGTAATGAGGGAAAAAGCATGATTTTTATCCTCCACGAGAGGGGCCCTGACAGCGCCCCATTCATCCGGCTGAACGCGCACCCTCGCCGGCTTCCACTGCTCGGGCGAGCCGCTAGGATTGCTCTGCCCCACCGGTCCCGTTCCAAGCCAGCTACCTGCGTGAAACTGCACAGTATGCTCACAAGCACCCTGTTCTTCACATGTAGAGGCAAGAAAGAGGCAGAATCGGTCTAATTCGGCCAGTCTGACAGTAAATGTGGTGGAGAGCAAAACAGCCGTTTCAGAGCGATAGGATGCTTTTTTGCACATTTCGACTTAAAAAGGCCCTGTCCTCACTGAATATTGAGCTGCAATGTGTGATTTGGATGAGGTTTTATCATTACAAGCTCGCATGGGATGTGTAATGAGGGAAAAAGCATGATTTTTATCCTCCACGAGAGGGGCCCTGACAGCGCCCCATTCATCCGGCTGAACGCGCACCCTCGCCGGCTTCCACTGCTCGGGCGAGCCGCTAGGATTGCTCTGCCCCACCGGTCCCGTTCCAAGCCAGCTACCTGCTTGAAACTGCACAATATGCTCACAAGCACCCTGTTCTTCACATGCAGAGGCAAGAAAGAGGCAGAATCGGTCTAATTCGGCCAGTCTGACAGTAAATGTGGTGGAGAGCAAAACAGCCGTTTCAGAGCGATAGGACGCTTTTTTGCACATTTCGACTTAAAAAGGCCCTGTCCTCACTGAATATTGAGCTGCAATGTGTGATTTGGATGAGGTTTTATCATTACAAGCTCGCATGGGATGTGTAATGAGGGAAAAAGCATGATTTTTATCCTCCACGAGAGGGGCCCTGACAGCGCCCCATTCATCCGGCTGAACGCGCACCCTCGCCGGCTTCCACTGCTCGGGCGAGCCGCTAGGATTGCTCTGCCCCACCGGTCCCGTTCCAAGCCAGCTACCTGCTTGAAACTGCACAATATGCTCACAAGCACCCTGTTCTTCACATGCAGAGGCAAGAAAGAGGCAGAATCGGTCTAATTCGGCCAGTCTGACAGTAAATGTGGTGGAGAGCAAAACAGCCGTTTCAGAGCGATAGGACGCTTTTTTGCACATTTCGACTTAAAAAGGCCCTGTCCTCACTGAATATTGAGCTGCAATGTGTGATTTGGATGAGGTTTTATCATTACAAGCTCGCATGGGATGTGTAATGAGGGAAAAAGCATGATTTTTATCCTCCACGAGAGGGGCCCTGACAGCGCCCCATTCATCCGGCTGAACGCGCACCCTCGCCGGCTTCCACTGCTCGGGCGAGCCGCTAGGATTGCTCTGCCCCACCGGTCCCGTTCCAAGCCAGCTACCTGCTTGAAACTGCACAATATGCTCACAAGCACCCTGTTCTTCACATGTAGAGGCAAGAAAGAGGCAGAATCGGTCTAATTCGGCCAGTCTGACAGTAAATGTGGTGGAGAGCAAAACAGCCGTTTCAGAGCGATAGGATGCTTTTTTGCACATTTCGACTTAAAAAGGCCCTGTCCTCACTGAATATTGAGCTGCAATGTGAGATTTGGATGAGGTTTTATCATTACAAGCTCGCATGGGATGTGTAATGAGGGAAAAAGCATGATTTTTATCCTCCACGAGAGGGGCCCTGACAGCGCCCCATTCATCCGGCTGAACGCGCACCCTCGCCGGCTTCCACTGCTCGGGCGAGCCGCTAGGATTGCTCTGCCCCACCGGTCCCGTTCCAAGCCAGCTACCTGCTTGAAACTGCACAATATGCTCACAAGCACCCTGTTCTTCACATGCAGAGGCAAGAAAGAGGCAGAATCGGTCTAATTCGGCCAGTCTGACAGTAAATGTGGTGGAGAGCAAAACAGCCGTTTCAGAGCGATAGGATGCTTTTTTGCACATTTCGACTTAAAAAGGCCCTGTCCTCACTGAATATTGAGCTGCAATGTGTGATTTGGATGAGGTTTTATCATTACAAGCTCGCATGGGATGTGTAATGAGGGAAAAAGCATGATTTTTATCCTCCACGAGAGGGGCCCTGACAGCGCCCCATTCATCCGGCTGAACGCGCACCCTCGCCGGCTTCCACTGCTCGGGCGAGCCGCTAGGATTGCTCTGCCCCACCGGTCCCGTTCCAAGCCAGCTACCTGCGTGAAACTGCACAATATGCTCACAAGCACCCTGTTCTTCACATGCAGAGGCAAGAAAGAGGCAGAATCGGTCTAATTCGGCCAGTCTGACAGTAAATGTGGTGGAGAGCAAAACAGCCGTTTCAGAGCGATAGGATGCTTTTTTGCACATTTCGACTTAAAAAGGCCCTGTCCTCACTGAATATTGAGCTGCAATGTGTGATTTGGATGAGGTTTTATCATTACAAGCTCGCATGGGATGTGTAATGAGGGAAAAAGCATGATTTTTATCCTCCACGAGAGGGGCCCTGACAGCGCCCCATTCATCCGGCTGAACGCGCACCCTCGCCGGCTTCCACTGCTCGGGCGAGCCGCTAGGATTGCTCTGCCCCACCGGTCCCGTTCCAAGCCAGCTACCTGCTTGAAACTGCACAATATGCTCACAAGCACCCTGTTCTTCACATGTAGAGGCAAGAAAGAGGCAGAATCGGTCTAATTCGGCCAGTCTGACAGTAAATGTGGTGGAGAGCAAAACAGCCGTTTCAGAGCGATAGGATGCTTTTTTGCACATTTCGACTTAAAAAGGCCCTGTCCTCACTGAATATTGAGCTGCAATGTGTGATTTGGATGAGGTTTTATCATTACAAGCTCGCATGGGATGTGTAATGAGGGAAAAAGCATGATTTTTATCCTCCACGAGAGGGGCCCTGACAGCGCCCCATTCATCCGGCTGAACGCGCACCCTCGCCGGCTTCCACTGCTCGGGCGAGCCGCTAGGATTGCTCTGCCCCACCGGTCCCGTTCCAAGCCAGCTACCTACTTGAAACTGCACAATATGCTCACAAGCACCCTGTTCTTCACATGCAGAGGCAAGAAAGAGGCAGAATCGGTCTAATTCGGCCAGTCTGACAGTAAATGTGGTGGAGAGCAAAACAGCCGTTTCAGAGCGATAGGACGCTTTTTTGCACATTTCGACTTAAAAAGGCCCTGTCCTCACTGAATATTGAGCTGCAATGTGTGATTTGGATGAGGTTTTATCATTACAAGCTCGCATGGGATGTGTAATGAGGGAAAAAGCATGATTTTTATCCTCCACGAGAGGGGCCCTGACAGCGCCCCATTCATCCGGCTGAACGCGCACCCTCGCCGGCTTCCACTGCTCGGGCGAGCCGCTAGGATTGCTCTGCCCCACCGGTCCCGTTCCAAGCCAGCTACCTGCGTGAAACTGCACAATATGCTCACAAGCACCCTGTTCTTCACATGCAGAGGCAAGAAAGAGGCAGAATCGGTCTAATTCGGCCAGTCTGACAGTAAATGTGGTGGAGAGCAAAACAGCCGTTTCAGAGCGATAGGATGCTTTTTTGCACATTTCGACTTAAAAAGGCCCTGTCCTCACTGAATATTGAGCTGCAATGTGTGATTTGGATAAGGTTTTATCATTACAAGCTCGCATGGGATGTGTAATGAGGGAAAAAGCATGATTTTTATCCTCCACGAGAGGGGCCCTGACAGCGCCCCATTCATCCGGCTGAACGCGCACCCTCGCCGGCTTCCACTGCTCGGGCGAGCCGCTAGGATTGCTCTGCCCCACCGGTCCCGTTCCAAGCCAGCTACCTGCTTGAAACTGCACAGTATGCTCACAAGCACCCTGTTCTTCACATGTAGAGGCAAGAAAGAGGCAGAATCGGTCTAATTCGGCCAGTCTGACAGTAAATGTGGTGGAGAGCAAAACAGCCGTTTCAGAGCGATAGGATGCTTTTTTGCACATTTCGACTTAAAAAGGCCCTGTCCTCACTGAATATTGAGCTGCAATGTGTGATTTGGATGAGGTTTTATCATTACAAGCTCGCATGGGATGTGTAATGAGGGAAAAAGCATGATTTTTATCCTCCACGAGAGGGGCCCTGACAGCGCCCCATTCATCCGGCTGAACGCGCACCCTCGCCGGCTTCCACTGCTCGGGCGAGCCGCTAGGATTGCTCTGCCCCACCGGTCCCGTTCCAAGCCAGCTACCTGCTTGAAACTGCACAGTATTGCTCACAAGCACCCTGTTCTTCACATGCAGAGGCAAGAAAGAGGCAGAATCGGTCTAATTCGGCCAGTCTGACAGTAAATGTGGTGGAGAGCAAAACAGCCGTTTCAGAGCGATAGGACGCTTTTTTGCACATTTCGACTTAAAAAGGCCCTGTCCTCACTGAATATTGAGCTGCAATGTGTGATTTGGATGAGGTTTTATCATTACAAGCTCGCATGGGATGTGTAATGAGGGAAAAAGCATGATTTTTATCCTCCACGAGAGGGGCCCTGACAGCGCCCCATTCATCCGGCTGAACGCGCACCCTCGCCGGCTTCCACTGCTCGGGCGAGCCGCTAGGATTGCTCTGCCCCACCGGTCCCGTTCCAAGCCAGCTACCTGCGTGAAACTGCACAGTATGCTCACAAGCACCCTGTTCTTCACATGTAGAGGCAAGAAAGAGGCAGAATCGGTCTAATTCGGCCAGTCTGACAGTAAATGTGGTGGAGAGCAAAACAGCCGTTTCAGAGCGATAGGATGCTTTTTTGCACATTTCGACTTAAAAAGGCCCTGTCCTCACTGAATATTGAGCTGCAATGTGTGATTTGGATGAGGTTTTATCATTACAAGCTCGCATGGGATGTGTAATGAGGGAAAAAGCATGATTTTTATCCTCCACGAGAGGGGCCCTGACAGCGCCCCATTCATCCGGCTGAACGCGCACCCTCGCCGGCTTCCACTGCTCGGGCGAGCCGCTAGGATTGCTCTGCCCCACCGGTCCCGTTCCAAGCCAGCTACCTGCTTGAAACTGCACAATATGCTCACAAGCACCCTGTTCTTCACATGCAGAGGCAAGAAAGAGGCAGAATCGGTCTAATTCGGCCAGTCTGACAGTAAATGTGGTGGAGAGCAAAACAGCCGTTTCAGAGCGATAGGACGCTTTTTTGCACATTTCGACTTAAAAAGGCCCTGTCCTCACTGAATATTGAGCTGCAATGTGTGATTTGGATGAGGTTTTATCATTACAAGCTCGCATGGGATGTGTAATGAGGGAAAAAGCATGATTTTTATCCTCCACGAGAGGGGCCCTGACAGCGCCCCATTCATCCGGCTGAACGCGCACCCTCGCCGGCTTCCACTGCTCGGGCGAGCCGCTAGGATTGCTCTGCCCCACCGGTCCCGTTCCAAGCCAGCTACCTGCTTGAAACTGCACAATATGCTCACAAGCACCCTGTTCTTCACATGCAGAGGCAAGAAAGAGGCAGAATCGGTCTAATTCGGCCAGTCTGACAGTAAATGTGGTGGAGAGCAAAACAGCCGTTTCAGAGCGATAGGACGCTTTTTTGCACATTTCGACTTAAAAAGGCCCTGTCCTCACTGAATATTGAGCTGCAATGTGTGATTTGGATGAGGTTTTATCATTACAAGCTCGCATGGGATGTGTAATGAGGGAAAAAGCATGATTTTTATCCTCCACGAGAGGGGCCCTGACAGCGCCCCATTCATCCGGCTGAACGCGCACCCTCGCCGGCTTCCACTGCTCGGGCGAGCCGCTAGGATTGCTCTGCCCCACCGGTCCCGTTCCAAGCCAGCTACCTGCTTGAAACTGCACAATATGCTCACAAGCACCCTGTTCTTCACATGTAGAGGCAAGAAAGAGGCAGAATCGGTCTAATTCGGCCAGTCTGACAGTAAATGTGGTGGAGAGCAAAACAGCCGTTTCAGAGCGATAGGATGCATTTTTACACATTTCGACTTAAAAAGGCCCTGTCCTCACTGAATATTGAGCTGCAATGTGAGATTTGGATGAGGTTTTATCATTACAAGCTCGCATGGGATGTGTAATGAGGGAAAAAGCATGATTTTTATCCTCCACGAGAGGGGCCCTGACAGCGCCCCATTCATCCGGCTGAACGCGCACCCTCGCCGGCTTCCACTGCTCGGGCGAGCCGCTAGGATTGCTCTGCCCCACCGGTCCCGTTCCAAGCCAGCTACCTGCTTGAAACTGCACAATATGCTCACAAGCACCCTGTTCTTCACATGCAGAGGCAAGAAAGAGGCAGAATCGGTGTAATTCGGCCAGTCTGACAGTAAATGTGGTGGAGAGCAAAACAGCCGTTTCAGATCGATAGGATGCTTTTTTGCACATTTCGACTTAAAAATGCCCTGTCCTCACTGAATATTGAGCTGCAATGTGTGATTTGGATGAGGTTTTATCATTACAAGCTCGCATGGGATGTGTAATGAGGGAAAAAGCATGATTTTTATCCTCCACGAGAGGGGCCCTGACAGCGCCCCATTCATCCGGCTGAACGCGCACCCTCGCCGGCTTCCACTGCTCGGGCGAGCCGCTAGGATTGCTCTGCCCCACCGGTCCCGTTCCAAGCCAGCTACCTGCTTGAAACTGCACAATATGCTCACAAGCACCCTGTTCTTCACATGTAGAGGCAAGAAAGAGGCAGAATCGGTCTAATTCGGCCAGTCTGACAGTAAATGTGGTGGAGAGCAAAACAGCCGTTTCAGAGCGATAGGATGCTTTTTTGCACATTTCGACTTAAAAAGGCCCTGTCCTCACTGAATATTGAGCTGCAATGTGAGATTTGGATGAGGTTTTATCATTACAAGCTCGCATGGGATGTGTAATGAGGGAAAAAGCATGATTTTTATCCTCCACGAGAGGGGCCCTGACAGCGCCCCATTCATCCGGCTGAACGCGCACCCTCGCCGGCTTCCACTGCTCGGGCGAGCCGCTAGGATTGCTCTGCCCCACCGGTCCCGTTCCAAGCCAGCTACCTGCTTGAAACTGCACAATATGCTCACAAGCACCCTGTTCTTCACATGCAGAGGCAAGAAAGAGGCAGAATCGGTCTAATTCGGCCAGTCTGACAGTAAATGTGGTGGAGAGCAAAACAGCCGTTTCAGAGCGATAGGATGCTTTTTTGCACATTTCGACTTAAAAAGGCCCTGTCCTCACTGAATATTGAGCTGCAATGTGTGATTTGGATGAGGTTTTATCATTACAAGCTCGCATGGGATGTGTAATGAGGGAAAAAGCATGATTTTTATCCTCCACGAGAGGGGCCCTGACAGCGCCCCATTCATCCGGCTGAACGCGCACCCTCGCCGGCTTCCACTGCTCGGGCGAGCCGCTAGGATTGCTCTGCCCCACCGGTCCCGTTCCAAGCCAGCTACCTGCGTGAAACTGCACAATATGCTCACAAGCACCCTGTTCTTCACATGCAGAGGCAAGAAAGAGGCAGAATCGGTCTAATTCGGCCAGTCTGACAGTAAATGTGGTGGAGAGCAAAACAGCCGTTTCAGAGCGATAGGATGCTTTTTTGCACATTTCGACTTAAAAAGGCCCTGTCCTCACTGAATATTGAGCTGCAATGTGTGATTTGGATGAGGTTTTATCATTACAAGCTCGCATGGGATGTGTAATGAGGGAAAAAGCATGATTTTTATCCTCCACGAGAGGGGCCCTGACAGCGCCCCATTCATCCGGCTGAACGCGCACCCTCGCCGGCTTCCACTGCTCGGGCGAGCCGCTAGGATTGCTCTGCCCCACCGGTCCCGTTCCAAGCCAGCTACCTACTTGAAACTGCACAATATGCTCACAAGCACCCTGTTCTTCACATGCAGAGGCAAGAAAGAGGCAGAATCGGTCTAATTCGGCCAGTCTGACAGTAAATGTGGTGGAGAGCAAAACAGCCGTTTCAGAGCGATAGGACGCTTTTTTGCACATTTCGACTTAAAAAGGCCCTGTCCTCACTGAATATTGAGCTGCAATGTGTGATTTGGATGAGGTTTTATCATTACAAGCTCGCATGGGATGTGTAATGAGGGAAAAAGCATGATTTTTATCCTCCACGAGAGGGGCCCTGACAGCGCCCCATTCATCCGGCTGAACGCGCACCCTCGCCGGCTTCCACTGCTCGGGCGAGCCGCTAGGATTGCTCTGCCCCACCGGTCCCGTTCCAAGCCAGCTACCTGCGTGAAACTGCACAATATGCTCACAAGCACCCTGTTCTTCACATGCAGAGGCAAGAAAGAGGCAGAATCGGTCTAATTCGGCCAGTCTGACAGTAAATGTGGTGGAGAGCAAAACAGCCGTTTCAGAGCGATAGGATGCTTTTTTGCACATTTCGACTTAAAAAGGCCCTGTCCTCACTGAATATTGAGCTGCAATGTGTGATTTGGATGAGGTTTTATCATTACAAGCTCGCATGGGATGTGTAATGAGGGAAAAAGCATGATTTTTATCCTCCACGAGAGGGGCCCTGACAGCGCCCCATTCATCCGGCTGAACGCGCACCCTCGCCGGCTTCCACTGCTCGGGCGAGCCGCTAGGATTGCTCTGCCCCACCGGTCCCGTTCCAAGCCAGCTACCTGCTTGAAACTGCACAGTATTGCTCACAAGCACCCTGTTCTTCACATGCAGAGGCAAGAAAGAGGCAGAATCGGTCTAATTCGGCCAGTCTGACAGTAAATGTGGTGGAGAGCAAAACAGCCGTTTCAGAGCGATAGGACGCTTTTTTGCACATTTCGACTTAAAAAGGCCCTGTCCTCACTGAATATTGAGCTGCAATGTGTGATTTGGATGAGGTTTTATCATTACAAGCTCGCATGGGATGTGTAATGAGGGAAAAAGCATGATTTTTATCCTCCACGAGAGGGGCCCTGACAGCGCCCCATTCATCCGGCTGAACGCGCACCCTCGCCGGCTTCCACTGCTCGGGCGAGCCGCTAGGATTGCTCTGCCCCACCGGTCCCGTTCCAAGCCAGCTACCTGCTTGAAACTGCACAATATGCTCACAAGCACCCTGTTCTTCACATGCAGAGGCAAGAAAGAGGCAGAATCGGTGTAATTCGGCCAGTCTGACAGTAAATGTGGTGGAGAGCAAAACAGCCGTTTCAGAGCGATAGGATGCTTTTTTGCACATTTCGACTTAAAAATGCCCTGTCCTCACTGAATATTGAGCTGCAATGTGTGATTTGGATGAGGTTTTATCATTACAAGCTCGCATGGGATGTGTAATGAGGGAAAAAGCATGATTTTTATCCTCCACGAGAGGGGCCCTGACAGCGCCCCATTCATCCGGCTGAACGCGCACCCTCGCCGGCTTCCACTGCTCGGGCGAGCCGCTAGGATTGCTCTGCCCCACCGGTCCCGTTCCAAGCCAGCTACCTGCTTGAAACTGCACAATATGCTCACAAGCACCCTGTTCTTCACATGCAGAGGCAAGAAAGAGGCAGAATCGGTCTAATTCGACTAGTCTGACAGTAAATGTGGTGGAGAGCAAAACAGCCGTTTCAGAGCGATAGGATGCTTTTTTGCACATTTCGACTTAAAAAGGCCCTGTCCTCACTGAATATTGAGCTGCAATGTGTGATTTGGATGAGGTTTTATCATTACAAGCTCGCATGGGATGTGTAATGAGGGAAAAAGCATGATTTTTATCCTCCACGAGAGGGGCCCTGACAGCGCCCCATTCATCCGGCTGAACGCGCACCCTCGCCGGCTTCCACTGCTCGGGCGAGCCGCTAGGATTGCTCTGCCCCACCGGTCCCGTTCCAAGCCAGCTACCTGCGTGAAACTGCACAATATGCTCACAAGCACCCTGTTCTTCACATGCAGAGGCAAGAAAGAGGCAGAATCGGTCTAATTCGGCCAGTCTGACAGTAAATGTGGTGGAGAGCAAAACAGCCGTTTCAGAGCGATAGGATGCTTTTTTGCACATTTCGACTTAAAAAGGCCCTGTCCTCACTGAATATTGAGCTGCAATGTGTGATTTGGATGAGGTTTTATCATTACAAGCTCGCATGGGATGTGTAATGAGGGAAAAAGCATGATTTTTATCCTCCACGAGAGGGGCCCTGACAGCGCCCCATTCATCCGGCTGAACGCGCACCCTCGCCGGCTTCCACTGCTCGGGCGAGCCGCTAGGATTGCTCTGCCCCACCGGTCCCGTTCCAAGCCAGCTACCTGCGTGAAACTGCACAGTATGCTCACAAGCACCCTGTTCTTCACATGTAGAGGCAAGAAAGAGGCAGAATCGGTCTAATTCGGCCAGTCTGACAGTAAATGTGGTGGAGAGCAAAACAGCCGTTTCAGAGCGATAGGATGCTTTTTTGCACATTTCGACTTAAAAAGGCCCTGTCCTCACTGAATATTGAGCTGCAATGTGTGATTTGGATGAGGTTTTATCATTACAAGCTCGCATGGGATGTGTAATGAGGGAAAAAGCATGATTTTTATCCTCCACGAGAGGGGCCCTGACAGCGCCCCATTCATCCGGCTGAACGCGCACCCTCGCCGGCTTCCACTGCTCGGGCGAGCCGCTAGGATTGCTCTGCCCCACCGGTCCCGTTCCAAGCCAGCTACCTGCTTGAAACTGCACAATATGCTCACAAGCACCCTGTTCTTCACATGCAGAGGCAAGAAAGAGGCAGAATCGGTCTAATTCGGCCAGTCTGACAGTAAATGTGGTGGAGAGCAAAACAGCCGTTTCAGAGCGATAGGACGCTTTTTTGCACATTTCGACTTAAAAAGGCCCTGTCCTCACTGAATATTGAGCTGCAATGTGTGATTTGGATGAGGTTTTATCATTACAAGCTCGCATGGGATGTGTAATGAGGGAAAAAGCATGATTTTTATCCTCCACGAGAGGGGCCCTGACAGCGCCCCATTCATCCGGCTGAACGCGCACCCTCGCCGGCTTCCACTGCTCGGGCGAGCCGCTAGGATTGCTCTGCCCCACCGGTCCCGTTCCAAGCCAGCTACCTGCTTGAAACTGCACAGTATTGCTCACAAGCACCCTGTTCTTCACATGCAGAGGCAAGAAAGAGGCAGAATCGGTCTAATTCGGCCAGTCTGACAGTAAATGTGGTGGAGAGCAAAACAGCCGTTTCAGAGCGATAGGACGCTTTTTTGCACATTTCGACTTAAAAAGGCCCTGTCCTCACTGAATATTGAGCTGCAATGTGTGATTTGGATGAGGTTTTATCATTACAAGCTCGCATGGGATGTGTAATGAGGGAAAAAGCATGATTTTTATCCTCCACGAGAGGGGCCCTGACAGCGCCCCATTCATCCGGCTGAACGCGCACCCTCGCCGGCTTCCACTGCTCGGGCGAGCCGCTAGGATTGCTCTGCCCCACCGGTCCCGTTCCAAGCCAGCTACCTGCGTGAAACTGCACAGTATGCTCACAAGCACCCTGTTCTTCACATGTAGAGGCAAGAAAGAGGCAGAATCGGTCTAATTCGGCCAGTCTGACAGTAAATGTGGTGGAGAGCAAAACAGCCGTTTCAGAGCGATAGGATGCTTTTTTGCACATTTCGACTTAAAAAGGCCCTGTCCTCACTGAATATTGAGCTGCAATGTGTGATTTGGATGAGGTTTTATCATTACAAGCTCGCATGGGATGTGTAATGAGGGAAAAAGCATGATTTTTATCCTCCACGAGAGGGGCCCTGACAGCGCCCCATTCATCCGGCTGAACGCGCACCCTCGCCGGCTTCCACTGCTCGGGCGAGCCGCTAGGATTGCTCTGCCCCACCGGTCCCGTTCCAAGCCAGCTACCTGCTTGAAACTGCACAATATGCTCACAAGCACCCTGTTCTTCACATGCAGAGGCAAGAAAGAGGCAGAATCGGTCTAATTCGGCCAGTCTGACAGTAAATGTGGTGGAGAGCAAAACAGCCGTTTCAGAGCGATAGGACGCTTTTTTGCACATTTCGACTTAAAAAGGCCCTGTCCTCACTGAATATTGAGCTGCAATGTGTGATTTGGATGAGGTTTTATCATTACAAGCTCGCATGGGATGTGTAATGAGGGAAAAAGCATGATTTTTATCCTCCACGAGAGGGGCCCTGACAGCGCCCCATTCATCCGGCTGAACGCGCACCCTCGCCGGCTTCCACTGCTCGGGCGAGCCGCTAGGATTGCTCTGCCCCACCGGTCCCGTTCCAAGCCAGCTACCTGCTTGAAACTGCACAATATGCTCACAAGCACCCTGTTCTTCACATGCAGAGGCAAGAAAGAGGCAGAATCGGTCTAATTCGGCCAGTCTGACAGTAAATGTGGTGGAGAGCAAAACAGCCGTTTCAGAGCGATAGGACGCTTTTTTGCACATTTCGACTTAAAAAGGCCCTGTCCTCACTGAATATTGAGCTGCAATGTGTGATTTGGATGAGGTTTTATCATTACAAGCTCGCATGGGATGTGTAATGAGGGAAAAAGCATGATTTTTATCCTCCACGAGAGGGGCCCTGACAGCGCCCCATTCATCCGGCTGAACGCGCACCCTCGCCGGCTTCCACTGCTCGGGCGAGCCGCTAGGATTGCTCTGCCCCACCGGTCCCGTTCCAAGCCAGCTACCTGCTTGAAACTGCACAATATGCTCACAAGCACCCTGTTCTTCACATGTAGAGGCAAGAAAGAGGCAGAATCGGTCTAATTCGGCCAGTCTGACAGTAAATGTGGTGGAGAGCAAAACAGCCGTTTCAGAGCGATAGGATGCATTTTTACACATTTCGACTTAAAAAGGCCCTGTCCTCACTGAATATTGAGCTGCAATGTGAGATTTGGATGAGGTTTTATCATTACAAGCTCGCATGGGATGTGTAATGAGGGAAAAAGCATGATTTTTATCCTCCACGAGAGGGGCCCTGACAGCGCCCCATTCATCCGGCTGAACGCGCACCCTCGCCGGCTTCCACTGCTCGGGCGAGCCGCTAGGATTGCTCTGCCCCACCGGTCCCGTTCCAAGCCAGCTACCTGCTTGAAACTGCACAATATGCTCACAAGCACCCTGTTCTTCACATGCAGAGGCAAGAAAGAGGCAGAATCGGTGTAATTCGGCCAGTCTGACAGTAAATGTGGTGGAGAGCAAAACAGCCGTTTCAGATCGATAGGATGCTTTTTTGCACATTTCGACTTAAAAATGCCCTGTCCTCACTGAATATTGAGCTGCAATGTGTGATTTGGATGAGGTTTTATCATTACAAGCTCGCATGGGATGTGTAATGAGGGAAAAAGCATGATTTTTATCCTCCACGAGAGGGGCCCTGACAGCGCCCCATTCATCCGGCTGAACGCGCACCCTCGCCGGCTTCCACTGCTCGGGCGAGCCGCTAGGATTGCTCTGCCCCACCGGTCCCGTTCCAAGCCAGCTACCTGCTTGAAACTGCACAATATGCTCACAAGCACCCTGTTCTTCACATGTAGAGGCAAGAAAGAGGCAGAATCGGTCTAATTCGGCCAGTCTGACAGTAAATGTGGTGGAGAGCAAAACAGCCGTTTCAGAGCGATAGGATGCTTTTTTGCACATTTCGACTTAAAAAGGCCCTGTCCTCACTGAATATTGAGCTGCAATGTGAGATTTGGATGAGGTTTTATCATTACAAGCTCGCATGGGATGTGTAATGAGGGAAAAAGCATGATTTTTATCCTCCACGAGAGGGGCCCTGACAGCGCCCCATTCATCCGGCTGAACGCGCACCCTCGCCGGCTTCCACTGCTCGGGCGAGCCGCTAGGATTGCTCTGCCCCACCGGTCCCGTTCCAAGCCAGCTACCTGCTTGAAACTGCACAATATGCTCACAAGCACCCTGTTCTTCACATGCAGAGGCAAGAAAGAGGCAGAATCGGTCTAATTCGGCCAGTCTGACAGTAAATGTGGTGGAGAGCAAAACAGCCGTTTCAGAGCGATAGGATGCTTTTTTGCACATTTCGACTTAAAAAGGCCCTGTCCTCACTGAATATTGAGCTGCAATGTGTGATTTGGATGAGGTTTTATCATTACAAGCTCGCATGGGATGTGTAATGAGGGAAAAAGCATGATTTTTATCCTCCACGAGAGGGGCCCTGACAGCGCCCCATTCATCCGGCTGAACGCGCACCCTCGCCGGCTTCCACTGCTCGGGCGAGCCGCTAGGATTGCTCTGCCCCACCGGTCCCGTTCCAAGCCAGCTACCTGCGTGAAACTGCACAATATGCTCACAAGCACCCTGTTCTTCACATGCAGAGGCAAGAAAGAGGCAGAATCGGTCTAATTCGGCCAGTCTGACAGTAAATGTGGTGGAGAGCAAAACAGCCGTTTCAGAGCGATAGGATGCTTTTTTGCACATTTCGACTTAAAAAGGCCCTGTCCTCACTGAATATTGAGCTGCAATGTGTGATTTGGATGAGGTTTTATCATTACAAGCTCGCATGGGATGTGTAATGAGGGAAAAAGCATGATTTTTATCCTCCACGAGAGGGGCCCTGACAGCGCCCCATTCATCCGGCTGAACGCGCACCCTCGCCGGCTTCCACTGCTCGGGCGAGCCGCTAGGATTGCTCTGCCCCACCGGTCCCGTTCCAAGCCAGCTACCTACTTGAAACTGCACAATATGCTCACAAGCACCCTGTTCTTCACATGCAGAGGCAAGAAAGAGGCAGAATCGGTCTAATTCGGCCAGTCTGACAGTAAATGTGGTGGAGAGCAAAACAGCCGTTTCAGAGCGATAGGACGCTTTTTTGCACATTTCGACTTAAAAAGGCCCTGTCCTCACTGAATATTGAGCTGCAATGTGTGATTTGGATGAGGTTTTATCATTACAAGCTCGCATGGGATGTGTAATGAGGGAAAAAGCATGATTTTTATCCTCCACGAGAGGGGCCCTGACAGCGCCCCATTCATCCGGCTGAACGCGCACCCTCGCCGGCTTCCACTGCTCGGGCGAGCCGCTAGGATTGCTCTGCCCCACCGGTCCCGTTCCAAGCCAGCTACCTGCGTGAAACTGCACAATATGCTCACAAGCACCCTGTTCTTCACATGCAGAGGCAAGAAAGAGGCAGAATCGGTCTAATTCGGCCAGTCTGACAGTAAATGTGGTGGAGAGCAAAACAGCCGTTTCAGAGCGATAGGATGCTTTTTTGCACATTTCGACTTAAAAAGGCCCTGTCCTCACTGAATATTGAGCTGCAATGTGTGATTTGGATGAGGTTTTATCATTACAAGCTCGCATGGGATGTGTAATGAGGGAAAAAGCATGATTTTTATCCTCCACGAGAGGGGCCCTGACAGCGCCCCATTCATCCGGCTGAACGCGCACCCTCGCCGGCTTCCACTGCTCGGGCGAGCCGCTAGGATTGCTCTGCCCCACCGGTCCCGTTCCAAGCCAGCTACCTGCTTGAAACTGCACAGTATTGCTCACAAGCACCCTGTTCTTCACATGCAGAGGCAAGAAAGAGGCAGAATCGGTCTAATTCGGCCAGTCTGACAGTAAATGTGGTGGAGAGCAAAACAGCCGTTTCAGAGCGATAGGACGCTTTTTTGCACATTTCGACTTAAAAAGGCCCTGTCCTCACTGAATATTGAGCTGCAATGTGTGATTTGGATGAGGTTTTATCATTACAAGCTCGCATGGGATGTGTAATGAGGGAAAAAGCATGATTTTTATCCTCCACGAGAGGGGCCCTGACAGCGCCCCATTCATCCGGCTGAACGCGCACCCTCGCCGGCTTCCACTGCTCGGGCGAGCCGCTAGGATTGCTCTGCCCCACCGGTCCCGTTCCAAGCCAGCTACCTGCTTGAAACTGCACAATATGCTCACAAGCACCCTGTTCTTCACATGCAGAGGCAAGAAAGAGGCAGAATCGGTGTAATTCGGCCAGTCTGACAGTAAATGTGGTGGAGAGCAAAACAGCCGTTTCAGAGCGATAGGATGCTTTTTTGCACATTTCGACTTAAAAATGCCCTGTCCTCACTGAATATTGAGCTGCAATGTGTGATTTGGATGAGGTTTTATCATTACAAGCTCGCATGGGATGTGTAATGAGGGAAAAAGCATGATTTTTATCCTCCACGAGAGGGGCCCTGACAGCGCCCCATTCATCCGGCTGAACGCGCACCCTCGCCGGCTTCCACTGCTCGGGCGAGCCGCTAGGATTGCTCTGCCCCACCGGTCCCGTTCCAAGCCAGCTACCTGCTTGAAACTGCACAATATGCTCACAAGCACCCTGTTCTTCACATGCAGAGGCAAGAAAGAGGCAGAATCGGTCTAATTCGACTAGTCTGACAGTAAATGTGGTGGAGAGCAAAACAGCCGTTTCAGAGCGATAGGATGCTTTTTTGCACATTTCGACTTAAAAAGGCCCTGTCCTCACTGAATATTGAGCTGCAATGTGTGATTTGGATGAGGTTTTATCATTACAAGCTCGCATGGGATGTGTAATGAGGGAAAAAGCATGATTTTTATCCTCCACGAGAGGGGCCCTGACAGCGCCCCATTCATCCGGCTGAACGCGCACCCTCGCCGGCTTCCACTGCTCGGGCGAGCCGCTAGGATTGCTCTGCCCCACCGGTCCCGTTCCAAGCCAGCTACCTGCGTGAAACTGCACAATATGCTCACAAGCACCCTGTTCTTCACATGCAGAGGCAAGAAAGAGGCAGAATCGGTCTAATTCGGCCAGTCTGACAGTAAATGTGGTGGAGAGCAAAACAGCCGTTTCAGAGCGATAGGATGCTTTTTTGCACATTTCGACTTAAAAAGGCCCTGTCCTCACTGAATATTGAGCTGCAATGTGTGATTTGGATGAGGTTTTATCATTACAAGCTCGCATGGGATGTGTAATGAGGGAAAAAGCATGATTTTTATCCTCCACGAGAGGGGCCCTGACAGCGCCCCATTCATCCGGCTGAACGCGCACCCTCGCCGGCTTCCACTGCTCGGGCGAGCCGCTAGGATTGCTCTGCCCCACCGGTCCCGTTCCAAGCCAGCTACCTGCGTGAAACTGCACAGTATGCTCACAAGCACCCTGTTCTTCACATGCAGAGGCAAGAAAGAGGCAGAATCGGTCTAATTCGGCCAGTCTGACAGTAAATGTGGTGGAGAGCAAAACAGCCGTTTCAGAGCGATAGGATGCTTTTTTGCACATTTCGACTTAAAAAGGCCCTGTCCTCACTGAATATTGAGCTGCAATGTGTGATTTGGATGAGGTTTTATCATTACAAGCTCGCATGGGATGTGTAATGAGGGAAAAAGCATGATTTTTATCCTCCACGAGAGGGGCCCTGACAGCGCCCCATTCATCCGGCTGAACGCGCACCCTCGCCGGCTTCCACTGCTCGGGCGAGCCGCTAGGATTGCTCTGCCCCACCGGTCCCGTTCCAAGCCAGCTACCTGCTTGAAACTGCACAATATGCTCACAAGCACCCTGTTCTTCACATGCAGAGGCAAGAAAGAGGCAGAATCGGTCTAATTCGGCCAGTCTGACAGTAAATGTGGTGGAGAGCAAAACAGCCGTTTCAGAGCGATAGGACGCTTTTTTGCACATTTCGACTTAAAAAGGCCCTGTCCTCACTGAATATTGAGCTGCAATGTGTGATTTGGATGAGGTTTTATCATTACAAGCTCGCATGGGATGTGTAATGAGGGAAAAAGCATGATTTTTATCCTCCACGAGAGGGGCCCTGACAGCGCCCCATTCATCCGGCTGAACGCGCACCCTCGCCGGCTTCCACTGCTCGGGCGAGCCGCTAGGATTGCTCTGCCCCACCGGTCCCGTTCCAAGCCAGCTACCTGCTTGAAACTGCACAATATGCTCACAAGCACCCTGTTCTTCACATGCAGAGGCAAGAAAGAGGCAGAATCGGTCTAATTCGGCCAGTCTGACAGTAAATGTGGTGGAGAGCAAAACAGCCGTTTCAGAGCGATAGGACGCTTTTTTGCACATTTCGACTTAAAAAGGCCCTGTCCTCACTGAATATTGAGCTGCAATGTGTGATTTGGATGAGGTTTTATCATTACAAGCTCGCATGGGATGTGTAATGAGGGAAAAAGCATGATTTTTATCCTCCACGAGAGGGGCCCTGACAGCGCCCCATTCATCCGGCTGAACGCGCACCCTCGCCGGCTTCCACTGCTCGGGCGAGCCGCTAGGATTGCTCTGCCCCACCGGTCCCGTTCCAAGCCAGCTACCTGCTTGAAACTGCACAATATGCTCACAAGCACCCTGTTCTTCACATGCAGAGGCAAGAAAGAGGCAGAATCGGTCTAATTCGGCCAGTCTGACAGTAAATGTGGTGGAGAGCAAAACAGCCGTTTCAGAGCGATAGGACGCTTTTTTGCACATTTCGACTTAAAAAGGCCCTGTCCTCACTGAATATTGAGCTGCAATGTGTGATTTGGATGAGGTTTTATCATTACAAGCTCGCATGGGATGTGTAATGAGGGAAAAAGCATGATTTTTATCCTCCACGAGAGGGGCCCTGACAGCGCCCCATTCATCCGGCTGAACGCGCACCCTCGCCGGCTTCCACTGCTCGGGCGAGCCGCTAGGATTGCTCTGCCCCACCGGTCCCGTTCCAAGCCAGCTACCTGCTTGAAACTGCACAATATGCTCACAAGCACCCTGTTCTTCACATGTAGAGGCAAGAAAGAGGCAGAATCGGTCTAATTCGGCCAGTCTGACAGTAAATGTGGTGGAGAGCAAAACAGCCGTTTCAGAGCGATAGGATGCATTTTTACACATTTCGACTTAAAAAGGCCCTGTCCTCACTGAATATTGAGCTGCAATGTGAGATTTGGATGAGGTTTTATCATTACAAGCTCGCATGGGATGTGTAATGAGGGAAAAAGCATGATTTTTATCCTCCACGAGAGGGGCCCTGACAGCGCCCCATTCATCCGGCTGAACGCGCACCCTCGCCGGCTTCCACTGCTCGGGCGAGCCGCTAGGATTGCTCTGCCCCACCGGTCCCGTTCCAAGCCAGCTACCTGCTTGAAACTGCACAATATGCTCACAAGCACCCTGTTCTTCACATGCAGAGGCAAGAAAGAGGCAGAATCGGTGTAATTCGGCCAGTCTGACAGTAAATGTGGTGGAGAGCAAAACAGCCGTTTCAGAGCGATAGGATGCTTTTTTGCACATTTCGACTTAAAAATGCCCTGTCCTCACTGAATATTGAGCTGCAATGTGTGATTTGGATGAGGTTTTATCATTACAAGCTCGCATGGGATGTGTAATGAGGGAAAAAGCATGATTTTTATCCTCCACGAGAGGGGCCCTGACAGCGCCCCATTCATCCGGCTGAACGCGCACCCTCGCCGGCTTCCACTGCTCGGGCGAGCCGCTAGGATTGCTCTGCCCCACCGGTCCCGTTCCAAGCCAGCTACCTGCTTGAAACTGCACAATATGCTCACAAGCACCCTGTTCTTCACATGTAGAGGCAAGAAAGAGGCAGAATCGGTCTAATTCGGCCAGTCTGACAGTAAATGTGGTGGAGAGCAAAACAGCCGTTTCAGAGCGATAGGATGCTTTTTTGCACATTTCGACTTAAAAAGGCCCTGTCCTCACTGAATATTGAGCTGCAATGTGAGATTTGGATGAGGTTTTATCATTACAAGCTCGCATGGGATGTGTAATGAGGGAAAAAGCATGATTTTTATCCTCCACGAGAGGGGCCCTGACAGCGCCCCATTCATCCGGCTGAACGCGCACCCTCGCCGGCTTCCACTGCTCGGGCGAGCCGCTAGGATTGCTCTGCCCCACCGGTCCCGTTCCAAGCCAGCTACCTGCTTGAAACTGCACAATATGCTCACAAGCACCCTGTTCTTCACATGCAGAGGCAAGAAAGAGGCAGAATCGGTCTAATTCGGCCAGTCTGACAGTAAATGTGGTGGAGAGCAAAACAGCCGTTTCAGAGCGATAGGATGCTTTTTTGCACATTTCGACTTAAAAAGGCCCTGTCCTCACTGAATATTGAGCTGCAATGTGTGATTTGGATGAGGTTTTATCATTACAAGCTCGCATGGGATGTGTAATGAGGGAAAAAGCATGATTTTTATCCTCCACGAGAGGGGCCCTGACAGCGCCCCATTCATCCGGCTGAACGCGCACCCTCGCCGGCTTCCACTGCTCGGGCGAGCCGCTAGGATTGCTCTGCCCCACCGGTCCCGTTCCAAGCCAGCTACCTGCGTGAAACTGCACAATATGCTCACAAGCACCCTGTTCTTCACATGCAGAGGCAAGAAAGAGGCAGAATCGGTCTAATTCGGCCAGTCTGACAGTAAATGTGGTGGAGAGCAAAACAGCCGTTTCAGAGCGATAGGATGCTTTTTTGCACATTTCGACTTAAAAAGGCCCTGTCCTCACTGAATATTGAGCTGCAATGTGTGATTTGGATGAGGTTTTATCATTACAAGCTCGCATGGGATGTGTAATGAGGGAAAAAGCATGATTTTTATCCTCCACGAGAGGGGCCCTGACAGCGCCCCATTCATCCGGCTGAACGCGCACCCTCGCCGGCTTCCACTGCTCGGGCGAGCCGCTAGGATTGCTCTGCCCCACCGGTCCCGTTCCAAGCCAGCTACCTACTTGAAACTGCACAATATGCTCACAAGCACCCTGTTCTTCACATGCAGAGGCAAGAAAGAGGCAGAATCGGTCTAATTCGGCCAGTCTGACAGTAAATGTGGTGGAGAGCAAAACAGCCGTTTCAGAGCGATAGGACGCTTTTTTGCACATTTCGACTTAAAAAGGCCCTGTCCTCACTGAATATTGAGCTGCAATGTGAGATTTGGATGAGGTTTTATCATTACAAGCTCGCATGGGATGTGTAATGAGGGAAAAAGCATGATTTTTATCCTCCACGAGAGGGGCCCTGACAGCGCCCCATTCATCCGGCTGAACGCGCACCCTCGCCGGCTTCCACTGCTCGGGCGAGCCGCTAGGATTGCTCTGCCCCACCGGTCCCGTTCCAAGCCAGCTACCTGCTTGAAACTGCACAATATGCTCACAAGCACCCTGTTCTTCACATGCAGAGGCAAGAAAGAGGCAGAATCGGTCTAATTCGGCCAGTCTGACAGTAAATGTGGTGGAGAGCAAAACAGCCGTTTCAGAGCGATAGGATGCTTTTTTGCACATTTCGACTTAAAAAGGCCCTGTCCTCACTGAATATTGAGCTGCAATGTGTGATTTGGATGAGGTTTTATCATTACAAGCTCGCATGGGATGTGTAATGAGGGAAAAAGCATGATTTTTATCCTCCACGAGAGGGGCCCTGACAGCGCCCCATTCATCCGGCTGAACGCGCACCCTCGCCGGCTTCCACTGCTCGGGCGAGCCGCTAGGATTGCTCTGCCCCACCGGTCCCGTTCCAAGCCAGCTACCTGCTTGAAACTGCACAATATGCTCACAAGCACCCTGTTCTTCACATGCAGAGGCAAGAAAGAGGCAGAATCGGTCTAATTCGGCCAGTCTGACAGTAAATGTGGTGGAGAGCAAAACAGCCGTTTCAGAGCGATAGGATGCTTTTTTGCACATTTCGACTTAAAAAGGCCCTGTCCTCACTGAATATTGAGCTGCAATGTGTGATTTGGATGAGGTTTTATCATTACAAGCTCGCATGGGATGTGTAATGAGGGAAAAAGCATGATTTTTATCCTCCACGAGAGGGGCCCTGACAGCGCCCCATTCATCCGGCTGAA
Organism: Chelon labrosus; assembly: GCF_963514085.1. Lineage (NCBI taxonomy): Eukaryota > Metazoa > Chordata > Actinopteri > Mugiliformes > Mugilidae > Chelon > Chelon labrosus. The sequence continues at coordinate 232,595 of NW_028181561.1, forward strand.
CGCGCACCCTCGCCGGCTTCCACTGCTCGGGCGAGCCGCTAGGATTGCTCTGCCCCACCGGTCCCGTTCCAAGCCAGCTACCTGCGTGAAACTGCACAATATGCTCACAAGCACCCTGTTCTTCACATGCAGAGGCAAGAAAGAGGCAGAATCGGTCTAATTCGGCCAGTCTGACAGTAAATGTGGTGGAGAGCAAAACAGCCGTTTCAGAGCGATAGGATGCTTTTTTGCACATTTCGACTTAAAAAGGCCCTGTCCTCACTGAATATTGAGCTGCAATGTGTGATTTGGATGAGGTTTTATCATTACAAGCTCGCATGGGATGTGTAATGAGGGAAAAAGCATGATTTTTATCCTCCACGAGAGGGGCCCTGACAGCGCCCCATTCATCCGGCTGAACGCGCACCCTCGCCGGCTTCCACTGCTCGGGCGAGCCGCTAGGATTGCTCTGCCCCACCGGTCCCGTTCCAAGCCAGCTACCTACTTGAAACTGCACAATATGCTCACAAGCACCCTGTTCTTCACATGCAGAGGCAAGAAAGAGGCAGAATCGGTCTAATTCGGCCAGTCTGACAGTAAATGTGGTGGAGAGCAAAACAGCCGTTTCAGAGCGATAGGACGCTTTTTTGCACATTTCGACTTAAAAAGGCCCTGTCCTCACTGAATATTGAGCTGCAATGTGTGATTTGGATGAGGTTTTATCATTACAAGCTCGCATGGGATGTGTAATGAGGGAAAAAGCATGATTTTTATCCTCCACGAGAGGGGCCCTGACAGCGCCCCATTCATCCGGCTGAACGCGCACCCTCGCCGGCTTCCACTGCTCGGGCGAGCCGCTAGGATTGCTCTGCCCCACCGGTCCCGTTCCAAGCCAGCTACCTGCGTGAAACTGCACAATATGCTCACAAGCACCCTGTTCTTCACATGCAGAGGCAAGAAAGAGGCAGAATCGGTCTAATTCGGCCAGTCTGACAGTAAATGTGGTGGAGAGCAAAACAGCCGTTTCAGAGCGATAGGATGCTTTTTTGCACATTTCGACTTAAAAAGGCCCTGTCCTCACTGAATATTGAGCTGCAATGTGTGATTTGGATGAGGTTTTATCATTACAAGCTCGCATGGGATGTGTAATGAGGGAAAAAGCATGATTTTTATCCTCCACGAGAGGGGCCCTGACAGCGCCCCATTCATCCGGCTGAACGCGCACCCTCGCCGGCTTCCACTGCTCGGGCGAGCCGCTAGGATTGCTCTGCCCCACCGGTCCCGTTCCAAGCCAGCTACCTGCTTGAAACTGCACAGTATGCTCACAAGCACCCTGTTCTTCACATGTAGAGGCAAGAAAGAGGCAGAATCGGTCTAATTCGGCCAGTCTGACAGTAAATGTGGTGGAGAGCAAAACAGCCGTTTCAGAGCGATAGGATGCTTTTTTGCACATTTCGACTTAAAAAGGCCCTGTCCTCACTGAATATTGAGCTGCAATGTGTGATTTGGATGAGGTTTTATCATTACAAGCTCGCATGGGATGTGTAATGAGGGAAAAAGCATGATTTTTATCCTCCACGAGAGGGGCCCTGACAGCGCCCCATTCATCCGGCTGAACGCGCACCCTCGCCGGCTTCCACTGCTCGGGCGAGCCGCTAGGATTGCTCTGCCCCACCGGTCCCGTTCCAAGCCAGCTACCTGCTTGAAACTGCACAGTATTGCTCACAAGCACCCTGTTCTTCACATGCAGAGGCAAGAAAGAGGCAGAATCGGTCTAATTCGGCCAGTCTGACAGTAAATGTGGTGGAGAGCAAAACAGCCGTTTCAGAGCGATAGGACGCTTTTTTGCACATTTCGACTTAAAAAGGCCCTGTCCTCACTGAATATTGAGCTGCAATGTGTGATTTGGATGAGGTTTTATCATTACAAGCTCGCATGGGATGTGTAATGAGGGAAAAAGCATGATTTTTATCCTCCACGAGAGGGGCCCTGACAGCGCCCCATTCATCCGGCTGAACGCGCACCCTCGCCGGCTTCCACTGCTCGGGCGAGCCGCTAGGATTGCTCTGCCCCACCGGTCCCGTTCCAAGCCAGCTACCTGCTTGAAACTGCACAATATGCTCACAAGCACCCTGTTCTTCACATGCAGAGGCAAGAAAGAGGCAGAATCGGTGTAATTCGGCCAGTCTGACAGTAAATGTGGTGGAGAGCAAAACAGCCGTTTCAGAGCGATAGGACGCTTTTTTGCACATTTCGACTTAAAAAGGCCCTGTCCTCACTGAATATTGAGCTGCAATGTGTGATTTGGATGAGGTTTTATCATTACAAGCTCGCATGGGATGTGTAATGAGGGAAAAAGCATGATTTTTATCCTCCACGAGAGGGGCCCTGACAGCGCCCCATTCATCCGGCTGAACGCGCACCCTCGCCGGCTTCCACTGCTCGGGCGAGCCGCTAGGATTGCTCTGCCCCACCGGTCCCGTTCCAAGCCAGCTACCTACTTGAAACTGCACAATATGCTCACAAGCACCCTGTTCTTCACATGCAGAGGCAAGAAAGAGGCAGAATCGGTCTAATTCGGCCAGTCTGACAGTAAATGTGGTGGAGAGCAAAACAGCCGTTTCAGAGCGATAGGACGCTTTTTTGCACATTTCGACTTAAAAAGGCCCTGTCCTCACTGAATATTGAGCTGCAATGTGTGATTTGGATGAGGTTTTATCATTACAAGCTCGCATGGGATGTGTAATGAGGGAAAAAGCATGATTTTTATCCTCCACGAGAGGGGCCCTGACAGCGCCCCATTCATCCGGCTGAACGCGCACCCTCGCCGGCTTCCACTGCTCGGGCGAGCCGCTAGGATTGCTCTGCCCCACCGGTCCCGTTCCAAGCCAGCTACCTGCGTGAAACTGCACAATATGCTCACAAGCACCCTGTTCTTCACATGCAGAGGCAAGAAAGAGGCAGAATCGGTCTAATTCGGCCAGTCTGACAGTAAATGTGGTGGAGAGCAAAACAGCCGTTTCAGAGCGATAGGATGCTTTTTTGCACATTTCGACTTAAAAAGGCCCTGTCCTCACTGAATATTGAGCTGCAATGTGTGATTTGGATGAGGTTTTATCATTACAAGCTCGCATGGGATGTGTAATGAGGGAAAAAGCATGATTTTTATCCTCCACGAGAGGGGCCCTGACAGCGCCCCATTCATCCGGCTGAACGCGCACCCTCGCCGGCTTCCACTGCTCGGGCGAGCCGCTAGGATTGCTCTGCCCCACCGGTCCCGTTCCAAGCCAGCTACCTGCTTGAAACTGCACAGTATGCTCACAAGCACCCTGTTCTTCACATGTAGAGGCAAGAAAGAGGCAGAATCGGTCTAATTCGGCCAGTCTGACAGTAAATGTGGTGGAGAGCAAAACAGCCGTTTCAGAGCGATAGGATGCTTTTTTGCACATTTCGACTTAAAAAGGCCCTGTCCTCACTGAATATTGAGCTGCAATGTGTGATTTGGATGAGGTTTTATCATTACAAGCTCGCATGGGATGTGTAATGAGGGAAAAAGCATGATTTTTATCCTCCACGAGAGGGGCCCTGACAGCGCCCCATTCATCCGGCTGAACGCGCACCCTCGCCGGCTTCCACTGCTCGGGCGAGCCGCTAGGATTGCTCTGCCCCACCGGTCCCGTTCCAAGCCAGCTACCTGCTTGAAACTGCACAGTATTGCTCACAAGCACCCTGTTCTTCACATGCAGAGGCAAGAAAGAGGCAGAATCGGTCTAATTCGGCCAGTCTGACAGTAAATGTGGTGGAGAGCAAAACAGCCGTTTCAGAGCGATAGGACGCTTTTTTGCACATTTCGACTTAAAAAGGCCCTGTCCTCACTGAATATTGAGCTGCAATGTGTGATTTGGATGAGGTTTTATCATTACAAGCTCGCATGGGATGTGTAATGAGGGAAAAAGCATGATTTTTATCCTCCACGAGAGGGGCCCTGACAGCGCCCCATTCATCCGGCTGAACGCGCACCCTCGCCGGCTTCCACTGCTCGGGCGAGCCGCTAGGATTGCTCTGCCCCACCGGTCCCGTTCCAAGCCAGCTACCTGCGTGAAACTGCACAGTATGCTCACAAGCACCCTGTTCTTCACATGTAGAGGCAAGAAAGAGGCAGAATCGGTCTAATTCGGCCAGTCTGACAGTAAATGTGGTGGAGAGCAAAACAGCCGTTTCAGAGCGATAGGATGCTTTTTTGCACATTTCGACTTAAAAAGGCCCTGTCCTCACTGAATATTGAGCTGCAATGTGTGATTTGGATGAGGTTTTATCATTACAAGCTCGCATGGGATGTGTAATGAGGGAAAAAGCATGATTTTTATCCTCCACGAGAGGGGCCCTGACAGCGCCCCATTCATCCGGCTGAACGCGCACCCTCGCCGGCTTCCACTGCTCGGGCGAGCCGCTAGGATTGCTCTGCCCCACCGGTCCCGTTCCAAGCCAGCTACCTGCTTGAAACTGCACAATATGCTCACAAGCACCCTGTTCTTCACATGCAGAGGCAAGAAAGAGGCAGAATCGGTCTAATTCGGCCAGTCTGACAGTAAATGTGGTGGAGAGCAAAACAGCCGTTTCAGAGCGATAGGACGCTTTTTTGCACATTTCGACTTAAAAAGGCCCTGTCCTCACTGAATATTGAGCTGCAATGTGTGATTTGGATGAGGTTTTATCATTACAAGCTCGCATGGGATGTGTAATGAGGGAAAAAGCATGATTTTTATCCTCCACGAGAGGGGCCCTGACAGCGCCCCATTCATCCGGCTGAACGCGCACCCTCGCCGGCTTCCACTGCTCGGGCGAGCCGCTAGGATTGCTCTGCCCCACCGGTCCCGTTCCAAGCCAGCTACCTGCTTGAAACTGCACAATATGCTCACAAGCACCCTGTTCTTCACATGCAGAGGCAAGAAAGAGGCAGAATCGGTCTAATTCGGCCAGTCTGACAGTAAATGTGGTGGAGAGCAAAACAGCCGTTTCAGAGCGATAGGACGCTTTTTTGCACATTTCGACTTAAAAAGGCCCTGTCCTCACTGAATATTGAGCTGCAATGTGTGATTTGGATGAGGTTTTATCATTACAAGCTCGCATGGGATGTGTAATGAGGGAAAAAGCATGATTTTTATCCTCCACGAGAGGGGCCCTGACAGCGCCCCATTCATCCGGCTGAACGCGCACCCTCGCCGGCTTCCACTGCTCGGGCGAGCCGCTAGGATTGCTCTGCCCCACCGGTCCCGTTCCAAGCCAGCTACCTGCTTGAAACTGCACAGTATGCTCACAAGCACCCTGTTCTTCACATGTAGAGGCAAGAAAGAGGCAGAATCGGTCTAATTCGGCCAGTCTGACAGTAAATGTGGTGGAGAGCAAAACAGCCGTTTCAGAGCGATAGGATGCTTTTTTGCACATTTCGACTTAAAAAGGCCCTGTCCTCACTGAATATTGAGCTGCAATGTGTGATTTGGATGAGGTTTTATCATTACAAGCTCGCATGGGATGTGTAATGAGGGAAAAAGCATGATTTTTATCCTCCACGAGAGGGGCCCTGACAGCGCCCCATTCATCCGGCTGAACGCGCACCCTCGCCGGCTTCCACTGCTCGGGCGAGCCGCTAGGATTGCTCTGCCCCACCGGTCCCGTTCCAAGCCAGCTACCTGCTTGAAACTGCACAATATGCTCACAAGCACCCTGTTCTTCACATGCAGAGGCAAGAAAGAGGCAGAATCGGTCTAATTCGGCCAGTCTGACAGTAAATGTGGTGGAGAGCAAAACAGCCGTTTCAGAGCGATAGGACGCTTTTTTGCACATTTCGACTTAAAAAGGCCCTGTCCTCACTGAATATTGAGCTGCAATGTGTGATTTGGATGAGGTTTTATCATTACAAGCTCGCATGGGATGTGTAATGAGGGAAAAAGCATGATTTTTATCCTCCACGAGAGGGGCCCTGACAGCGCCCCATTCATCCGGCTGAACGCGCACCCTCGCCGGCTTCCACTGCTCGGGCGAGCCGCTAGGATTGCTCTGCCCCACCGGTCCCGTTCCAAGCCAGCTACCTGCTTGAAACTGCACAGTATGCTCACAAGCACCCTGTTCTTCACATGTAGAGGCAAGAAAGAGGCAGAATCGGTCTAATTCGGCCAGTCTGACAGTAAATGTGGTGGAGAGCAAAACAGCCGTTTCAGAGCGATAGGATGCTTTTTTGCACATTTCGACTTAAAAAGGCCCTGTCCTCACTGAATATTGAGCTGCAATGTGTGATTTGGATGAGGTTTTATCATTACAAGCTCGCATGGGATGTGTAATGAGGGAAAAAGCATGATTTTTATCCTCCACGAGAGGGGCCCTGACAGCGCCCCATTCATCCGGCTGAACGCGCACCCTCGCCGGCTTCCACTGCTCGGGCGAGCCGCTAGGATTGCTCTGCCCCACCGGTCCCGTTCCAAGCCAGCTACCTGCTTGAAACTGCACAGTATTGCTCACAAGCACCCTGTTCTTCACATGCAGAGGCAAGAAAGAGGCAGAATCGGTCTAATTCGGCCAGTCTGACAGTAAATGTGGTGGAGAGCAAAACAGCCGTTTCAGAGCGATAGGACGCTTTTTTGCACATTTCGACTTAAAAAGGCCCTGTCCTCACTGAATATTGAGCTGCAATGTGTGATTTGGATGAGGTTTTATCATTACAAGCTCGCATGGGATGTGTAATGAGGGAAAAAGCATGATTTTTATCCTCCACGAGAGGGGCCCTGACAGCGCCCCATTCATCCGGCTGAACGCGCACCCTCGCCGGCTTCCACTGCTCGGGCGAGCCGCTAGGATTGCTCTGCCCCACCGGTCCCGTTCCAAGCCAGCTACCTGCTTGAAACTGCACAATATGCTCACAAGCACCCTGTTCTTCACATGCAGAGGCAAGAAAGAGGCAGAATCGGTGTAATTCGGCCAGTCTGACAGTAAATGTGGTGGAGAGCAAAACAGCCGTTTCAGAGCGATAGGATGCTTTTTTGCACATTTCGACTTAAAAAGGCCCTGTCCTCACTGAATATTGAGCTGCAATGTGAGATTTGGATGAGGTTTTATCATTACAAGCTCGCATGGGATGTGTAATGAGGGAAAAAGCATGATTTTTATCCTCCACGAGAGGGGCCCTGACAGCGCCCCATTCATCCGGCTGAACGCGCACCCTCGCCGGCTTCCACTGCTCGGGCGAGCCGCTAGGATTGCTCTGCCCCACCGGTCCCGTTCCAAGCCAGCTACCTGCTTGAAACTGCACAATATGCTCACAAGCACCCTGTTCTTCACATGCAGAGGCAAGAAAGAGGCAGAATCGGTCTAATTCGGCCAGTCTGACAGTAAATGTGGTGGAGAGCAAAACAGCCGTTTCAGAGCGATAGGATGCTTTTTTGCACATTTCGACTTAAAAAGGCCCTGTCCTCACTGAATATTGAGCTGCAATGTGTGATTTGGATGAGGTTTTATCATTACAAGCTCGCATGGGATGTGTAATGAGGGAAAAAGCATGATTTTTATCCTCCACGAGAGGGGCCCTGACAGCGCCCCATTCATCCGGCTGAACGCGCACCCTCGCCGGCTTCCACTGCTCGGGCGAGCCGCTAGGATTGCTCTGCCCCACCGGTCCCGTTCCAAGCCAGCTACCTGCGTGAAACTGCACAATATGCTCACAAGCACCCTGTTCTTCACATGCAGAGGCAAGAAAGAGGCAGAATCGGTCTAATTCGGCCAGTCTGACAGTAAATGTGGTGGAGAGCAAAACAGCCGTTTCAGAGCGATAGGATGCTTTTTTGCACATTTCGACTTAAAAAGGCCCTGTCCTCACTGAATATTGAGCTGCAATGTGTGATTTGGATGAGGTTTTATCATTACAAGCTCGCATGGGATGTGTAATGAGGGAAAAAGCATGATTTTTATCCTCCACGAGAGGGGCCCTGACAGCGCCCCATTCATCCGGCTGAACGCGCACCCTCGCCGGCTTCCACTGCTCGGGCGAGCCGCTAGGATTGCTCTGCCCCACCGGTCCCGTTCCAAGCCAGCTACCTGCTTGAAACTGCACAATATGCTCACAAGCACCCTGTTCTTCACATGTAGAGGCAAGAAAGAGGCAGAATCGGTCTAATTCGGCCAGTCTGACAGTAAATGTGGTGGAGAGCAAAACAGCCGTTTCAGAGCGATAGGATGCTTTTTTGCACATTTCGACTTAAAAAGGCCCTGTCCTCACTGAATATTGAGCTGCAATGTGTGATTTGGATGAGGTTTTATCATTACAAGCTCGCATGGGATGTGTAATGAGGGAAAAAGCATGATTTTTATCCTCCACGAGAGGGGCCCTGACAGCGCCCCATTCATCCGGCTGAACGCGCACCCTCGCCGGCTTCCACTGCTCGGGCGAGCCGCTAGGATTGCTCTGCCCCACCGGTCCCGTTCCAAGCCAGCTACCTACTTGAAACTGCACAATATGCTCACAAGCACCCTGTTCTTCACATGCAGAGGCAAGAAAGAGGCAGAATCGGTCTAATTCGGCCAGTCTGACAGTAAATGTGGTGGAGAGCAAAACAGCCGTTTCAGAGCGATAGGACGCTTTTTTGCACATTTCGACTTAAAAAGGCCCTGTCCTCACTGAATATTGAGCTGCAATGTGTGATTTGGATGAGGTTTTATCATTACAAGCTCGCATGGGATGTGTAATGAGGGAAAAAGCATGATTTTTATCCTCCACGAGAGGGGCCCTGACAGCGCCCCATTCATCCGGCTGAACGCGCACCCTCGCCGGCTTCCACTGCTCGGGCGAGCCGCTAGGATTGCTCTGCCCCACCGGTCCCGTTCCAAGCCAGCTACCTGCGTGAAACTGCACAATATGCTCACAAGCACCCTGTTCTTCACATGCAGAGGCAAGAAAGAGGCAGAATCGGTCTAATTCGGCCAGTCTGACAGTAAATGTGGTGGAGAGCAAAACAGCCGTTTCAGAGCGATAGGATGCTTTTTTGCACATTTCGACTTAAAAAGGCCCTGTCCTCACTGAATATTGAGCTGCAATGTGTGATTTGGATGAGGTTTTATCATTACAAGCTCGCATGGGATGTGTAATGAGGGAAAAAGCATGATTTTTATCCTCCACGAGAGGGGCCCTGACAGCGCCCCATTCATCCGGCTGAACGCGCACCCTCGCCGGCTTCCACTGCTCGGGCGAGCCGCTAGGATTGCTCTGCCCCACCGGTCCCGTTCCAAGCCAGCTACCTGCTTGAAACTGCACAGTATGCTCACAAGCACCCTGTTCTTCACATGTAGAGGCAAGAAAGAGGCAGAATCGGTCTAATTCGGCCAGTCTGACAGTAAATGTGGTGGAGAGCAAAACAGCCGTTTCAGAGCGATAGGATGCTTTTTTGCACATTTCGACTTAAAAAGGCCCTGTCCTCACTGAATATTGAGCTGCAATGTGTGATTTGGATGAGGTTTTATCATTACAAGCTCGCATGGGATGTGTAATGAGGGAAAAAGCATGATTTTTATCCTCCACGAGAGGGGCCCTGACAGCGCCCCATTCATCCGGCTGAACGCGCACCCTCGCCGGCTTCCACTGCTCGGGCGAGCCGCTAGGATTGCTCTGCCCCACCGGTCCCGTTCCAAGCCAGCTACCTGCTTGAAACTGCACAGTATTGCTCACAAGCACCCTGTTCTTCACATGCAGAGGCAAGAAAGAGGCAGAATCGGTCTAATTCGGCCAGTCTGACAGTAAATGTGGTGGAGAGCAAAACAGCCGTTTCAGAGCGATAGGACGCTTTTTTGCACATTTCGACTTAAAAAGGCCCTGTCCTCACTGAATATTGAGCTGCAATGTGTGATTTGGATGAGGTTTTATCATTACAAGCTCGCATGGGATGTGTAATGAGGGAAAAAGCATGATTTTTATCCTCCACGAGAGGGGCCCTGACAGCGCCCCATTCATCCGGCTGAACGCGCACCCTCGCCGGCTTCCACTGCTCGGGCGAGCCGCTAGGATTGCTCTGCCCCACCGGTCCCGTTCCAAGCCAGCTACCTGCTTGAAACTGCACAATATGCTCACAAGCACCCTGTTCTTCACATGCAGAGGCAAGAAAGAGGCAGAATCGGTGTAATTCGGCCAGTCTGACAGTAAATGTGGTGGAGAGCAAAACAGCCGTTTCAGAGCGATAGGATGCTTTTTTGCACATTTCGACTTAAAAAGGCCCTGTCCTCACTGAATATTGAGCTGCAATGTGAGATTTGGATGAGGTTTTATCATTACAAGCTCGCATGGGATGTGTAATGAGGGAAAAAGCATGATTTTTATCCTCCACGAGAGGGGCCCTGACAGCGCCCCATTCATCCGGCTGAACGCGCACCCTCGCCGGCTTCCACTGCTCGGGCGAGCCGCTAGGATTGCTCTGCCCCACCGGTCCCGTTCCAAGCCAGCTACCTGCTTGAAACTGCACAATATGCTCACAAGCACCCTGTTCTTCACATGCAGAGGCAAGAAAGAGGCAGAATCGGTCTAATTCGGCCAGTCTGACAGTAAATGTGGTGGAGAGCAAAACAGCCGTTTCAGAGCGATAGGATGCTTTTTTGCACATTTCGACTTAAAAAGGCCCTGTCCTCACTGAATATTGAGCTGCAATGTGTGATTTGGATGAGGTTTTATCATTACAAGCTCGCATGGGATGTGTAATGAGGGAAAAAGCATGATTTTTATCCTCCACGAGAGGGGCCCTGACAGCGCCCCATTCATCCGGCTGAACGCGCACCCTCGCCGGCTTCCACTGCTCGGGCGAGCCGCTAGGATTGCTCTGCCCCACCGGTCCCGTTCCAAGCCAGCTACCTGCGTGAAACTGCACAATATGCTCACAAGCACCCTGTTCTTCACATGCAGAGGCAAGAAAGAGGCAGAATCGGTCTAATTCGGCCAGTCTGACAGTAAATGTGGTGGAGAGCAAAACAGCCGTTTCAGAGCGATAGGATGCTTTTTTGCACATTTCGACTTAAAAAGGCCCTGTCCTCACTGAATATTGAGCTGCAATGTGTGATTTGGATGAGGTTTTATCATTACAAGCTCGCATGGGATGTGTAATGAGGGAAAAAGCATGATTTTTATCCTCCACGAGAGGGGCCCTGACAGCGCCCCATTCATCCGGCTGAACGCGCACCCTCGCCGGCTTCCACTGCTCGGGCGAGCCGCTAGGATTGCTCTGCCCCACCGGTCCCGTTCCAAGCCAGCTACCTGCTTGAAACTGCACAATATGCTCACAAGCACCCTGTTCTTCACATGTAGAGGCAAGAAAGAGGCAGAATCGGTCTAATTCGGCCAGTCTGACAGTAAATGTGGTGGAGAGCAAAACAGCCGTTTCAGAGCGATAGGATGCTTTTTTGCACATTTCGACTTAAAAAGGCCCTGTCCTCACTGAATATTGAGCTGCAATGTGTGATTTGGATGAGGTTTTATCATTACAAGCTCGCATGGGATGTGTAATGAGGGAAAAAGCATGATTTTTATCCTCCACGAGAGGGGCCCTGACAGCGCCCCATTCATCCGGCTGAACGCGCACCCTCGCCGGCTTCCACTGCTCGGGCGAGCCGCTAGGATTGCTCTGCCCCACCGGTCCCGTTCCAAGCCAGCTACCTACTTGAAACTGCACAATATGCTCACAAGCACCCTGTTCTTCACATGCAGAGGCAAGAAAGAGGCAGAATCGGTCTAATTCGGCCAGTCTGACAGTAAATGTGGTGGAGAGCAAAACAGCCGTTTCAGAGCGATAGGACGCTTTTTTGCACATTTCGACTTAAAAAGGCCCTGTCCTCACTGAATATTGAGCTGCAATGTGTGATTTGGATGAGGTTTTATCATTACAAGCTCGCATGGGATGTGTAATGAGGGAAAAAGCATGATTTTTATCCTCCACGAGAGGGGCCCTGACAGCGCCCCATTCATCCGGCTGAACGCGCACCCTCGCCGGCTTCCACTGCTCGGGCGAGCCGCTAGGATTGCTCTGCCCCACCGGTCCCGTTCCAAGCCAGCTACCTGCGTGAAACTGCACAATATGCTCACAAGCACCCTGTTCTTCACATGCAGAGGCAAGAAAGAGGCAGAATCGGTCTAATTCGGCCAGTCTGACAGTAAATGTGGTGGAGAGCAAAACAGCCGTTTCAGAGCGATAGGATGCTTTTTTGCACATTTCGACTTAAAAAGGCCCTGTCCTCACTGAATATTGAGCTGCAATGTGTGATTTGGATGAGGTTTTATCATTACAAGCTCGCATGGGATGTGTAATGAGGGAAAAAGCATGATTTTTATCCTCCACGAGAGGGGCCCTGACAGCGCCCCATTCATCCGGCTGAACGCGCACCCTCGCCGGCTTCCACTGCTCGGGCGAGCCGCTAGGATTGCTCTGCCCCACCGGTCCCGTTCCAAGCCAGCTACCTGCTTGAAACTGCACAGTATGCTCACAAGCACCCTGTTCTTCACATGTAGAGGCAAGAAAGAGGCAGAATCGGTCTAATTCGGCCAGTCTGACAGTAAATGTGGTGGAGAGCAAAACAGCCGTTTCAGAGCGATAGGATGCTTTTTTGCACATTTCGACTTAAAAAGGCCCTGTCCTCACTGAATATTGAGCTGCAATGTGTGATTTGGATGAGGTTTTATCATTACAAGCTCGCATGGGATGTGTAATGAGGGAAAAAGCATGATTTTTATCCTCCACGAGAGGGGCCCTGACAGCGCCCCATTCATCCGGCTGAACGCGCACCCTCGCCGGCTTCCACTGCTCGGGCGAGCCGCTAGGATTGCTCTGCCCCACCGGTCCCGTTCCAAGCCAGCTACCTGCTTGAAACTGCACAGTATTGCTCACAAGCACCCTGTTCTTCACATGCAGAGGCAAGAAAGAGGCAGAATCGGTCTAATTCGGCCAGTCTGACAGTAAATGTGGTGGAGAGCAAAACAGCCGTTTCAGAGCGATAGGACGCTTTTTTGCACATTTCGACTTAAAAAGGCCCTGTCCTCACTGAATATTGAGCTGCAATGTGTGATTTGGATGAGGTTTTATCATTACAAGCTCGCATGGGATGTGTAATGAGGGAAAAAGCATGATTTTTATCCTCCACGAGAGGGGCCCTGACAGCGCCCCATTCATCCGGCTGAACGCGCACCCTCGCCGGCTTCCACTGCTCGGGCGAGCCGCTAGGATTGCTCTGCCCCACCGGTCCCGTTCCAAGCCAGCTACCTGCTTGAAACTGCACAATATGCTCACAAGCACCCTGTTCTTCACATGCAGAGGCAAGAAAGAGGCAGAATCGGTGTAATTCGGCCAGTCTGACAGTAAATGTGGTGGAGAGCAAAACAGCCGTTTCAGAGCGATAGGATGCTTTTTTGCACATTTCGACTTAAAAATGCCCTGTCCTCACTGAATATTGAGCTGCAATGTGTGATTTGGATGAGGTTTTATCATTACAAGCTCGCATGGGATGTGTAATGAGGGAAAAAGCATGATTTTTATCCTCCACGAGAGGGGCCCTGACAGCGCCCCATTCATCCGGCTGAACGCGCACCCTCGCCGGCTTCCACTGCTCGGGCGAGCCGCTAGGATTGCTCTGCCCCACCGGTCCCGTTCCAAGCCAGCTACCTGCTTGAAACTGCACAATATGCTCACAAGCACCCTGTTCTTCACATGCAGAGGCAAGAAAGAGGCAGAATCGGTCTAATTCGACTAGTCTGACAGTAAATGTGGTGGAGAGCAAAACAGCCGTTTCAGAGCGATAGGATGCTTTTTTGCACATTTCGACTTAAAAAGGCCCTGTCCTCACTGAATATTGAGCTGCAATGTGTGATTTGGATGAGGTTTTATCATTACAAGCTCGCATGGGATGTGTAATGAGGGAAAAAGCATGATTTTTATCCTCCACGAGAGGGGCCCTGACAGCGCCCCATTCATCCGGCTGAACGCGCACCCTCGCCGGCTTCCACTGCTCGGGCGAGCCGCTAGGATTGCTCTGCCCCACCGGTCCCGTTCCAAGCCAGCTACCTGCGTGAAACTGCACAATATGCTCACAAGCACCCTGTTCTTCACATGCAGAGGCAAGAAAGAGGCAGAATCGGTCTAATTCGGCCAGTCTGACAGTAAATGTGGTGGAGAGCAAAACAGCCGTTTCAGAGCGATAGGATGCTTTTTTGCACATTTCGACTTAAAAAGGCCCTGTCCTCACTGAATATTGAGCTGCAATGTGTGATTTGGATGAGGTTTTATCATTACAAGCTCGCATGGGATGTGTAATGAGGGAAAAAGCATGATTTTTATCCTCCACGAGAGGGGCCCTGACAGCGCCCCATTCATCCGGCTGAACGCGCACCCTCGCCGGCTTCCACTGCTCGGGCGAGCCGCTAGGATTGCTCTGCCCCACCGGTCCCGTTCCAAGCCAGCTACCTGCGTGAAACTGCACAGTATGCTCACAAGCACCCTGTTCTTCACATGTAGAGGCAAGAAAGAGGCAGAATCGGTCTAATTCGGCCAGTCTGACAGTAAATGTGGTGGAGAGCAAAACAGCCGTTTCAGAGCGATAGGATGCTTTTTTGCACATTTCGACTTAAAAAGGCCCTGTCCTCACTGAATATTGAGCTGCAATGTGTGATTTGGATGAGGTTTTATCATTACAAGCTCGCATGGGATGTGTAATGAGGGAAAAAGCATGATTTTTATCCTCCACGAGAGGGGCCCTGACAGCGCCCCATTCATCCGGCTGAACGCGCACCCTCGCCGGCTTCCACTGCTCGGGCGAGCCGCTAGGATTGCTCTGCCCCACCGGTCCCGTTCCAAGCCAGCTACCTGCTTGAAACTGCACAATATGCTCACAAGCACCCTGTTCTTCACATGCAGAGGCAAGAAAGAGGCAGAATCGGTCTAATTCGGCCAGTCTGACAGTAAATGTGGTGGAGAGCAAAACAGCCGTTTCAGAGCGATAGGACGCTTTTTTGCACATTTCGACTTAAAAAGGCCCTGTCCTCACTGAATATTGAGCTGCAATGTGTGATTTGGATGAGGTTTTATCATTACAAGCTCGCATGGGATGTGTAATGAGGGAAAAAGCATGATTTTTATCCTCCACGAGAGGGGCCCTGACAGCGCCCCATTCATCCGGCTGAACGCGCACCCTCGCCGGCTTCCACTGCTCGGGCGAGCCGCTAGGATTGCTCTGCCCCACCGGTCCCGTTCCAAGCCAGCTACCTGCTTGAAACTGCACAATATGCTCACAAGCACCCTGTTCTTCACATGCAGAGGCAAGAAAGAGGCAGAATCGGTCTAATTCGGCCAGTCTGACAGTAAATGTGGTGGAGAGCAAAACAGCCGTTTCAGAGCGATAGGACGCTTTTTTGCACATTTCGACTTAAAAAGGCCCTGTCCTCACTGAATATTGAGCTGCAATGTGTGATTTGGATGAGGTTTTATCATTACAAGCTCGCATGGGATGTGTAATGAGGGAAAAAGCATGATTTTTATCCTCCACGAGAGGGGCCCTGACAGCGCCCCATTCATCCGGCTGAACGCGCACCCTCGCCGGCTTCCACTGCTCGGGCGAGCCGCTAGGATTGCTCTGCCCCACCGGTCCCGTTCCAAGCCAGCTACCTGCTTGAAACTGCACAATATGCTCACAAGCACCCTGTTCTTCACATGTAGAGGCAAGAAAGAGGCAGAATCGGTCTAATTCGGCCAGTCTGACAGTAAATGTGGTGGAGAGCAAAACAGCCGTTTCAGAGCGATAGGATGCATTTTTACACATTTCGACTTAAAAAGGCCCTGTCCTCACTGAATATTGAGCTGCAATGTGAGATTTGGATGAGGTTTTATCATTACAAGCTCGCATGGGATGTGTAATGAGGGAAAAAGCATGATTTTTATCCTCCACGAGAGGGGCCCTGACAGCGCCCCATTCATCCGGCTGAACGCGCACCCTCGCCGGCTTCCACTGCTCGGGCGAGCCGCTAGGATTGCTCTGCCCCACCGGTCCCGTTCCAAGCCAGCTACCTGCTTGAAACTGCACAATATGCTCACAAGCACCCTGTTCTTCACATGCAGAGGCAAGAAAGAGGCAGAATCGGTGTAATTCGGCCAGTCTGACAGTAAATGTGGTGGAGAGCAAAACAGCCGTTTCAGAGCGATAGGATGCTTTTTTGCACATTTCGACTTAAAAATGCCCTGTCCTCACTGAATATTGAGCTGCAATGTGTGATTTGGATGAGGTTTTATCATTACAAGCTCGCATGGGATGTGTAATGAGGGAAAAAGCATGATTTTTATCCTCCACGAGAGGGGCCCTGACAGCGCCCCATTCATCCGGCTGAACGCGCACCCTCGCCGGCTTCCACTGCTCGGGCGAGCCGCTAGGATTGCTCTGCCCCACCGGTCCCGTTCCAAGCCAGCTACCTGCTTGAAACTGCACAATATGCTCACAAGCACCCTGTTCTTCACATGTAGAGGCAAGAAAGAGGCAGAATCGGTCTAATTCGGCCAGTCTGACAGTAAATGTGGTGGAGAGCAAAACAGCCGTTTCAGAGCGATAGGATGCTTTTTTGCACATTTCGACTTAAAAATGCCCTGTCCTCACTGAATATTGAGCTGCAATGTGAGATTTGGATGAGGTTTTATCATTACAAGCTCGCATGGGATGTGTAATGAGGGAAAAAGCATGATTTTTATCCTCCACGAGAGGGGCCCTGACAGCGCCCCATTCATCCGGCTGAACGCGCACCCTCGCCGGCTTCCACTGCTCGGGCGAGCCGCTAGGATTGCTCTGCCCCACCGGTCCCGTTCCAAGCCAGCTACCTGCTTGAAACTGCACAATATGCTCACAAGCACCCTGTTCTTCACATGCAGAGGCAAGAAAGAGGCAGAATCGGTCTAATTCGGCCAGTCTGACAGTAAATGTGGTGGAGAGCAAAACAGCCGTTTCAGAGCGATAGGATGCTTTTTTGCACATTTCGACTTAAAAAGGCCCTGTCCTCACTGAATATTGAGCTGCAATGTGTGATTTGGATGAGGTTTTATCATTACAAGCTCGCATGGGATGTGTAATGAGGGAAAAAGCATGATTTTTATCCTCCACGAGAGGGGCCCTGACAGCGCCCCATTCATCCGGCTGAACGCGCACCCTCGCCGGCTTCCACTGCTCGGGCGAGCCGCTAGGATTGCTCTGCCCCACCGGTCCCGTTCCAAGCCAGCTACCTGCGTGAAACTGCACAATATGCTCACAAGCACCCTGTTCTTCACATGCAGAGGCAAGAAAGAGGCAGAATCGGTCTAATTCGGCCAGTCTGACAGTAAATGTGGTGGAGAGCAAAACAGCCGTTTCAGAGCGATAGGATGCTTTTTTGCACATTTCGACTTAAAAAGGCCCTGTCCTCACTGAATATTGAGCTGCAATGTGTGATTTGGATGAGGTTTTATCATTACAAGCTCGCATGGGATGTGTAATGAGGGAAAAAGCATGATTTTTATCCTCCACGAGAGGGGCCCTGACAGCGCCCCATTCATCCGGCTGAACGCGCACCCTCGCCGGCTTCCACTGCTCGGGCGAGCCGCTAGGATTGCTCTGCCCCACCGGTCCCGTTCCAAGCCAGCTACCTGCGTGAAACTGCACAGTATGCTCACAAGCACCCTGTTCTTCACATGTAGAGGCAAGAAAGAGGCAGAATCGGTCTAATTCGGCCAGTCTGACAGTAAATGTGGTGGAGAGCAAAACAGCCGTTTCAGAGCGATAGGATGCTTTTTTGCACATTTCGACTTAAAAAGGCCCTGTCCTCACTGAATATTGAGCTGCAATGTGTGATTTGGATGAGGTTTTATCATTACAAGCTCGCATGGGATGTGTAATGAGGGAAAAAGCATGATTTTTATCCTCCACGAGAGGGGCCCTGACAGCGCCCCATTCATCCGGCTGAACGCGCACCCTCGCCGGCTTCCACTGCTCGGGCGAGCCGCTAGGATTGCTCTGCCCCACCGGTCCCGTTCCAAGCCAGCTACCTGCTTGAAACTGCACAATATGCTCACAAGCACCCTGTTCTTCACATGCAGAGGCAAGAAAGAGGCAGAATCGGTCTAATTCGGCCAGTCTGACAGTAAATGTGGTGGAGAGCAAAACAGCCGTTTCAGAGCGATAGGACGCTTTTTTGCACATTTCGACTTAAAAAGGCCCTGTCCTCACTGAATATTGAGCTGCAATGTGTGATTTGGATGAGGTTTTATCATTACAAGCTCGCATGGGATGTGTAATGAGGGAAAAAGCATGATTTTTATCCTCCACGAGAGGGGCCCTGACAGCGCCCCATTCATCCGGCTGAACGCGCACCCTCGCCGGCTTCCACTGCTCGGGCGAGCCGCTAGGATTGCTCTGCCCCACCGGTCCCGTTCCAAGCCAGCTACCTGCTTGAAACTGCACAATATGCTCACAAGCACCCTGTTCTTCACATGCAGAGGCAAGAAAGAGGCAGAATCGGTCTAATTCGGCCAGTCTGACAGTAAATGTGGTGGAGAGCAAAACAGCCGTTTCAGAGCGATAGGACGCTTTTTTGCACATTTCGACTTAAAAAGGCCCTGTCCTCACTGAATATTGAGCTGCAATGTGTGATTTGGATGAGGTTTTATCATTACAAGCTCGCATGGGATGTGTAATGAGGGAAAAAGCATGATTTTTATCCTCCACGAGAGGGGCCCTGACAGCGCCCCATTCATCCGGCTGAACGCGCACCCTCGCCGGCTTCCACTGCTCGGGCGAGCCGCTAGGATTGCTCTGCCCCACCGGTCCCGTTCCAAGCCAGCTACCTGCTTGAAACTGCACAATATGCTCACAAGCACCCTGTTCTTCACATGTAGAGGCAAGAAAGAGGCAGAATCGGTCTAATTCGGCCAGTCTGACAGTAAATGTGGTGGAGAGCAAAACAGCCGTTTCAGAGCGATAGGATGCATTTTTACACATTTCGACTTAAAAAGGCCCTGTCCTCACTGAATATTGAGCTGCAATGTGAGATTTGGATGAGGTTTTATCATTACAAGCTCGCATGGGATGTGTAATGAGGGAAAAAGCATGATTTTTATCCTCCACGAGAGGGGCCCTGACAGCGCCCCATTCATCCGGCTGAACGCGCACCCTCGCCGGCTTCCACTGCTCGGGCGAGCCGCTAGGATTGCTCTGCCCCACCGGTCCCGTTCCAAGCCAGCTACCTGCTTGAAACTGCACAATATGCTCACAAGCACCCTGTTCTTCACATGCAGAGGCAAGAAAGAGGCAGAATCGGTGTAATTCGGCCAGTCTGACAGTAAATGTGGTGGAGAGCAAAACAGCCGTTTCAGAGCGATAGGATGCTTTTTTGCACATTTCGACTTAAAAATGCCCTGTCCTCACTGAATATTGAGCTGCAATGTGTGATTTGGATGAGGTTTTATCATTACAAGCTCGCATGGGATGTGTAATGAGGGAAAAAGCATGATTTTTATCCTCCACGAGAGGGGCCCTGACAGCGCCCCATTCATCCGGCTGAACGCGCACCCTCGCCGGCTTCCACTGCTCGGGCGAGCCGCTAGGATTGCTCTGCCCCACCGGTCCCGTTCCAAGCCAGCTACCTGCTTGAAACTGCACAATATGCTCACAAGCACCCTGTTCTTCACATGTAGAGGCAAGAAAGAGGCAGAATCGGTCTAATTCGGCCAGTCTGACAGTAAATGTGGTGGAGAGCAAAACAGCCGTTTCAGAGCGATAGGATGCTTTTTTGCACATTTCGACTTAAAAAGGCCCTGTCCTCACTGAATATTGAGCTGCAATGTGAGATTTGGATGAGGTTTTATCATTACAAGCTCGCATGGGATGTGTAATGAGGGAAAAAGCATGATTTTTATCCTCCACGAGAGGGGCCCTGACAGCGCCCCATTCATCCGGCTGAACGCGCACCCTCGCCGGCTTCCACTGCTCGGGCGAGCCGCTAGGATTGCTCTGCCCCACCGGTCCCGTTCCAAGCCAGCTACCTGCTTGAAACTGCACAATATGCTCACAAGCACCCTGTTCTTCACATGCAGAGGCAAGAAAGAGGCAGAATCGGTCTAATTCGGCCAGTCTGACAGTAAATGTGGTGGAGAGCAAAACAGCCGTTTCAGAGCGATAGGATGCTTTTTTGCACATTTCGACTTAAAAAGGCCCTGTCCTCACTGAATATTGAGCTGCAATGTGTGATTTGGATGAGGTTTTATCATTACAAGCTCGCATGGGATGTGTAATGAGGGAAAAAGCATGATTTTTATCCTCCACGAGAGGGGCCCTGACAGCGCCCCATTCATCCGGCTGAACGCGCACCCTCGCCGGCTTCCACTGCTCGGGCGAGCCGCTAGGATTGCTCTGCCCCACCGGTCCCGTTCCAAGCCAGCTACCTGCTTGAAACTGCACAATATGCTCACAAGCACCCTGTTCTTCACATGTAGAGGCAAGAAAGAGGCAGAATCGGTCTAATTCGGCCAGTCTGACAGTAAATGTGGTGGAGAGCAAAACAGCCGTTTCAGAGCGATAGGATGCATTTTTGCACATTTCGACTTAAAAAGGCCCTGTCCTCACTGAATATTGAGCTGCAATGTGAGATTTGGATGAGGTTTTATCATTACAAGCTCGCATGGGATGTGTAATGAGGGAAAAAGCATGATTTTTATCCTCCACGAGAGGGGCCCTGACAGCGCCCCATTCATCCGGCTGAACGCGCACCCTCGCCGGCTTCCACTGCTCGGGCGAGCCGCTAGGATTGCTCTGCCCCACCGGTCCCGTTCCAAGCCAGCTACCTGCTTGAAACTGCACAATATGCTCACAAGCACCCTGTTCTTCACATGCAGAGGCAAGAAAGAGGCAGAATCGGTGTAATTCGGCCAGTCTGACAGTAAATGTGGTGGAGAGCAAAACAGCCGTTTCAGAGCGATAGGATGCTTTTTTGCACATTTCGACTTAAAAATGCCCTGTCCTCACTGAATATTGAGCTGCAATGTGTGATTTGGATGAGGTTTTATCATTACAAGCTCGCATGGGATGTGTAATGAGGGAAAAAGCATGATTTTTATCCTCCACGAGAGGGGCCCTGACAGCGCCCCATTCATCCGGCTGAACGCGCACCCTCGCCGGCTTCCACTGGTCGGGCGAGCCGCTAGGATTGCTCTGCCCCACCGGTCCCGTTCCAAGCCAGCTACCTGCTTGAAACTGCACAATATGCTCACAAGCACCCTGTTCTTCACATGTAGAGGCAAGAAAGAGGCAGAATCGGTCTAATTCGGCCAGTCTGACAGTAAATGTGGTGGAGAGCAAAACAGCCGTTTCAGAGCGATAGGATGCTTTTTTGCACATTTCGACTTAAAAAGGCCCTGTCCTCACTGAATATTGAGCTGCAATGTGAGATTTGGATGAGGTTTTATCATTACAAGCTCGCATGGGATGTGTAATGAGGGAAAAAGCATGATTTTTATCCTCCACGAGAGGGGCCCTGACAGCGCCCCATTCATCCGGCTGAACGCGCACCCTCGCCGGCTTCCACTGCTCGGGCGAGCCGCTAGGATTGCTCTGCCCCACCGGTCCCGTTCCAAGCCAGCTACCTGCTTGAAACTGCACAATATGCTCACAAGCACCCTGTTCTTCACATGCAGAGGCAAGAAAGAGGCAGAATCGGTCTAATTCGGCCAGTCTGACAGTAAATGTGGTGGAGAGCAAAACAGCCGTTTCAGAGCGATAGGATGCTTTTTTGCACATTTCGACTTAAAAAGGCCCTGTCCTCACTGAATATTGAGCTGCAATGTGTGATTTGGATGAGGTTTTATCATTACAAGCTCGCATGGGATGTGTAATGAGGGAAAAAGCATGATTTTTATCCTCCACGAGAGGGGCCCTGACAGCGCCCCATTCATCCGGCTGAACGCGCACCCTCGCCGGCTTCCACTGCTCGGGCGAGCCGCTAGGATTGCTCTGCCCCACCGGTCCCGTTCCAAGCCAGCTACCTACTTGAAACTGCACAATATGCTCACAAGCACCCTGTTCTTCACATGCAGAGGCAAGAAAGAGGCAGAATCGGTCTAATTCGGCCAGTCTGACAGTAAATGTGGTGGAGAGCAAAACAGCCGTTTCAGAGCGATAGGACGCTTTTTTGCACATTTCGACTTAAAAAGGCCCTGTCCTCACTGAATATTGAGCTGCAATGTGTGATTTGGATGAGGTTTTATCATTACAAGCTCGCATGGGATGTGTAATGAGGGAAAAAGCATGATTTTTATCCTCCACGAGAGGGGCCCTGACAGCGCCCCATTCATCCGGCTGAACGCGCACCCTCGCCGGCTTCCACTGCTCGGGCGAGCCGCTAGGATTGCTCTGCCCCACCGGTCCCGTTCCAAGCCAGCTACCTGCGTGAAACTGCACAATATGCTCACAAGCACCCTGTTCTTCACATGCAGAGGCAAGAAAGAGGCAGAATCGGTCTAATTCGGCCAGTCTGACAGTAAATGTGGTGGAGAGCAAAACAGCCGTTTCAGAGCGATAGGATGCTTTTTTGCACATTTCGACTTAAAAAGGCCCTGTCCTCACTGAATATTGAGCTGCAATGTGTGATTTGGATGAGGTTTTATCATTACAAGCTCGCATGGGATGTGTAATGAGGGAAAAAGCATGATTTTTATCCTCCACGAGAGGGGCCCTGACAGCGCCCCATTCATCCGGCTGAACGCGCACCCTCGCCGGCTTCCACTGCTCGGGCGAGCCGCTAGGATTGCTCTGCCCCACCGGTCCCGTTCCAAGCCAGCTACCTGCTTGAAACTGCACAGTATTGCTCACAAGCACCCTGTTCTTCACATGCAGAGGCAAGAAAGAGGCAGAATCGGTCTAATTCGGCCAGTCTGACAGTAAATGTGGTGGAGAGCAAAACAGCCGTTTCAGAGCGATAGGACGCTTTTTTGCACATTTCGACTTAAAAAGGCCCTGTCCTCACTGAATATTGAGCTGCAATGTGTGATTTGGATGAGGTTTTATCATTACAAGCTCGCATGGGATGTGTAATGAGGGAAAAAGCATGATTTTTATCCTCCACGAGAGGGGCCCTGACAGCGCCCCATTCATCCGGCTGAACGCGCACCCTCGCCGGCTTCCACTGCTCGGGCGAGCCGCTAGGATTGCTCTGCCCCACCGGTCCCGTTCCAAGCCAGCTACCTGCTTGAAACTGCACAATATGCTCACAAGCACCCTGTTCTTCACATGCAGAGGCAAGAAAGAGGCAGAATCGGTGTAATTCGGCCAGTCTGACAGTAAATGTGGTGGAGAGCAAAACAGCCGTTTCAGAGCGATAGGACGCTTTTTTGCACATTTCGACTTAAAAAGGCCCTGTCCTCACTGAATATTGAGCTGCAATGTGTGATTTGGATGAGGTTTTATCATTACAAGCTCGCATGGGATGTGTAATGAGGGAAAAAGCATGATTTTTATCCTCCACGAGAGGGGCCCTGACAGCGCCCCATTCATCCGGCTGAACGCGCACCCTCGCCGGCTTCCACTGCTCGGGCGAGCCGCTAGGATTGCTCTGCCCCACCGGTCCCGTTCCAAGCCAGCTACCTGCTTGAAACTGCACAATATGCTCACAAGCACCCTGTTCTTCACATGCAGAGGCAAGAAAGAGGCAGAATCGGTCTAATTCGGCCAGTCTGACAGTAAATGTGGTGGAGAGCAAAACAGCCGTTTCAGAGCGATAGGATGCTTTTTTGCACATTTCGACTTAAAAAAGGCCCTGTCCTCACTGAATATTGAGCTGCAATGTGTGATTTGGATGAGGTTTTATCATTACAAGCTCGCATGGGATGTGTAATGAGGGAAAAAGCATGATTTTTATCCTCCACGAGAGGGGCCCTGACAGCGCCCCATTCATCCGGCTGAACGCGCACCCTCGCCGGCTTCCACTGCTCGTGCGAGCCGCTAGGATTGCTCTGCCCCACCGGTCCCGTTCCAAGCCAGCTACCTGCGTGAAACTGCACAATATGCTCACAAGCACCCTGTTCTTCACATGCAGAGGCAAGAAAGAGGCAGAATCGGTCTAATTCGGCCAGTCTGACAGTAAATGTGGTGGAGAGCAAAACAGCCGTTTCAGAGCGATAGGATGCTTTTTTGCACATTTCGACTTAAAAAGGCCCTGTCCTCACTGAATATTGAGCTGCAATGTGTGATTTGGATGAGGTTTTATCATTACAAGCTCGCATGGGATGTGTAATGAGGGAAAAAGCATGATTTTTATCCTCCACGAGAGGGGCCCTGACAGCGCCCCATTCATCCGGCTGAACGCGCACCCTCGCCGGCTTCCACTGCTCGGGCGAGCCGCTAGGATTGCTCTGCCCCACCGGTCCCGTTCCAAGCCAGCTACCTGCTTGAAACTGCACAATATGCTCACAAGCACCCTGTTCTTCACATGCAGAGGCAAGAAAGAGGCAGAATCGGTCTAATTCGGCCAGTCTGACAGTAAATGTGGTGGAGAGCAAAACAGCCGTTTCAGAGCGATAGGACGCTTTTTTGCACATTTCGACTTAAAAAGGCCCTGTCCTCACTGAATATTGAGCTGCAATGTGTGATTTGGATGAGGTTTTATCATTACAAGCTCGCATGGGATGTGTAATGAGGGAAAAAGCATGATTTTTATCCTCCACGAGAGGGGCCCTGACAGCGCCCCATTCATCCGGCTGAACGCGCACCCTCGCCGGCTTCCACTGCTCGGGCGAGCCGCTAGGATTGCTCTGCCCCACCGGTCCCGTTCCAAGCCAGCTACCTGCTTGAAACTGCACAATATGCTCACAAGCACCCTGTTCTTCACATGCAGAGGCAAGAAAGAGGCAGAATCGGTGTAATTCGGCCAGTCTGACAGTAAATGTGGTGGAGAGCAAAACAGCCGTTTCAGAGCGATAGGACGCTTTTTTGCACATTTCGACTTAAAAAGGCCCTGTCCTCACTGAATATTGAGCTGCAATGTGTGATTTGGATGAGGTTTTATCATTACAAGCTCGCATGGGATGTGTAATGAGGGAAAAAGCATGATTTTTATCCTCCACGAGAGGGGCCCTGACAGCGCCCCATTCATCCGGCTGAACGCGCACCCTCGCCGGCTTCCACTGCTCGGGCGAGCCGCTAGGATTGCTCTGCCCCACCGGTCCCGTTCCAAGCCAGCTACCTGCTTGAAACTGCACAATATGCTCACAAGCACCCTGTTCTTCACATGCAGAGGCAAGAAAGAGGCAGAATCGGTCTAATTCGGCCAGTCTGACAGTAAATGTGGTGGAGAGCAAAACAGCCGTTTCAGAGCGATAGGACGCTTTTTTGCACATTTCGACTTAAAAAGGCCCTGTCCTCACTGAATATTGAGCTGCAATGTGTGATTTGGATGAGGTTTTATCATTACAAGCTCGCATGGGATGTGTAATGAGGGAAAAAGCATGATTTTTATCCTCCACGAGAGGGGCCGTGACAGCGCCCCATTCATCCGGCTGAACGCGCACCCTCGCCGGCTTCCACTGCTCGGGCGAGCCGCTAGGATTGCTCTGCCCCACCGGTCCCGTTCCAAGCCAGCTACCTGCTTGAAACTGCACAATATGCTCACAAGCACCCTGTTCTTCACATGCAGAGGCAAGAAAGAGGCAGAATCGGTCTAATTCGGCCAGTCTGACAGTAAATGTGGTGGAGAGCAAAACAGCCGTTTCAGAGCGATAGGACGCTTTTTTGCACATTTCGACTTAAAAAGGCCCTGTCCTCACTGAATATTGAGCTGCAATGTGTGATTTGGATGAGGTTTTATCATTACAAGCTCGCATGGGATGTGTAATGAGGGAAAAAGCATGATTTTTATCCTCCACGAGAGGGGCCCTGACAGCGCCCCATTCATCCGGCTGAACGCGCACCCTCGCCGGCTTCCACTGCTCGGGCGAGCCGCTAGGATTGCTCTGCCCCACCGGTCCCGTTCCAAGCCAGCTACCTGCTTGAAACTGCACAATATGCTCACAAGCACCCTGTTCTTCACATGCAGAGGCAAGAAAGAGGCAGAATCGGTCTAATTCGGCCAGTCTGACAGTAAATGTGGTGGAGAGCAAAACAGCCGTTTCAGAGCGATAGGATGCTTTTTTGCACATTTCGACTTAAAAAGGCCCTGTCCTCACTGAATATTGAGCTGCAATGTGAGATTTGGATGAGGTTTTATCATTACAAGCTCGCATGGGATGTGTAATGAGGGAAAAAGCATGATTTTTATCCTCCACGAGAGGGGCCCTGACAGCGCCCCATTCATCCGGCTGAACGCGCACCCTCGCCGGCTTCCACTGCTCGGGCGAGCCGCTAGGATTGCTCTGCCCCACCGGTCCCGTTCCAAGCCAGCTACCTGCTTGAAACTGCACAATATGCTCACAAGCACCCTGTTCTTCACATGCAGAGGCAAGAAAGAGGCAGAATCGGTCTAATTCGGCCAGTCTGACAGTAAATGTGGTGGAGAGCAAAACAGCCGTTTCAGAGCGATAGGATGCTTTTTTGCACATTTCGACTTAAAAAGGCCCTGTCCTCACTGAATATTGAGCTGCAATGTGTGATTTGGATGAGGTTTTATCATTACAAGCTCGCATGGGATGTGTAATGAGGGAAAAAGCATGATTTTTATCCTCCACGAGAGGGGCCCTGACAGCGCCCCATTCATCCGGCTGAACGCGCACCCTCGCCGGCTTCCACTGCTCGGGCGAGCCGCTAGGATTGCTCTGCCCCACCGTTCCCGTTCCAAGCCAGCTACCTGCGTGAAACTGCACAATATGCTCACAAGCACCCTGTTCTTCACATGCAGAGGCAAGAAAGAGGCAGAATCGGTCTAATTCGGCCAGTCTGACAGTAAATGTGGTGGAGAGCAAAACAGCCGTTTCAGAGCGATAGGATGCTTTTTTGCACATTTCGACTTAAAAAGGCCCTGTCCTCACTGAATATTGAGCTGCAATGTGTGATTTGGATGAGGTTTTATCATTACAAGCTCGCATGGGATGTGTAATGAGGGAAAAAGCATGATTTTTATCCTCCACGAGAGGGGCCCTGACAGCGCCCCATTCATCCGGCTGAACGCGCACCCTCGCCGGCTTCCACTGCTCGGGCGAGCCGCTAGGATTGCTCTGCCCCACCGGTCCCGTTCCAAGCCAGCTACCTGCTTGAAACTGCACAATATGCTCACAAGCACCCTGTTCTTCACATGCAGAGGCAAGAAAGAGGCAGAATCGGTCTAATTCGGCCAGTCTGACAGTAAATGTGGTGGAGAGCAAAACAGCCGTTTCAGAGCGATAGGACGCTTTTTTGCACATTTCGACTTAAAAAGGCCCTGTCCTCACTGAATATTGAGCTGCAATGTGTGATTTGGATGAGGTTTTATCATTACAAGCTCGCATGGGATGTGTAATGAGGGAAAAAGCATGATTTTTATCCTCCACGAGAGGGGCCCTGACAGCGCCCCATTCATCCGGCTGAACGCGCACCCTCGCCGGCTTCCACTGCTCGGGCGAGCCGCTAGGATTGCTCTGCCCCACCGGTCCCGTTCCAAGCCAGCTAACTGCGTGAAACTGCACAATATGCTCACAAGCACCCTGTTCTTCACATGCAGAGGCAAGAAAGAGGCAGAATCGGTCTAATTCGGCCAGTCTGACAGTAAATGTGGTGGAGAGCAAAACAGCCGTTTCAGAGCGATAGGACGCTTTTTTGCACATTTCGACTTAAAAAGGCCCTGTCCTCACTGAATATTGAGCTGCAATGTGTGATTTGGATGAGGTTTTATCATTACAAGCTCGCATGGGATGTGTAATGAGGGAAAAAGCATGATTTTTATCCTCCACGAGAGGGGCCGTGACAGCGCCCCATTCATCCGGCTGAACGCGCACCCTCGCCGGCTTCCACTGCTCGGGCGAGCCGCTAGGATTGCTCTGCCCCACCGGTCCCGTTCCAAGCCAGCTACCTGCTTGAAACTGCACAATATGCTCACAAGCACCCTGTTCTTCACATGCAGAGGCAAGAAAGAGGCAGAATCGGTCTAATTCGGCCAGTCTGACAGTAAATGTGGTGGAGAGCAAAACAGCCGTTTCAGAGCGATAGGACGCTTTTTTGCACATTTCGACTTAAAAAGGCCCTGTCCTCACTGAATATTGAGCTGCAATGTGTGATTTGGATGAGGTTTTATCATTACAAGCTCGCATGGGATGTGTAATGAGGGAAAAAGCATGATTTTTATCCTCCACGAGAGGGGCCCTGACAGCGCCCCATTCATCCGGCTGAACGCGCACCCTCGCCGGCTTCCACTGCTCGGGCGAGCCGCTAGGATTGCTCTGCCCCACCGGTCCCGTTCCAAGCCAGCTACCTGCTTGAAACTGCACAATATGCTCACAAGCACCCTGTTCTTCACATGCAGAGGCAAGAAAGAGGCAGAATCGGTCTAATTCGGCCAGTCTGACAGTAAATGTGGTGGAGAGCAAAACAGCCGTTTCAGAGCGATAGGATGCTTTTTTGCACATTTCGACTTAAAAAGGCCCTGTCCTCACTGAATATTGAGCTGCAATGTGAGATTTGGATGAGGTTTTATCATTACAAGCTCGCATGGGATGTGTAATGAGGGAAAAAGCATGATTTTTATCCTCCACGAGAGGGGCCCTGACAGCGCCCCATTCATCCGGCTGAACGCGCACCCTCGCCGGCTTCCACTGCTCGGGCGAGCCGCTAGGATTGCTCTGCCCCACCGGTCCCGTTCCAAGCCAGCTACCTGCTTGAAACTGCACAATATGCTCACAAGCACCCTGTTCTTCACATGCAGAGGCAAGAAAGAGGCAGAATCGGTCTAATTCGGCCAGTCTGACAGTAAATGTGGTGGAGAGCAAAACAGCCGTTTCAGAGCGATAGGATGCTTTTTTGCACATTTCGACTTAAAAAGGCCCTGTCCTCACTGAATATTGAGCTGCAATGTGTGATTTGGATGAGGTTTTATCATTACAAGCTCGCATGGGATGTGTAATGAGGGAAAAAGCATGATTTTTATCCTCCACGAGAGGGGCCCTGACAGCGCCCCATTCATCCGGCTGAACGCGCACCCTCGCCGGCTTCCACTGCTCGGGCGAGCCGCTAGGATTGCTCTGCCCCACCGTTCCCGTTCCAAGCCAGCTACCTGCGTGAAACTGCACAATATGCTCACAAGCACCCTGTTCTTCACATGCAGAGGCAAGAAAGAGGCAGAATCGGTCTAATTCGGCCAGTCTGACAGTAAATGTGGTGGAGAGCAAAACAGCCGTTTCAGAGCGATAGGATGCTTTTTTGCACATTTCGACTTAAAAAGGCCCTGTCCTCACTGAATATTGAGCTGCAATGTGTGATTTGGATGAGGTTTTATCATTACAAGCTCGCATGGGATGTGTAATGAGGGAAAAAGCATGATTTTTATCCTCCACGAGAGGGGCCCTGACAGCGCCCCATTCATCCGGCTGAACGCGCACCCTCGCCGGCTTCCACTGCTCGGGCGAGCCGCTAGGATTGCTCTGCCCCACCGGTCCCGTTCCAAGCCAGCTACCTGCTTGAAACTGCACAATATGCTCACAAGCACCCTGTTCTTCACATGTAGAGGCAAGAAAGAGGCAGAATCGGTCTAATTCGGCCAGTCTGACAGTAAATGTGGTGGAGAGCAAAACAGCCGTTTCAGAGCGATAGGATGCTTTTTTGCACATTTCGACTTAAAAAGGCCCTGTCCTCACTGAATATTGAGCTGCAATGTGTGATTTGGATGAGGTTTTATCATTACAAGCTCGCATGGGATGTGTAATGAGGGAAAAAGCATGATTTTTATCCTCCACGAGAGGGGCCCTGACAGCGCCCCATTCATCCGGCTGAACGCGCACCCTCGCCGGCTTCCACTGCTCGGGCGAGCCGCTAGGATTGCTCTGCCCCACCGGTCCCGTTCCAAGCCAGCTACCTACTTGAAACTGCACAATATGCTCACAAGCACCCTGTTCTTCACATGCAGAGGCAAGAAAGAGGCAGAATCGGTCTAATTCGGCCAGTCTGACAGTAAATGTGGTGGAGAGCAAAACAGCCGTTTCAGAGCGATAGGACGCTTTTTTGCACATTTCGACTTAAAAAGGCCCTGTCCTCACTGAATATTGAGCTGCAATGTGTGATTTGGATGAGGTTTTATCATTACAAGCTCGCATGGGATGTGTAATGAGGGAAAAAGCATGATTTTTATCCTCCACGAGAGGGGCCCTGACAGCGCCCCATTCATCCGGCTGAACGCGCACCCTCGCCGGCTTCCACTGCTCGGGCGAGCCGCTAGGATTGCTCTGCCCCACCGGTCCCGTTCCAAGCCAGCTACCTGCGTGAAACTGCACAATATGCTCACAAGCACCCTGTTCTTCACATGCAGAGGCAAGAAAGAGGCAGAATCGGTCTAATTCGGCCAGTCTGACAGTAAATGTGGTGGAGAGCAAAACAGCCGTTTCAGAGCGATAGGATGCTTTTTTGCACATTTCGACTTAAAAAGGCCCTGTCCTCACTGAATATTGAGCTGCAATGTGTGATTTGGATGAGGTTTTATCATTACAAGCTCGCATGGGATGTGTAATGAGGGAAAAAGCATGATTTTTATCCTCCACGAGAGGGGCCCTGACAGCGCCCCATTCATCCGGCTGAACGCGCACCCTCGCCGGCTTCCACTGCTCGGGCGAGCCGCTAGGATTGCTCTGCCCCACCGGTCCCGTTCCAAGCCAGCTACCTGCTTGAAACTGCACAGTATGCTCACAAGCACCCTGTTCTTCACATGTAGAGGCAAGAAAGAGGCAGAATCGGTCTAATTCGGCCAGTCTGACAGTAAATGTGGTGGAGAGCAAAACAGCCGTTTCAGAGCGATAGGATGCTTTTTTGCACATTTCGACTTAAAAAGGCCCTGTCCTCACTGAATATTGAGCTGCAATGTGTGATTTGGATGAGGTTTTATCATTACAAGCTCGCATGGGATGTGTAATGAGGGAAAAAGCATGATTTTTATCCTCCACGAGAGGGGCCCTGACAGCGCCCCATTCATCCGGCTGAACGCGCACCCTCGCCGGCTTCCACTGCTCGGGCGAGCCGCTAGGATTGCTCTGCCCCACCGGTCCCGTTCCAAGCCAGCTACCTGCTTGAAACTGCACAGTATTGCTCACAAGCACCCTGTTCTTCACATGCAGAGGCAAGAAAGAGGCAGAATCGGTCTAATTCGGCCAGTCTGACAGTAAATGTGGTGGAGAGCAAAACAGCCGTTTCAGAGCGATAGGACGCTTTTTTGCACATTTCGACTTAAAAAGGCCCTGTCCTCACTGAATATTGAGCTGCAATGTGTGATTTGGATGAGGTTTTATCATTACAAGCTCGCATGGGATGTGTAATGAGGGAAAAAGCATGATTTTTATCCTCCACGAGAGGGGCCCTGACAGCGCCCCATTCATCCGGCTGAACGCGCACCCTCGCCGGCTTCCACTGCTCGGGCGAGCCGCTAGGATTGCTCTGCCCCACCGGTCCCGTTCCAAGCCAGCTACCTGCTTGAAACTGCACAATATGCTCACAAGCACCCTGTTCTTCACATGCAGAGGCAAGAAAGAGGCAGAATCGGTGTAATTCGGCCAGTCTGACAGTAAATGTGGTGGAGAGCAAAACAGCCGTTTCAGAGCGATAGGACGCTTTTTTGCACATTTCGACTTAAAAAGGCCCTGTCCTCACTGAATATTGAGCTGCAATGTGTGATTTGGATGAGGTTTTATCATTACAAGCTCGCATGGGATGTGTAATGAGGGAAAAAGCATGATTTTTATCCTCCACGAGAGGGGCCCTGACAGCGCCCCATTCATCCGGCTGAACGCGCACCCTCGCCGGCTTCCACTGCTCGGGCGAGCCGCTAGGATTGCTCTGCCCCACCGGTCCCGTTCCAAGCCAGCTACCTGCTTGAAACTGCACAATATGCTCACAAGCACCCTGTTCTTCACATGCAGAGGCAAGAAAGAGGCAGAATCGGTCTAATTCGGCCAGTCTGACAGTAAATGTGGTGGAGAGCAAAACAGCCGTTTCAGAGCGATAGGATGCTTTTTTGCACATTTCGACTTAAAAAGGCCCTGTCCTCACTGAATATTGAGCTGCAATGTGTGATTTGGATGAGGTTTTATCATTACAAGCTCGCATGGGATGTGTAATGAGGGAAAAAGCATGATTTTTATCCTCCACGAGAGGGGCCCTGACAGCGCCCCATTCATCCGGCTGAACGCGCACCCTCGCCGGCTTCCACTGCTCGGGCGAGCCGCTAGGATTGCTCTGCCCCACCGGTCCCGTTCCAAGCCAGCTACCTACTTGAAACTGCACAATATGCTCACAAGCACCCTGTTCTTCACATGCAGAGGCAAGAAAGAGGCAGAATCGGTCTAATTCGGCCAGTCTGACAGTAAATGTGGTGGAGAGCAAAACAGCCGTTTCAGAGCGATAGGACGCTTTTTTGCACATTTCGACTTAAAAAGGCCCTGTCCTCACTGAATATTGAGCTGCAATGTGTGATTTGGATGAGGTTTTATCATTACAAGCTCGCATGGGATGTGTAATGAGGGAAAAAGCATGATTTTTATCCTCCACGAGAGGGGCCCTGACAGCGCCCCA
The DNA here is from genome assembly GCF_963514085.1 of Chelon labrosus. Classification (NCBI taxonomy): domain Eukaryota; kingdom Metazoa; phylum Chordata; class Actinopteri; order Mugiliformes; family Mugilidae; genus Chelon; species Chelon labrosus. Next base: position 265,307 of record NW_028181561.1, read on the forward strand.
TTCATCCGGCTGAACGCGCACCCTCGCCGGCTTCCACTGCTCGGGCGAGCCGCTAGGATTGCTCTGCCCCACCGGTCCCGTTCCAAGCCAGCTACCTGCGTGAAACTGCACAATATGCTCACAAGCACCCTGTTCTTCACATGCAGAGGCAAGAAAGAGGCAGAATCGGTCTAATTCGGCCAGTCTGACAGTAAATGTGGTGGAGAGCAAAACAGCCGTTTCAGAGCGATAGGATGCTTTTTTGCACATTTCGACTTAAAAAGGCCCTGTCCTCACTGAATATTGAGCTGCAATGTGTGATTTGGATGAGGTTTTATCATTACAAGCTCGCATGGGATGTGTAATGAGGGAAAAAGCATGATTTTTATCCTCCACGAGAGGGGCCCTGACAGCGCCCCATTCATCCGGCTGAACGCGCACCCTCGCCGGCTTCCACTGCTCGGGCGAGCCGCTAGGATTGCTCTGCCCCACCGGTCCCGTTCCAAGCCAGCTACCTGCTTGAAACTGCACAGTATGCTCACAAGCACCCTGTTCTTCACATGTAGAGGCAAGAAAGAGGCAGAATCGGTCTAATTCGGCCAGTCTGACAGTAAATGTGGTGGAGAGCAAAACAGCCGTTTCAGAGCGATAGGATGCTTTTTTGCACATTTCGACTTAAAAAGGCCCTGTCCTCACTGAATATTGAGCTGCAATGTGTGATTTGGATGAGGTTTTATCATTACAAGCTCGCATGGGATGTGTAATGAGGGAAAAAGCATGATTTTTATCCTCCACGAGAGGGGCCCTGACAGCGCCCCATTCATCCGGCTGAACGCGCACCCTCGCCGGCTTCCACTGCTCGGGCGAGCCGCTAGGATTGCTCTGCCCCACCGGTCCCGTTCCAAGCCAGCTACCTGCTTGAAACTGCACAGTATTGCTCACAAGCACCCTGTTCTTCACATGCAGAGGCAAGAAAGAGGCAGAATCGGTCTAATTCGGCCAGTCTGACAGTAAATGTGGTGGAGAGCAAAACAGCCGTTTCAGAGCGATAGGACGCTTTTTTGCACATTTCGACTTAAAAAGGCCCTGTCCTCACTGAATATTGAGCTGCAATGTGTGATTTGGATGAGGTTTTATCATTACAAGCTCGCATGGGATGTGTAATGAGGGAAAAAGCATGATTTTTATCCTCCACGAGAGGGGCCCTGACAGCGCCCCATTCATCCGGCTGAACGCGCACCCTCGCCGGCTTCCACTGCTCGGGCGAGCCGCTAGGATTGCTCTGCCCCACCGGTCCCGTTCCAAGCCAGCTACCTGCTTGAAACTGCACAATATGCTCACAAGCACCCTGTTCTTCACATGCAGAGGCAAGAAAGAGGCAGAATCGGTCTAATTCGGCCAGTCTGACAGTAAATGTGGTGGAGAGCAAAACAGCCGTTTCAGAGCGATAGGACGCTTTTTTGCACATTTCGACTTAAAAATGCCCTGTCCTCACTGAATATTGAGCTGCAATGTGTGATTTGGATGAGGTTTTATCATTACAAGCTCGCATGGGATGTGTAATGAGGGAAAAAGCATGATTTTTATCCTCCACGAGAGGGGCCCTGACAGCGCCCCATTCATCCGGCTGAACGCGCACCCTCGCCGGCTTCCACTGCTCGGGCGAGCCGCTAGGATTGCTCTGCCCCACCGGTCCCGTTCCAAGCCAGCTACCTGCTTGAAACTGCACAATATGCTCACAAGCACCCTGTTCTTCACATGTAGAGGCAAGAAAGAGGCAGAATCGGTCTAATTCGGCCAGTCTGACAGTAAATGTGGTGGAGAGCAAAACAGCCGTTTCAGAGCGATAGGATGCTTTTTTGCACATTTCGACTTAAAAAGGCCCTGTCCTCACTGAATATTGAGCTGCAATGTGAGATTTGGATGAGGTTTTATCATTACAAGCTCGCATGGGATGTGTAATGAGGGAAAAAGCATGATTTTTATCCTCCACGAGAGGGGCCCTGACAGCGCCCCATTCATCCGGCTGAACGCGCACCCTCGCCGGCTTCCACTGCTCGGGCGAGCCGCTAGGATTGCTCTGCCCCACCGGTCCCGTTCCAAGCCAGCTACCTGCTTGAAACTGCACAATATGCTCACAAGCACCCTGTTCTTCACATGCAGAGGCAAGAAAGAGGCAGAATCGGTCTAATTCGGCCAGTCTGACAGTAAATGTGGTGGAGAGCAAAACAGCCGTTTCAGAGCGATAGGATGCTTTTTTGCACATTTCGACTTAAAAAGGCCCTGTCCTCACTGAATATTGAGCTGCAATGTGTGATTTGGATGAGGTTTTATCATTACAAGCTCGCATGGGATGTGTAATGAGGGAAAAAGCATGATTTTTATCCTCCACGAGAGGGGCCCTGACAGCGCCCCATTCATCCGGCTGAACGCGCACCCTCGCCGGCTTCCACTGCTCGGGCGAGCCGCTAGGATTGCTCTGCCCCACCGGTCCCGTTCCAAGCCAGCTACCTGCGTGAAACTGCACAATATGCTCACAAGCACCCTGTTCTTCACATGCAGAGGCAAGAAAGAGGCAGAATCGGTCTAATTCGGCCAGTCTGACAGTAAATGTGGTGGAGAGCAAAACAGCCGTTTCAGAGCGATAGGATGCTTTTTTGCACATTTCGACTTAAAAAGGCCCTGTCCTCACTGAATATTGAGCTGCAATGTGTGATTTGGATGAGGTTTTATCATTACAAGCTCGCATGGGATGTGTAATGAGGGAAAAAGCATGATTTTTATCCTCCACGAGAGGGGCCCTGACAGCGCCCCATTCATCCGGCTGAACGCGCACCCTCGCCGGCTTCCACTGCTCGGGCGAGCCGCTAGGATTGCTCTGCCCCACCGGTCCCGTTCCAAGCCAGCTACCTGCTTGAAACTGCACAATATGCTCACAAGCACCCTGTTCTTCACATGTAGAGGCAAGAAAGAGGCAGAATCGGTCTAATTCGGCCAGTCTGACAGTAAATGTGGTGGAGAGCAAAACAGCCGTTTCAGAGCGATAGGATGCTTTTTTGCACATTTCGACTTAAAAAGGCCCTGTCCTCACTGAATATTGAGCTGCAATGTGTGATTTGGATGAGGTTTTATCATTACAAGCTCGCATGGGATGTGTAATGAGGGAAAAAGCATGATTTTTATCCTCCACGAGAGGGGCCCTGACAGCGCCCCATTCATCCGGCTGAACGCGCACCCTCGCCGGCTTCCACTGCTCGGGCGAGCCGCTAGGATTGCTCTGCCCCACCGGTCCCGTTCCAAGCCAGCTACCTACTTGAAACTGCACAATATGCTCACAAGCACCCTGTTCTTCACATGCAGAGGCAAGAAAGAGGCAGAATCGGTCTAATTCGGCCAGTCTGACAGTAAATGTGGTGGAGAGCAAAACAGCCGTTTCAGAGCGATAGGACGCTTTTTTGCACATTTCGACTTAAAAAGGCCCTGTCCTCACTGAATATTGAGCTGCAATGTGTGATTTGGATGAGGTTTTATCATTACAAGCTCGCATGGGATGTGTAATGAGGGAAAAAGCATGATTTTTATCCTCCACGAGAGGGGCCCTGACAGCGCCCCATTCATCCGGCTGAACGCGCACCCTCGCCGGCTTCCACTGCTCGGGCGAGCCGCTAGGATTGCTCTGCCCCACCGGTCCCGTTCCAAGCCAGCTACCTGCGTGAAACTGCACAATATGCTCACAAGCACCCTGTTCTTCACATGCAGAGGCAAGAAAGAGGCAGAATCGGTCTAATTCGGCCAGTCTGACAGTAAATGTGGTGGAGAGCAAAACAGCCGTTTCAGAGCGATAGGATGCTTTTTTGCACATTTCGACTTAAAAAGGCCCTGTCCTCACTGAATATTGAGCTGCAATGTGTGATTTGGATGAGGTTTTATCATTACAAGCTCGCATGGGATGTGTAATGAGGGAAAAAGCATGATTTTTATCCTCCACGAGAGGGGCCCTGACAGCGCCCCATTCATCCGGCTGAACGCGCACCCTCGCCGGCTTCCACTGCTCGGGCGAGCCGCTAGGATTGCTCTGCCCCACCGGTCCCGTTCCAAGCCAGCTACCTGCTTGAAACTGCACAGTATGCTCACAAGCACCCTGTTCTTCACATGTAGAGGCAAGAAAGAGGCAGAATCGGTCTAATTCGGTCAGTCTGACAGTAAATGTGGTGGAGAGCAAAACAGCCGTTTCAGAGCGATAGGATGCTTTTTTGCACATTTCGACTTAAAAAGGCCCTGTCCTCACTGAATATTGAGCTGCAATGTGTGATTTGGATGAGGTTTTATCATTACAAGCTCGCATGGGATGTGTAATGAGGGAAAAAGCATGATTTTTATCCTCCACGAGAGGGGCCCTGACAGCGCCCCATTCATCCGGCTGAACGCGCACCCTCGCCGGCTTCCACTGCTCGGGCGAGCCGCTAGGATTGCTCTGCCCCACCGGTCCCGTTCCAAGCCAGCTACCTGCTTGAAACTGCACAGTATTGCTCACAAGCACCCTGTTCTTCACATGCAGAGGCAAGAAAGAGGCAGAATCGGTCTAATTCGGCCAGTCTGACAGTAAATGTGGTGGAGAGCAAAACAGCCGTTTCAGAGCGATAGGACGCTTTTTTGCACATTTCGACTTAAAAAGGCCCTGTCCTCACTGAATATTGAGCTGCAATGTGTGATTTGGATGAGGTTTTATCATTACAAGCTCGCATGGGATGTGTAATGAGGGAAAAAGCATGATTTTTATCCTCCACGAGAGGGGCCCTGACAGCGCCCCATTCATCCGGCTGAACGCGCACCCTCGCCGGCTTCCACTGCTCGGGCGAGCCGCTAGGATTGCTCTGCCCCACCGGTCCCGTTCCAAGCCAGCTACCTGCTTGAAACTGCACAATATGCTCACAAGCACCCTGTTCTTCACATGCAGAGGCAAGAAAGAGGCAGAATCGGTGTAATTCGGCCAGTCTGACAGTAAATGTGGTGGAGAGCAAAACAGCCGTTTCAGAGCGATAGGACGCTTTTTTGCACATTTCGACTTAAAAAGGCCCTGTCCTCACTGAATATTGAGCTGCAATGTGTGATTTGGATGAGGTTTTATCATTACAAGCTCGCATGGGATGTGTAATGAGGGAAAAAGCATGATTTTTATCCTCCACGAGAGGGGCCCTGACAGCGCCCCATTCATCCGGCTGAACGCGCACCCTCGCCGGCTTCCACTGCTCGGGCGAGCCGCTAGGATTGCTCTGCCCCACCGGTCCCGTTCCAAGCCAGCTACCTGCTTGAAACTGCACAATATGCTCACAAGCACCCTGTTCTTCACATGCAGAGGCAAGAAAGAGGCAGAATCGGTCTAATTCGGCCAGTCTGACAGTAAATGTGGTGGAGAGCAAAACAGCCGTTTCAGAGCGATAGGATGCTTTTTTGCACATTTCGACTTAAAAAGGCCCTGTCCTCACTGAATATTGAGCTGCAATGTGTGATTTGGATGAGGTTTTATCATTACAAGCTCGCATGGGATGTGTAATGAGGGAAAAAGCATGATTTTTATCCTCCACGAGAGGGGCCCTGACAGCGCCCCATTCATCCGGCTGAACGCGCACCCTCGCCGGCTTCCACTGCTCGTGCGAGCCGCTAGGATTGCTCTGCCCCACCGGTCCCGTTCCAAGCCAGCTACCTGCGTGAAACTGCACAATATGCTCACAAGCACCCTGTTCTTCACATGCAGAGGCAAGAAAGAGGCAGAATCGGTCTAATTCGGCCAGTCTGACAGTAAATGTGGTGGAGAGCAAAACAGCCGTTTCAGAGCGATAGGATGCTTTTTTGCACATTTCGACTTAAAAAGGCCCTGTCCTCACTGAATATTGAGCTGCAATGTGTGATTTGGATGAGGTTTTATCATTACAAGCTCGCATGGGATGTGTAATGAGGGAAAAAGCATGATTTTTATCCTCCACGAGAGGGGCCCTGACAGCGCCCCATTCATCCGGCTGAACGCGCACCCTCGCCGGCTTCCACTGCTCGGGCGAGCCGCTAGGATTGCTCTGCCCCACCGGTCCCGTTCCAAGCCAGCTACCTGCTTGAAACTGCACAATATGCTCACAAGCACCCTGTTCTTCACATGCAGAGGCAAGAAAGAGGCAGAATCGGTCTAATTCGGCCAGTCTGACAGTAAATGTGGTGGAGAGCAAAACAGCCGTTTCAGAGCGATAGGACGCTTTTTTGCACATTTCGACTTAAAAAGGCCCTGTCCTCACTGAATATTGAGCTGCAATGTGTGATTTGGATGAGGTTTTATCATTACAAGCTCGCATGGGATGTGTAATGAGGGAAAAAGCATGATTTTTATCCTCCACGAGAGGGGCCCTGACAGCGCCCCATTCATCCGGCTGAACGCGCACCCTCGCCGGCTTCCACTGCTCGGGCGAGCCGCTAGGATTGCTCTGCCCCACCGGTCCCGTTCCAAGCCAGCTAACTGCGTGAAACTGCACAATATGCTCACAAGCACCCTGTTCTTCACATGCAGAGGCAAGAAAGAGGCAGAATCGGTCTAATTCGGCCAGTCTGACAGTAAATGTGGTGGAGAGCAAAACAGCCGTTTCAGAGCGATAGGACGCTTTTTTGCACATTTCGACTTAAAAAGGCCCTGTCCTCACTGAATATTGAGCTGCAATGTGTGATTTGGATGAGGTTTTATCATTACAAGCTCGCATGGGATGTGTAATGAGGGAAAAAGCATGATTTTTATCCTCCACGAGAGGGGCCCTGACAGCGCCCCATTCATCCGGCTGAACGCGCACCCTCGCCGGCTTCCACTGCTCGGGCGAGCCGCTAGGATTGCTCTGCCCCACCGGTCCCGTTCCAAGCCAGCTACCTGCTTGAAACTGCACAGTATTGCTCACAAGCACCCTGTTCTTCACATGCAGAGGCAAGAAAGAGGCAGAATCGGTCTAATTCGGCCAGTCTGACAGTAAATGTGGTGGAGAGCAAAACAGCCGTTTCAGAGCGATAGGACGCTTTTTTGCACATTTCGACTTAAAAAGGCCCTGTCCTCACTGAATATTGAGCTGCAATGTGTGATTTGGATGAGGTTTTATCATTACAAGCTCGCATGGGATGTGTAATGAGGGAAAAAGCATGATTTTTATCCTCCACGAGAGGGGCCCTGACAGCGCCCCATTCATCCGGCTGAACGCGCACCCTCGCCGGCTTCCACTGCTCGGGCGAGCCGCTAGGATTGCTCTGCCCCACCGGTCCCGTTCCAAGCCAGCTACCTGCTTGAAACTGCACAATATGCTCACAAGCACCCTGTTCTTCACATGCAGAGGCAAGAAAGAGGCAGAATCGGTCTAATTCGGCCAGTCTGACAGTAAATGTGGTGGAGAGCAAAACAGCCGTTTCAGAGCGATAGGATGCTTTTTTGCACATTTCGACTTAAAAAGGCCCTGTCCTCACTGAATATTGAGCTGCAATGTGAGATTTGGATGAGGTTTTATCATTACAAGCTCGCATGGGATGTGTAATGAGGGAAAAAGCATGATTTTTATCCTCCACGAGAGGGGCCCTGACAGCGCCCCATTCATCCGGCTGAACGCGCACCCTCGCCGGCTTCCACTGCTCGGGCGAGCCGCTAGGATTGCTCTGCCCCACCGGTCCCGTTCCAAGCCAGCTACCTGCTTGAAACTGCACAATATGCTCACAAGCACCCTGTTCTTCACATGCAGAGGCAAGAAAGAGGCAGAATCGGTCTAATTCGGCCAGTCTGACAGTAAATGTGGTGGAGAGCAAAACAGCCGTTTCAGAGCGATAGGATGCTTTTTTGCACATTTCGACTTAAAAAGGCCCTGTCCTCACTGAATATTGAGCTGCAATGTGTGATTTGGATGAGGTTTTATCATTACAAGCTCGCATGGGATGTGTAATGAGGGAAAAAGCATGATTTTTATCCTCCACGAGAGGGGCCCTGACAGCGCCCCATTCATCCGGCTGAACGCGCACCCTCGCCGGCTTCCACTGCTCGGGCGAGCCGCTAGGATTGCTCTGCCCCACCGGTCCCGTTCCAAGCCAGCTACCTGCTTGAAACTGCACAATATGCTCACAAGCACCCTGTTCTTCACATGTAGAGGCAAGAAAGAGGCAGAATCGGTCTAATTCGGCCAGTCTGACAGTAAATGTGGTGGAGAGCAAAACAGCCGTTTCAGAGCGATAGGATGCTTTTTTGCACATTTCGACTTAAAAAGGCCCTGTCCTCACTGAATATTGAGCTGCAATGTGTGATTTGGATGAGGTTTTATCATTACAAGCTCGCATGGGATGTGTAATGAGGGAAAAAGCATGATTTTTATCCTCCACGAGAGGGGCCCTGACAGCGCCCCATTCATCCGGCTGAACGCGCACCCTCGCCGGCTTCCACTGCTCGGGCGAGCCGCTAGGATTGCTCTGCCCCACCGGTCCCGTTCCAAGCCAGCTACCTACTTGAAACTGCACAATATGCTCACAAGCACCCTGTTCTTCACATGCAGAGGCAAGAAAGAGGCAGAATCGGTCTAATTCGGCCAGTCTGACAGTAAATGTGGTGGAGAGCAAAACAGCCGTTTCAGAGCGATAGGACGCTTTTTTGCACATTTCGACTTAAAAAGGCCCTGTCCTCACTGAATATTGAGCTGCAATGTGTGATTTGGATGAGGTTTTATCATTACAAGCTCGCATGGGATGTGTAATGAGGGAAAAAGCATGATTTTTATCCTCCACGAGAGGGGCCCTGACAGCGCCCCATTCATCCGGCTGAACGCGCACCCTCGCCGGCTTCCACTGCTCGGGCGAGCCGCTAGGATTGCTCTGCCCCACCGGTCCCGTTCCAAGCCAGCTACCTGCGTGAAACTGCACAATATGCTCACAAGCACCCTGTTCTTCACATGCAGAGGCAAGAAAGAGGCAGAATCGGTCTAATTCGGCCAGTCTGACAGTAAATGTGGTGGAGAGCAAAACAGCCGTTTCAGAGCGATAGGATGCTTTTTTGCACATTTCGACTTAAAAAGGCCCTGTCCTCACTGAATATTGAGCTGCAATGTGTGATTTGGATGAGGTTTTATCATTACAAGCTCGCATGGGATGTGTAATGAGGGAAAAAGCATGATTTTTATCCTCCACGAGAGGGGCCCTGACAGCGCCCCATTCATCCGGCTGAACGCGCACCCTCGCCGGCTTCCACTGCTCGGGCGAGCCGCTAGGATTGCTCTGCCCCACCGGTCCCGTTCCAAGCCAGCTACCTGCTTGAAACTGCACAGTATGCTCACAAGCACCCTGTTCTTCACATGTAGAGGCAAGAAAGAGGCAGAATCGGTCTAATTCGGCCAGTCTGACAGTAAATGTGGTGGAGAGCAAAACAGCCGTTTCAGAGCGATAGGATGCTTTTTTGCACATTTCGACTTAAAAAGGCCCTGTCCTCACTGAATATTGAGCTGCAATGTGTGATTTGGATGAGGTTTTATCATTACAAGCTCGCATGGGATGTGTAATGAGGGAAAAAGCATGATTTTTATCCTCCACGAGAGGGGCCCTGACAGCGCCCCATTCATCCGGCTGAACGCGCACCCTCGCCGGCTTCCACTGCTCGGGCGAGCCGCTAGGATTGCTCTGCCCCACCGGTCCCGTTCCAAGCCAGCTACCTGCTTGAAACTGCACAGTATTGCTCACAAGCACCCTGTTCTTCACATGCAGAGGCAAGAAAGAGGCAGAATCGGTCTAATTCGGCCAGTCTGACAGTAAATGTGGTGGAGAGCAAAACAGCCGTTTCAGAGCGATAGGACGCTTTTTTGCACATTTCGACTTAAAAAGGCCCTGTCCTCACTGAATATTGAGCTGCAATGTGTGATTTGGATGAGGTTTTATCATTACAAGCTCGCATGGGATGTGTAATGAGGGAAAAAGCATGATTTTTATCCTCCACGAGAGGGGCCCTGACAGCGCCCCATTCATCCGGCTGAACGCGCACCCTCGCCGGCTTCCACTGCTCGGGCGAGCCGCTAGGATTGCTCTGCCCCACCGGTCCCGTTCCAAGCCAGCTACCTGCTTGAAACTGCACAATATGCTCACAAGCACCCTGTTCTTCACATGTAGAGGCAAGAAAGAGGCAGAATCGGTCTAATTCGGCCAGTCTGACAGTAAATGTGGTGGAGAGCAAAACAGCCGTTTCAGAGCGATAGGATGCATTTTTACACATTTCGACTTAAAAAGGCCCTGTCCTCACTGAATATTGAGCTGCAATGTGAGATTTGGATGAGGTTTTATCATTACAAGCTCGCATGGGATGTGTAATGAGGGAAAAAGCATGATTTTTATCCTCCACGAGAGGGGCCCTGACAGCGCCCCATTCATCCGGCTGAACGCGCACCCTCGCCGGCTTCCACTGCTCGGGCGAGCCGCTAGGATTGCTCTGCCCCACCGGTCCCGTTCCAAGCCAGCTACCTGCTTGAAACTGCACAATATGCTCACAAGCACCCTGTTCTTCACATGCAGAGGCAAGAAAGAGGCAGAATCGGTGTAATTCGGCCAGTCTGACAGTAAATGTGGTGGAGAGCAAAACAGCCGTTTCAGAGCGATAGGACGCTTTTTTGCACATTTCGACTTAAAAAGGCCCTGTCCTCACTGAATATTGAGCTGCAATGTGTGATTTGGATGAGGTTTTATCATTACAAGCTCGCATGGGATGTGTAATGAGGGAAAAAGCATGATTTTTATCCTCCACGAGAGGGGCCCTGACAGCGCCCCATTCATCCGGCTGAACGCGCACCCTCGCCGGCTTCCACTGCTCGGGCGAGCCGCTAGGATTGCTCTGCCCCACCGGTCCCGTTCCAAGCCAGCTACCTGCTTGAAACTGCACAATATGCTCACAAGCACCCTGTTCTTCACATGCAGAGGCAAGAAAGAGGCAGAATCGGTCTAATTCGGCCAGTCTGACAGTAAATGTGGTGGAGAGCAAAACAGCCGTTTCAGAGCGATAGGACGCTTTTTTGCACATTTCGACTTAAAAAGGCCCTGTCCTCACTGAATATTGAGCTGCAATGTGTGATTTGGATGAGGTTTTATCATTACAAGCTCGCATGGGATGTGTAATGAGGGAAAAAGCATGATTTTTATCCTCCACGAGAGGGGCCCTGACAGCGCCCCATTCATCCGGCTGAACGCGCACCCTCGCCGGCTTCCACTGCTCGGGCGAGCCGCTAGGATTGCTCTGCCCCACCGGTCCCGTTCCAAGCCAGCTACCTGCTTGAAACTGCACAATATGCTCACAAGCACCCTGTTCTTCACATGCAGAGGCAAGAAAGAGGCAGAATCGGTCTAATTCGGCCAGTCTGACAGTAAATGTGGTGGAGAGCAAAACAGCCGTTTCAGAGCGATAGGACGCTTTTTTGCACATTTCGACTTAAAAAGGCCCTGTCCTCACTGAATATTGAGCTGCAATGTGTGATTTGGATGAGGTTTTATCATTACAAGCTCGCATGGGATGTGTAATGAGGGAAAAAGCATGATTTTTATCCTCCACGAGAGGGGCCCTGACAGCGCCCCATTCATCCGGCTGAACGCGCACCCTCGCCGGCTTCCACTGCTCGGGCGAGCCGCTAGGATTGCTCTGCCCCACCGGTCCCGTTCCAAGCCAACTACCTGCGTGAAACTGCACAATATGCTCACAAGCACCCTGTTCTTCACATGCAGAGGCAAGAAAGAGGCAGAATCGGTCTAATTCGGCCAGTCTGACAGTAAATGTGGTGGAGAGCAAAACAGCCGTTTCAGAGCGATAGGATGCTTTTTTGCACATTTCGACTTAAAAAGGCCCTGTCCTCACTGAATATTGAGCTGCAATGTGTGATTTGGATGAGGTTTTATCATTACAAGCTCGCATGGGATGTGTAATGAGGGAAAAAGCATGATTTTTATCCTCCACGAGAGGGGCCCTGACAGCGCCCCATTCATCCGGCTGAACGCGCACCCTCGCCGGCTTCCACTGCTCGGGCGAGCCGCTAGGATTGCTCTGCCCGACCGGTCCCGTTCCAAGCCAGCTACCTGCTTGAAACTGCACAGTATTGCTCACAAGCACCCTGTTCTTCACATGCAGAGGCAAGAAAGAGGCAGAATCGGTCTAATTCGGCCAGTCTGACAGTAAATGTGGTGGAGAGCAAAACAGCCGTTTCAGAGCGATAGGACGCTTTTTTGCACATTTCGACTTAAAAAGGCCCTGTCCTCACTGAATATTGAGCTGCAATGTGTGATTTGGATGAGGTTTTATCATTACAAGCTCGCATGGGATGTGTAATGAGGGAAAAAGCATGATTTTTATCCTCCACGAGAGGGGCCCTGACAGCGCCCCATTCATCCGGCTGAACGCGCACCCTCGCCGGCTTCCACTGCTCGGGCGAGCCGCTAGGATTGCTCTGCCCCACCGGTCCCGTTCCAAGCCAGCTACCTGCTTGAAACTGCACAATATGCTCACAAGCACCCTGTTCTTCACATGTAGAGGCAAGAAAGAGGCAGAATCGGTCTAATTCGGCCAGTCTGACAGTAAATGTGGTGGAGAGCAAAACAGCCGTTTCAGAGCGATAGGACGCTTTTTTGCACATTTCGACTTAAAAAGGCCCTGTCCTCACTGAATATTGAGCTGCAATGTGTGATTTGGATGAGGTTTTATCATTACAAGCTCGCATGGGATGTGTAATGAGGGAAAAAGCATGATTTTTATCCTCCACGAGAGGGGCCCTGACAGCGCCCCATTCATCCGGCTGAACGCGCACCCTCGCCGGCTTCCACTGCTCGGGCGAGCCGCTAGGATTGCTCTGCCCCACCGGTCCCGTTCCAAGCCAGCTACCTGCTTGAAACTGCACAATATGCTCACAAGCACCCTGTTCTTCACATGTAGAGGCAAGAAAGAGGCAGAATCGGTCTAATTCGGCCAGTCTGACAGTAAATGTGGTGGAGAGCAAAACAGCCGTTTCAGAGCGATAGGATGCATTTTTACACATTTCGACTTAAAAAGGCCCTGTCCTCACTGAATATTGAGCTGCAATGTGAGATTTGGATGAGGTTTTATCATTACAAGCTCGCATGGGATGTGTAATGAGGGAAAAAGCATGATTTTTATCCTCCACGAGAGGGGCCCTGACAGCGCCCCATTCATCCGGCTGAACGCGCACCCTCGCCGGCTTCCACTGCTCGGGCGAGCCGCTAGGATTGCTCTGCCCCACCGGTCCCGTTCCAAGCCAGCTACCTGCTTGAAACTGCACAATATGCTCACAAGCACCCTGTTCTTCACATGCAGAGGCAAGAAAGAGGCAGAATCGGTCTAATTCGGCCAGTCTGACAGTAAATGTGGTGGAGAGCAAAACAGCCGTTTCAGAGCGATAGGATGCTTTTTTGCACATTTCGACTTAAAAAGGCCCTGTCCTCACTGAATATTGAGCTGCAATGTGTGATTTGGATGAGGTTTTATCATTACAAGCTCGCATGGGATGTGTAATGAGGGAAAAAGCATGATTTTTATCCTCCACGAGAGGGGCCCTGACAGCGCCCCATTCATCCGGCTGAACGCGCACCCTCGCCGGCTTCCACTGCTCGGGCGAGCCGCTAGGATTGCTCTGCCCCACCGGTCCCGTTCCAAGCCAGCTACCTGCGTGAAACTGCACAGTATGCTCACAAGCACCCTGTTCTTCACATGTAGAGGCAAGAAAGAGGCAGAATCGGTCTAATTCGGCCAGTCTGACAGTAAATGTGGTGGAGAGCAAAACAGCCGTTTCAGAGCGATAGGATGCTTTTTTGCACATTTCGACTTAAAAAGGCCCTGTCCTCACTGAATATTGAGCTGCAATGTGTGATTTGGATGAGGTTTTATCATTACAAGCTCGCATGGGATGTGTAATGAGGGAAAAAGCATGATTTTTATCCTCCACGAGAGGGGCCCTGACAGCGCCCCATTCATCCGGCTGAACGCGCACCCTCGCCGGCTTCCACTGCTCGGGCGAGCCGCTAGGATTGCTCTGCCCCACCGGTCCCGTTCCAAGCCAGCTACCTGCTTGAAACTGCACAATATGCTCACAAGCACCCTGTTCTTCACATGCAGAGGCAAGAAAGAGGCAGAATCGGTCTAATTCGGCCAGTCTGACAGTAAATGTGGTGGAGAGCAAAACAGCCGTTTCAGAGCGATAGGACGCTTTTTTGCACATTTCGACTTAAAAAGGCCCTGTCCTCACTGAATATTGAGCTGCAATGTGTGATTTGGATGAGGTTTTATCATTACAAGCTCGCATGGGATGTGTAATGAGGGAAAAAGCATGATTTTTATCCTCCACGAGAGGGGCCCTGACAGCGCCCCATTCATCCGGCTGAACGCGCACCCTCGCCGGCTTCCACTGCTCGGGCGAGCCGCTAGGATTGCTCTGCCCCACCGGTCCCGTTCCAAGCCAGCTACCTGCTTGAAACTGCACAATATGCTCACAAGCACCCTGTTCTTCACATGTAGAGGCAAGAAAGAGGCAGAAACGGTCTAATTCGGCCAGTCTGACAGTAAATGTGGTGGAGAGCAAAACAGCCGTTTCAGAGCGATAGGATGCATTTTTACACATTTCGACTTAAAAAGGCCCTGTCCTCACTGAATATTGAGCTGCAATGTGAGATTTGGATGAGGTTTTATCATTACAAGCTCGCATGGGATGTGTAATGAGGGAAAAAGCATGATTTTTATCCTCCACGAGAGGGGCCCTGACAGCGCCCCATTCATCCGGCTGAACGCGCACCCTCGCCGGCTTCCACTGCTCGGGCGAGCCGCTAGGATTGCTCTGCCCCACCGGTCCCGTTCCAAGCCAGCTACCTGCTTGAAACTGCACAATATGCTCACAAGCACCCTGTTCTTCACATGCAGAGGCAAGAAAGAGGCAGAATCGGTCTAATTCGGCCAGTCTGACAGTAAATGTGGTGGAGAGCAAAACAGCCGTTTCAGAGCGATAGGATGCTTTTTTGCACATTTCGACTTAAAAATGCCCTGTCCTCACTGAATATTGAGCTGCAATGTGTGATTTGGATGAGGTTTTATCATTACAAGCTCGCATGGGATGTGTAATGAGGGAAAAAGCATGATTTTTATCCTCCACGAGAGGGGCCCTGACAGCGCCCCATTCATCCGGCTGAACGCGCACCCTCGCCGGCTTCCACTGCTCGGGCGAGCCGCTAGGATTGCTCTGCCCCACCGGTCCCGTTCCAAGCCAGCTACCTGCTTGAAACTGCACAATATGCTCACAAGCACCCTGTTCTTCACATGTAGAGGCAAGAAAGAGGCAGAATCGGTCTAATTCGGCCAGTCTGACAGTAAATGTGGTGGAGAGCAAAACAGCCGTTTCAGAGCGATAGGATGCTTTTTTGCACATTTCGACTTAAAAATGCCCTGTCCTCACTGAATATTGAGCTGCAATGTGTGATTTGGATGAGGTTTTATCATTACAAGCTCGCATGGGATGTGTAATGAGGGAAAAAGCATGATTTTTATCCTCCACGAGAGGGGCCCTGACAGCGCCCCATTCATCCGGCTGAACGCGCACCCTCGCCGGCTTCCACTGCTCGTGCGAGCCGCTAGGATTGCTCTGCCCCACCGGTCCCGTTCCAAGCCAGCTACCTGCGTGAAACTGCACAATATGCTCACAAGCACCCTGTTCTTCACATGCAGAGGCAAGAAAGAGGCAGAATCGGTCTAATTCGGCCAGTCTGACAGTAAATGTGGTGGAGAGCAAAACAGCCGTTTCAGAGCGATAGGATGCTTTTTTGCACATTTCGACTTAAAAAGGCCCTGTCCTCACTGAATATTGAGCTGCAATGTGTGATTTGGATGAGGTTTTATCATTACAAGCTCGCATGGGATGTGTAATGAGGGAAAAAGCATGATTTTTATCCTCCACGAGAGGGGCCCTGACAGCGCCCCATTCATCCGGCTGAACGCGCACCCTCGCCGGCTTCCACTGCTCGGGCGAGCCGCTAGGATTGCTCTGCCCCACCGGTCCCGTTCCAAGCCAGCTACCTGCTTGAAACTGCACAATATGCTCACAAGCACCCTGTTCTTCACATGCAGAGGCAAGAAAGAGGCAGAATCGGTCTAATTCGGCCAGTCTGACAGTAAATGTGGTGGAGAGCAAAACAGCCGTTTCAGAGCAATAGGATGCTTTTTTGCACATTTCGACTTAAAAAGGCCCTGTCCTCACTGAATATTGAGCTGCAATGTGTGATTTGGATGAGGTTTTATCATTACAAGCTCGCATGGGATGTGTAATGAGGGAAAAAGCATGATTTTTATCCTCCACGAGAGGGGCCCTGACAGCGCCCCATTCATCCGGCTGAACGCGCACCCTCGCCGGCTTCCACTGCTCGGGCGAGCCGCTAGGATTGCTCTGCCCCACCGGTCCCGTTCCAAGCCAGCTACCTGCGTGAAACTGCACAGTATGCTCACAAGCACCCTGTTCTTCACATGTAGAGGCAAGAAAGAGGCAGAATCGGTCTAATTCGGCCAGTCTGACAGTAAATGTGGTGGAGAGCAAAACAGCCGTTTCAGAGCGATAGGATGCTTTTTTGCACATTTCGACTTAAAAAGGCCCTGTCCTCACTGAATATTGAGCTGCAATGTGTGATTTGGATGAGGTTTTATCATTACAAGCTCGCATGGGATGTGTAATGAGGGAAAAAGCATGATTTTTATCCTCCACGAGAGGGGCCCTGACAGCGCCCCATTCATCCGGCTGAACGCGCACCCTCGCCGGCTTCCACTGCTCGGGCGAGCCGCTAGGATTGCTCTGACCCACCGGTCCCGTTCCAAGCCAGCTACCTGCTTGAAACTGCACAATATGCTCACAAGCACCCTGTTCTTCACATGCAGAGGCAAGAAAGAGGCAGAATCGGTCTAATTCGGCCAGTCTGACAGTAAATGTGGTGGAGAGCAAAACAGCCGTTTCAGAGCGATAGGATGCTTTTTTGCACATTTCGACTTAAAAAGGCCCTGTCCTCACTGAATATTGAGCTGCAATGTGTGATTTGGATGAGGTTTTATCATTACAAGCTCGCATGGGATGTGTAATGAGGGAAAAAGCATGATTTTTATCCTCCACGAGAGGGGCCCTGACAGCGCCCCATTCATCCGGCTGAACGCGCACCCTCGCCGGCTTCCACTGCTCGGGCGAGCCACTAGGATTGCTCTGCCCCACCGGTCCCGTTCCAAGCCAGCTACCTGCTTGAAACTGCACAATATGCTCACAAGCACCCTGTTCTTCACATGCAGAGGCAAGAAAGAGGCAGAATCGGTCTAATTCGGCCAGTCTGACAGTAAATGTGGTGGAGAGCAAAACAGCCGTTTCAGAGCGATAGGACGCTTTTTTGCACATTTCGACTTAAAAAGGCCCTGTCCTCACTGAATATTGAGCTGCAATGTGTGATTTGGATGAGGTTTTATCATTACAAGCTCGCATGGGATGTGTAATGAGGGAAAAAGCATGATTTTTATCCTCCACGAGAGGGGCCCTGACAGCGCCCCATTCATCCGGCTGAACGCGCACCCTCGCCGGCTTCCACTGCTCGGGCGAGCCGCTAGGATTGCTCTGCCCCACCGGTCCCGTTCCAAGCCAGCTACCTGCTTGAAACTGCACAATATGCTCACAAGCACCCTGTTCTTCACATGTAGAGGCAAGAAAGAGGCAGAATCGGTCTAATTCGGCCAGTCTGACAGTAAATGTGGTGGAGAGCAAAACAGCCGTTTCAGAGCGATAGGATGCATTTTTACACATTTCGACTTAAAAAGGCCCTGTCCTCACTGAATATTGAGCTGCAATGTGAGATTTGGATGAGGTTTTATCATTACAAGCTCGCATGGGATGTGTAATGAGGGAAAAAGCATGATTTTTATCCTCCACGAGAGGGGCCCTGACAGCGCCCCATTCATCCGGCTGAACGCGCACCCTCGCCGGCTTCCACTGCTCGGGCGAGCCGCTAGGATTGCTCTGCCCCACCGGTCCCGTTCCAAGCCAGCTACCTGCTTGAAACTGCACAATATGCTCACAAGCACCCTGTTCTTCACATGCAGAGGCAAGAAAGAGGCAGAATCGGTCTAATTCGGCCAGTCTGACAGTAAATGTGGTGGAGAGCAAAACAGCCGTTTCAGAGCGATAGGATGCTTTTTTGCACATTTCGACTTAAAAATGCCCTGTCCTCACTGAATATTGAGCTGCAATGTGTGATTTGGATGAGGTTTTATCATTACAAGCTCGCATGGGATGTGTAATGAGGGAAAAAGCATGATTTTTATCCTCCACGAGAGGGGCCCTGACAGCGCCCCATTCATCCGGCTGAACGCGCACCCTCGCCGGCTTCCACTGCTCGGGCGAGCCGCTAGGATTGCTCTGCCCCACCGGTCCCGTTCCAAGCCAGCTACCTGCTTGAAACTGCACAATATGCTCACAAGCACCCTGTTCTTCACATGCAGAGGCAAGAAAGAGGCAGAATCGGTCTAATTCGGCCAGTCTGACAGTAAATGTGGTGGAGAGCAAAACAGCCGTTTCAGAGCAATAGGATGCTTTTTTGCACATTTCGACTTAAAAAGGCCCTGTCCTCACTGAATATTGAGCTGCAATGTGTGATTTGGATGAGGTTTTATCATTACAAGCTCGCATGGGATGTGTAATGAGGGAAAAAGCATGATTTTTATCCTCCACGAGAGGGGCCCTGACAGCGCCCCATTCATCCGGCTGAACGCGCACCCTCGCCGGCTTCCACTGCTCGGGCGAGCCGCTAGGATTGCTCTGCCCCACCGGTCCCGTTCCAAGCCAGCTACCTGCGTGAAACTGCACAGTATGCTCACAAGCACCCTGTTCTTCACATGTAGAGGCAAGAAAGAGGCAGAATCGGTCTAATTCGGCCAGTCTGACAGTAAATGTGGTGGAGAGCAAAACAGCCGTTTCAGAGCGATAGGATGCTTTTTTGCACATTTCGACTTAAAAAGGCCCTGTCCTCACTGAATATTGAGCTGCAATGTGTGATTTGGATGAGGTTTTATCATTACAAGCTCGCATGGGATGTGTAATGAGGGAAAAAGCATGATTTTTATCCTCCACGAGAGGGGCCCTGACAGCGCCCCATTCATCCGGCTGAACGCGCACCCTCGCCGGCTTCCACTGCTCGGGCGAGCCGCTAGGATTGCTCTGCCCCACCGGTCCCGTTCCAAGCCAGCTACCTGCTTGAAACTGCACAATATGCTCACAAGCACCCTGTTCTTCACATGCAGAGGCAAGAAAGAGGCAGAATCGGTCTAATTCGGCCAGTCTGACAGTAAATGTGGTGGAGAGCAAAACAGCCGTTTCAGAGCGATAGGATGCTTTTTTGCACATTTCGACTTAAAAAGGCCCTGTCCTCACTGAATATTGAGCTGCAATGTGTGATTTGGATGAGGTTTTATCATTACAAGCTCGCATGGGATGTGTAATGAGGGAAAAAGCATGATTTTTATCCTCCACGAGAGGGGCCCTGACAGCGCCCCATTCATCCGGCTGAACGCGCACCCTCGCCGGCTTCCACTGCTCGGGCGAGCCGCTAGGATTGCTCTGCCCCACCGGTCCCGTTCCAAGCCAGCTACCTGCGTGAAACTGCACAGTATGCTCACAAGCACCCTGTTCTTCACATGTAGAGGCAAGAAAGAGGCAGAATCGGTCTAATTCGGCCAGTCTGACAGTAAATGTGGTGGAGAGCAAAACAGCCGTTTCAGAGCGATAGGATGCTTTTTTGCACATTTCGACTTAAAAAGGCCCTGTCCTCACTGAATATTGAGCTGCAATGTGTGATTTGGATGAGGTTTTATCATTACAAGCTCGCATGGGATGTGTAATGAGGGAAAAAGCATGATTTTTATCCTCCACGAGAGGGGCCCTGACAGCGCCCCATTCATCCGGCTGAACGCGCACCCTCGCCGGCTTCCACTGCTCGGGCGAGCCGCTAGGATTGCTCTGCCCCACCGGTCCCGTTCCAAGCCAGCTACCTGCTTGAAACTGCACAATATGCTCACAAGCACCCTGTTCTTCACATGCAGAGGCAAGAAAGAGGCAGAATCGGTCTAATTCGGCCAGTCTGACAGTAAATGTGGTGGAGAGCAAAACAGCCGTTTCAGAGCGATAGGACGCTTTTTTGCACATTTCGACTTAAAAAGGCCCTGTCCTCACTGAATATTGAGCTGCAATGTGTGATTTGGATGAGGTTTTATCATTACAAGCTCGCATGGGATGTGTAATGAGGGAAAAAGCATGATTTTTATCCTCCACGAGAGGGGCCCTGACAGCGCCCCATTCATCCGGCTGAACGCGCACCCTCGCCGGCTTCCACTGCTCGGGCGAGCCGCTAGGATTGCTCTGCCCCACCGGTCCCGTTCCAAGCCAGCTACCTGCTTGAAACTGCACAATATGCTCACAAGCACCCTGTTCTTCACATGTAGAGGCAAGAAAGAGGCAGAATCGGTCTAATTCGGCCAGTCTGACAGTAAATGTGGTGGAGAGCAAAACAGCCGTTTCAGAGCGATAGGATGCTTTTTTGCACATTTCGACTTAAAAAGGCCCTGTCCTCACTGAATATTGAGCTGCAATGTGTGATTTGGATGAGGTTTTATCATTACAAGCTCGCATGGGATGTGTAATGAGGGAAAAAGCATGATTTTTATCCTCCACGAGAGGGGCCCTGACAGCGCCCCATTCATCCGGCTGAACGCGCACCCTCGCCGGCTTCCACTGCTCGGGCGAGCCGCTAGGATTGCTCTGCCCCACCGGTCCCGTTCCAAGCCAGCTACCTGCGTGAAACTGCACAATATGCTCACAAGCACCCTGTTCTTCACATGCAGAGGCAAGAAAGAGGCAGAATCGGTCTAATTCGGCCAGTCTGACAGTAAATGTGGTGGAGAGCAAAACAGCCGTTTCAGAGCGATAGGACGCTTTTTTGCACATTTCGACTTAAAAAGGCCCTGTCCTCACTGAATATTGAGCTGCAATGTGTGATTTGGATGAGGTTTTATCATTACAAGCTCGCATGGGATGTGTAATGAGGGAAAAAGCATGATTTTTATCCTCCACGAGAGGGGCCCTGACAGCGCCCCATTCATCCGGCTGAACGCGCACCCTCGCCGGCTTCCACTGCTCGGGCGAGCCGCTAGGATTGCTCTGCCCCACCGGTCCCGTTCCAAGCCAGCTACCTGCTTGAAACTGCACAATATGCTCACAAGCACCCTGTTCTTCACATGTAGAGGCAAGAAAGAGGCAGAATCGGTCTAATTCGGCCAGTCTGACAGTAAATGTGGTGGAGAGCAAAACAGCCGTTTCAGAGCGATAGGATGCTTTTTTGCACATTTCGACTTAAAAAGGCCCTGTCCTCACTGAATATTGAGCTGCAATGTGTGATTTGGATGAGGTTTTATCATTACAAGCTCGCATGGGATGTGTAATGAGGGAAAAAGCATGATTTTTATCCTCCACGAGAGGGGCCCTGACAGCGCCCCATTCATCCGGCTGAACGCGCACCCTCGCCGGCTTCCACTGCTCGTGCGAGCCGCTAGGATTGCTCTGCCCCACCGGTCCCGTTCCAAGCCAGCTACCTGCGTGAAAGCTGCACAATATGCTCACAAGCACCCTGTTCTTCACATGCAGAGGCAAGAAAGAGGCAGAATCGGTCTAATTCGGCCAGTCTGACAGTAAATGTGGTGGAGAGCAAAACAGCCGTTTCAGAGCGATAGGATGCTTTTTTGCACATTTCGACTTAAAAAGGCCCTGTCCTCACTGAATATTGAGCTGCAATGTGTGATTTGGATGAGGTTTTATCATTACAAGCTCGCATGGGATGTGTAATGAGGGAAAAAGCATGATTTTTATCCTCCACGAGAGGGGCCCTGACAGCGCCCCATTCATCCGGCTTGAACGCGCACCCTCGCCGGCTTCCACTGCTCGGGCGAGCCGCTAGGATTGCTCTGCCCCACCGGTCCCGTTCCAAGCCAGCTACCTGCGTGAAACTGCACAGTATGCTCACAAGCACCCTGTTCTTCACATGTAGAGGCAAGAAAGAGGCAGAATCGGTCTAATTCGGCCAGTCTGACAGTAAATGTGGTGGAGAGCAAAACAGCCGTTTCAGAGCGATAGGATGCTTTTTTGCACATTTCGACTTAAAAAGGCCCTGTCCTCACTGAATATTGAGCTGCAATGTGTGATTTGGATGAGGTTTTATCATTACAAGCTCGCATGGGATGTGTAATGAGGGAAAAAGCATGATTTTTATCCTCCACGAGAGGGGCCCTGACAGCGCCCCATTCATCCGGCTGAACGCGCACCCTCGCCGGCTTCCACTGCTCGGGCGAGCCGCTAGGATTGCTCTGCCCCACCGGTCCCGTTCCAAGCCAGCTACCTGCTTGAAACTGCACAATATGCTCACAAGCACCCTGTTCTTCACATGCAGAGGCAAGAAAGAGGCAGAATCGGTCTAATTCGGCCAGTCTGACAGTAAATGTGGTGGAGAGCAAAACAGCCGTTTCAGAGCGATAGGACGCTTTTTTGCACATTTCGACTTAAAAAGGCCCTGTCCTCACTGAATATTGAGCTGCAATGTGTGATTTGGATGAGGTTTTATCATTACAAGCTCGCATGGGATGTGTAATGAGGGAAAAAGCATGATTTTTATCCTCCACGAGAGGGGCCCTGACAGCGCCCCATTCATCCGGCTGAACGCGCACCCTCGCCGGCTTCCACTGCTCGGGCGAGCCGCTAGGATTGCTCTGCCCCACCGGTCCCGTTCCAAGCCAGCTACCTGCTTGAAACTGCACAATATGCTCACAAGCACCCTGTTCTTCACATGCAGAGGCAAGAAAGAGGCAGAATCGGTCTAATTCGGCCAGTCTGACAGTAAATGTGGTGGAGAGCAAAACAGCCGTTTCAGAGCGATAGGACGCTTTTTTGCACATTTCGACTTAAAAAGGCCCTGTCCTCACTGAATATTGAGCTGCAATGTGTGATTTGGATGAGGTTTTATCATTACAAGCTCGCATGGGATGTGTAATGAGGGAAAAAGCATGATTTTTATCCTCCACGAGAGGGGCCCTGACAGCGCCCCATTCATCCGGCTGAACGCGCACCCTCGCCGGCTTCCACTGCTCGGGCGAGCCGCTAGGATTGCTCTGCCCCACCGGTCCCGTTCCAAGCCAGCTACCTGCTTGAAACTGCACAATATGCTCACAAGCACCCTGTTCTTCACATGTAGAGGCAAGAAAGAGGCAGAATCGGTCTAATTCGGCCAGTCTGACAGTAAATGTGGTGGAGAGCAAAACAGCCGTTTCAGAGCGATAGGATGCATTTTTACACATTTCGACTTAAAAAGGCCCTGTCCTCACTGAATATTGAGCTGCAATGTGAGATTTGGATGAGGTTTTATCATTACAAGCTCGCATGGGATGTGTAATGAGGGAAAAAGCATGATTTTTATCCTCCACGAGAGGGGCCCTGACAGCGCCCCATTCATCCGGCTGAACGCGCACCCTCGCCGGCTTCCACTGCTCGGGCGAGCCGCTAGGATTGCTCTGCCCCACCGGTCCCGTTCCAAGCCAGCTACCTGCTTGAAACTGCACAATATGCTCACAAGCACCCTGTTCTTCACATGCAGAGGCAAGAAAGAGGCAGAATCGGTCTAATTCGGCCAGTCTGACAGTAAATGTGGTGGAGAGCAAAACAGCCGTTTCAGAGCGATAGGATGCTTTTTTGCACATTTCGACTTAAAAATGCCCTGTCCTCACTGAATATTGAGCTGCAATGTGTGATTTGGATGAGGTTTTATCATTACAAGCTCGCATGGGATGTGTAATGAGGGAAAAAGCATGATTTTTATCCTCCACGAGAGGGGCCCTGACAGCGCCCCATTCATCCGGCTGAACGCGCACCCTCGCCGGCTTCCACTGCTCGGGCGAGCCGCTAGGATTGCTCTGCCCCACCGGTCCCGTTCCAAGCCAGCTACCTGCTTGAAACTGCACAATATGCTCACAAGCACCCTGTTCTTCACATGTAGAGGCAAGAAAGAGGCAGAATCGGTCTAATTCGGCCAGTCTGACAGTAAATGTGGTGGAGAGCAAAACAGCCGTTTCAGAGCGATAGGATGCTTTTTTGCACATTTCGACTTAAAAAGGCCCTGTCCTCACTGAATATTGAGCTGCAATGTGTGATTTGGATGAGGTTTTATCATTACAAGCTCGCATGGGATGTGTAATGAGGGAAAAAGCATGATTTTTATCCTCCACGAGAGGGGCCCTGACAGCGCCCCATTCATCCGGCTGAACGCGCACCCTCGCCGGCTTCCACTGCTCGTGCGAGCCGCTAGGATTGCTCTGCCCCACCGGTCTCGTTCCAAGCCAGCTACCTGCGTGAAACTGCACAATATGCTCACAAGCACCCTGTTCTTCACATGCAGAGGCAAGAAAGAGGCAGAATCGGTCTAATTCGGCCAGTCTGACAGTAAATGTGGTGGAGAGCAAAACAGCCGTTTCAGAGCGATAGGATGCTTTTTTGCACATTTCGACTTAAAAAGGCCCTGTCCTCACTGAATATTGAGCTGCAATGTGTGATTTGGATGAGGTTTTATCATTACAAGCTCGCATGGGATGTGTAATGAGGGAAAAAGCATGATTTTTATCCTCCACGAGAGGGGCCCTGACAGCGCCCCATTCATCCGGCTGAACGCGCACCCTCGCCGGCTTCCACTGCTCGGGCGAGCCGCTAGGATTGCTCTGCCCCACCGGTCCCGTTCCAAGCCAGCTACCTGCTTGAAACTGCACAATATGCTCACAAGCACCCTGTTCTTCACATGCAGAGGCAAGAAAGAGGCAGAATCGGTCTAATTCGGCCAGTCTGACAGTAAATGTGGTGGAGAGCAAAACAGCCGTTTCAGAGCAATAGGATGCTTTTTTGCACATTTCGACTTAAAAAGGCCCTGTCCTCACTGAATATTGAGCTGCAATGTGTGATTTGGATGAGGTTTTATCATTACAAGCTCGCATGGGATGTGTAATGAGGGAAAAAGCATGATTTTTATCCTCCACGAGAGGGGCCCTGACAGCGCCCCATTCATCCGGCTGAACGCGCACCCTCGCCGGCTTCCACTGCTCGGGCGAGCCGCTAGGATTGCTCTGCCCCACCGGTCCCGTTCCAAGCCAGCTACCTGCGTGAAACTGCACAGTATGCTCACAAGCACCCTGTTCTTCACATGTAGAGGCAAGAAAGAGGCAGAATCGGTCTAATTCGGCCAGTCTGACAGTAAATGTGGTGGAGAGCAAAACAGCCGTTTCAGAGCGATAGGATGCTTTTTTGCACATTTCGACTTAAAAAGGCCCTGTCCTCACTGAATATTGAGCTGCAATGTGTGATTTGGATGAGGTTTTATCATTACAAGCTCGCATGGGATGTGTAATGAGGGAAAAAGCATGATTTTTATCCTCCACGAGAGGGGCCCTGACAGCGCCCCATTCATCCGGCTGAACGCGCACCCTCGCCGGCTTCCACTGCTCGGGCGAGCCGCTAGGATTGCTCTGCCCCACCGGTCCCGTTCCAAGCCAGCTACCTGCTTGAAACTGCACAATATGCTCACAAGCACCCTGTTCTTCACATGCAGAGGCAAGAAAGAGGCAGAATCGGTCTAATTCGGCCAGTCTGACAGTAAATGTGGTGGAGAGCAAAACAGCCGTTTCAGAGCGATAGGACGCTTTTTTGCACATTTCGACTTAAAAAGGCCCTGTCCTCACTGAATATTGAGCTGCAATGTGTGATTTGGATGAGGTTTTATCATTACAAGCTCGCATGGGATGTGTAATGAGGGAAAAAGCATGATTTTTATCCTCCACGAGAGGGGCCCTGACAGCGCCCCATTCATCCGGCTGAACGCGCACCCTCGCCGGCTTCCACTGCTCGGGCGAGCCGCTAGGATTGCTCTGCCCCACCGGTCCCGTTCCAAGCCAGCTACCTGCTTGAAACTGCACAATATGCTCACAAGCACCCTGTTCTTCACATGTAGAGGCAAGAAAGAGGCAGAATCGGTCTAATTCGGCCAGTCTGACAGTAAATGTGCTGGAGAGCAAAACAGCCGTTTCAGAGCGATAGGATGCATTTTTGCACATTTCGACTTAAAAAGGCCCTGTCCTCACTGAATATTGAGCTGCAATGTGTGATTTGGATGAGGTTTTATCATTACAAGCTCGCATGGGATGTGTAATGAGGGAAAAAGCATGATTTTTATCCTCCACGAGAGGGGCCCTGACAGCGCCCCATTCATCCGGCTGAACGCGCACCCTCGCCGGCTTCCACTGCTCGGGCGAGCCGCTAGGATTGCTCTGCCCCACCGGTCCCGTTCCAAGCCAGCTACCTGCGTGAAACTGCACAATATGCTCACAAGCACCCTGTTCTTCACATGCAGAGGCAAGAAAGAGGCAGAATCGGTCTAATTCGGCCAGTCTGACAGTAAATGTGGTGGAGAGCAAAACAGCCGTTTCAGAGCGATAGGACGCTTTTTTGCACATTTCGACTTAAAAAGGCCCTGTCCTCACTGAATATTGAGCTGCAATGTGTGATTTGGATGAGGTTTTATCATTACAAGCTCGCATGGGATGTGTAATGAGGGAAAAAGCATGATTTTTATCCTCCACGAGAGGGGCCCTGACAGCGCCCCATTCATCCGGCTGAACGCGCACCCTCGCCGGCTTCCACTGCTCGGGCGAGCCGCTAGGATTGCTCTGCCCCACCGGTCCCGTTCCAAGCCAGCTACCTGCTTGAAACTGCACAATATGCTCACAAGCACCCTGTTCTTCACATGTAGAGGCAAGAAAGAGGCAGAATCGGTCTAATTCGGCCAGTCTGACAGTAAATGTGGTGGAGAGCAAAACAGCCGTTTCAGAGCGATAGGATGCATTTTTACACATTTCGACTTAAAAAGGCCCTGTCCTCACTGAATATTGAGCTGCAATGTGAGATTTGGATGAGGTTTTATCATTACAAGCTCGCATGGGATGTGTAATGAGGGAAAAAGCATGATTTTTATCCTCCACGAGATGGGCCCTGACAGCGCCCCATTCATCCGGCTGAACGCGCACCCTCGCCGGCTTCCACTGCTCGGGCGAGCCGCTAGGATTGCTCTGCCCCACCGGTCCCGTTCCAAGCCAGCTACCTGCTTGAAACTGCACAATATGCTCACAAGCACCCTGTTCTTCACATGCAGAGGCAAGAAAGAGGCAGAATCGGTCTAATTCGGCCAGTCTGACAGTAAATGTGGTGGAGAGCAAAACAGCCGTTTCAGAGCGATAGGATGCTTTTTTGCACATTTCGACTTAAAAATGCCCTGTCCTCACTGAATATTGAGCTGCAATGTGTGATTTGGATGAGGTTTTATCATTACAAGCTCGCATGGGATGTGTAATGAGGGAAAAAGCATGATTTTTATCCTCCACGAGAGGGGCCCTGACAGCGCCCCATTCATCCGGCTGAACGCGCACCCTCGCCGGCTTCCACTGCTCGGGCGAGCCGCTAGGATTGCTCTGCCCCACCGGTCCCGTTCCAAGCCAGCTACCTGCTTGAAACTGCACAATATGCTCACAAGCACCCTGTTCTTCACATGTAGAGGCAAGAAAGAGGCAGAATCGGTCTAATTCGGCCAGTCTGACAGTAAATGTGGTGGAGAGCAAAACAGCCGTTTCAGAGCGATAGGATGCATTTTTACACATTTCGACTTAAAAAGGCCCTGTCCTCACTGAATATTGAGCTGCAATGTGAGATTTGGATGAGGTTTTATCATTACAAGCTCGCATGGGATGTGTAATGAGGGAAAAAGCATGATTTTTATCCTCCACGAGAGGGGCCCTGACAGCGCCCCATTCATCCGGCTGAACGCGCACCCTCGCCGGCTTCCACTGCTCGGGCGAGCCGCTAGGATTGCTCTGCCCCACCGGTCCCGTTCCAAGCCAGCTACCTGCTTGAAACTGCACAATATGCTCACAAGCACCCTGTTCTTCACATGCAGAGGCAAGAAAGAGGCAGAATCGGTCTAATTCGGCCAGTCTGACAGTAAATGTGGTGGAGAGCAAAACAGCCGTTTCAGAGCGATAGGATGCTTTTTTGCACATTTCGACTTAAAAAGGCCCTGTCCTCACTGAATATTGAGCTGCAATGTGTGATTTGGATGAGGTTTTATCATTACAAGCTCGCATGGGATGTGTAATGAGGGAAAAAGCATGATTTTTATCCTCCACGAGAGGGGCCCTGACAGCGCCCCATTCATCCGGCTGAACGCGCACCCTCGCCGGCTTCCACTGCTCGGGCGAGCCGCTAGGATTGCTCTGCCCCACCGGTCCCGTTCCAAGCCAGCTACCTGCTTGAAACTGCACAATATGCTCACAAGCACCCTGTTCTTCACATGCAGAGGCAAGAAAGAGGCAGAATCGGTCTAATTCGGCCAGTCTGACAGTAAATGTGGTGGAGAGCAAAACAGCCGTTTCAGAGCGATAGGACGCTTTTTTGCACATTTCGACTTAAAAAGGCCCTGTCCTCACTGAATATTGAGCTGCAATGTGTGATTTGGATGAGGTTTTATCATTACAAGCTCGCATGGGATGTGTAATGAGGGAAAAAGCATGATTTTTATCCTCCACGAGAGGGGCCCTGACAGCGCCCCATTCATCCGGCTGAACGCGCACCCTCGCCGGCTTCCACTGCTCGGGCGAGCCGCTAGGATTGCTCTGCCCCACCGGTCCCGTTCCAAGCCAGCTACCTGCTTGAAACTGCACAATATGCTCACAAGCACCCTGTTCTTCACATGTAGAGGCAAGAAAGAGGCAGAATCGGTCTAATTCGGCCAGTCTGACAGTAAATGTGGTGGAGAGCAAAACAGCCGTTTCAGAGCGATAGGATGCATTTTTACACATTTCGACTTAAAAAGGCCCTGTCCTCACTGAATATTGAGCTGCAATGTGAGATTTGGATGAGGTTTTATCATTACAAGCTCGCATGGGATGTGTAATGAGGGAAAAAGCATGATTTTTATCCTCCACGAGAGGGGCCCTGACAGCGCCCCATTCATCCGGCTGAACGCGCACCCTCGCCGGCTTCCACTGCTCGGGCGAGCCGCTAGGATTGCTCTGCCCCACCGGTCCCGTTCCAAGCCAGCTACCTGCTTGAAACTGCACAATATGCTCACAAGCACCCTGTTCTTCACATGCAGAGGCAAGAAAGAGGCAGAATCGGTCTAATTCGGCCAGTCTGACAGTAAATGTGGTGGAGAGCAAAACAGCCGTTTCAGAGCGATAGGATGCTTTTTTGCACATTTCGACTTAAAAAGGCCCTGTCCTCACTGAATATTGAGCTGCAATGTGTGATTTGGATGAGGTTTTATCATTACAAGCTCGCATGGGATGTGTAATGAGGGAAAAAGCATGATTTTTATCCTCCACGAGAGGGGCCCTGACAGCGCCCCATTCATCCGGCTGAACGCGCACCCTCGCCGGCTTCCACTGCTCGGGCGAGCCGCTAGGATTGCTCTGCCCCACCGGTCCCGTTCCAAGCCAGCTACCTGCGTGAAACTGCACAGTATGCTCACAAGCACCCTGTTCTTCACATGTAGAGGCAAGAAAGAGGCAGAATCGGTCTAATTCGGCCAGTCTGACAGTAAATGTGGTGGAGAGCAAAACAGCCGTTTCAGAGCGATAGGATGCTTTTTTGCACATTTCGACTTAAAAAGGCCCTGTCCTCACTGAATATTGAGCTGCAATGTGTGATTTGGATGAGGTTTTATCATTACAAGCTCGCATGGGATGTGTAATGAGGGAAAAAGCATGATTTTTATCCTCCACGAGAGGGGCCCTGACAGCGCCCCATTCATCCGGCTGAACGCGCACCCTCGCCGGCTTCCACTGCTCGGGCGAGCCGCTAGGATTGCTCTGCCCCACCGGTCCCGTTCCAAGCCAGCTACCTGCTTGAAACTGCACAATATGCTCACAAGCACCCTGTTCTTCACATGCAGAGGCAAGAAAGAGGCAGAATCGGTCTAATTCGGCCAGTCTGACAGTAAATGTGGTGGAGAGCAAAACAGCCGTTTCAGAGCGATAGGACGCTTTTTTGCACATTTCGACTTAAAAAGGCCCTGTCCTCACTGAATATTGAGCTGCAATGTGTGATTTGGATGAGGTTTTATCATTACAAGCTCGCATGGGATGTGTAATGAGGGAAAAAGCATGATTTTTATCCTCCACGAGAGGGGCCCTGACAGCGCCCCATTCATCCGGCTGAACGCGCACCCTCGCCGGCTTCCACTGCTCGGGCGAGCCGCTAGGATTGCTCTGCCCCACCGGTCCCGTTCCAAGCCAGCTACCTGCTTGAAACTGCACAATATGCTCACAAGCACCCTGTTCTTCACATGCAGAGGCAAGAAAGAGGCAGAATCGGTCTAATTCGGCCAGTCTGACAGTAAATGTGGTGGAGAGCAAAACAGCCGTTTCAGAGCAATAGGATGCTTTTTTGCACATTTCGACTTAAAAAGGCCCTGTCCTCACTGAATATTGAGCTGCAATGTGTGATTTGGATGAGGTTTTATCATTACAAGCTCGCATGGGATGTGTAATGAGGGAAAAAGCATGATTTTTATCCTCCACGAGAGGGGCCCTGACAGCGCCCCATTCATCCGGCTGAACGCGCACCCTCGCCGGCTTCCACTGCTCGGGCGAGCCGCTAGGATTGCTCTGCCCCACCGGTCCCGTTCCAAGCCAGCTACCTGCGTGAAACTGCACAGTATGCTCACAAGCACCCTGTTCTTCACATGTAGAGGCAAGAAAGAGGCAGAATCGGTCTAATTCGGCCAGTCTGACAGTAAATGTGGTGGAGAGCAAAACAGCCGTTTCAGAGCGATAGGATGCTTTTTTGCACATTTCGACTTAAAAAGGCCCTGTCCTCACTGAATATTGAGCTGCAATGTGTGATTTGGATGAGGTTTTATCATTACAAGCTCGCATGGGATGTGTAATGAGGGAAAAAGCATGATTTTTATCCTCCACGAGAGGGGCCCTGACAGCGCCCCATTCATCCGGCTGAACGCGCACCCTCGCCGGCTTCCACTGCTCGGGCGAGCCGCTAGGATTGCTCTGCCCCACCGGTCCCGTTCCAAGCCAGCTACCTGCTTGAAACTGCACAATATGCTCACAAGCACCCTGTTCTTCACATGCAGAGGCAAGAAAGAGGCAGAATCGGTCTAATTCGGCCAGTCTGACAGTAAATGTGGTGGAGAGCAAAACAGCCGTTTCAGAGCGATAGGACGCTTTTTTGCACATTTCGACTTAAAAAGGCCCTGTCCTCACTGAATATTGAGCTGCAATGTGTGATTTGGATGAGGTTTTATCATTACAAGCTCGCATGGGATGTGTAATGAGGGAAAAAGCATGATTTTTATCCTCCACGAGAGGGGCCCTGACAGCGCCCCATTCATCCGGCTGAACGCGCACCCTCGCCGGCTTCCACTGCTCGGGCGAGCCGCTAGGATTGCTCTGCCCCACCGGTCCCGTTCCAAGCCAGCTACCTGCTTGAAACTGCACAATATGCTCACAAGCACCCTGTTCTTCACATGTAGAGGCAAGAAAGAGGCAGAATCGGTCTAATTCGGCCAGTCTGACAGTAAATGTGGTGGAGAGCAAAACAGCCGTTTCAGAGCGATAGGATGCATTTTTGCACATTTCGACTTAAAAAGGCCCTGTCCTCACTGAATATTGAGCTGCAATGTGTGATTTGGATGAGGTTTTATCATTACAAGCTCGCATGGGATGTGTAATGAGGGAAAAAGCATGATTTTTATCCTCCACGAGAGGGGCCCTGACAGCGCCCCATTCATCCGGCTGAACGCGCACCCTCGCCGGCTTCCACTGCTCGGGCGAGCCGCTAGGATTGCTCTGCCCCACCGGTCCCGTTCCAAGCCAGCTACCTGCGTGAAACTGCACAATATGCTCACAAGCACCCTGTTCTTCACATGCAGAGGCAAGAAAGAGGCAGAATCGGTCTAATTCGGCCAGTCTGACAGTAAATGTGGTGGAGAGCAAAACAGCCGTTTCAGAGCGATAGGACGCTTTTTTGCACATTTCGACTTAAAAAGGCCCTGTCCTCACTGAATATTGAGCTGCAATGTGTGATTTGGATGAGGTTTTATCATTACAAGCTCGCATGGGATGTGTAATGAGGGAAAAAGCATGATTTTTATCCTCCACGAGATGGGCCCTGACAGCGCCCCATTCATCCGGCTGAACGCGCACCCTCGCCGGCTTCCACTGCTCGGGCGAGCCGCTAGGATTGCTCTGCCCCACCGGTCCCGTTCCAAGCCAGCTACCTGCTTGAAACTGCACAATATGCTCACAAGCACCCTGTTCTTCACATGCAGAGGCAAGAAAGAGGCAGAATCGGTCTAATTCGGCCAGTCTGACAGTAAATGTGGTGGAGAGCAAAACAGCCGTTTCAGAGCGATAGGATGCTTTTTTGCACATTTCGACTTAAAAATGCCCTGTCCTCACTGAATATTGAGCTGCAATGTGTGATTTGGATGAGGTTTTATCATTACAAGCTCGCATGGGATGTGTAATGAGGGAAAAAGCATGATTTTTATCCTCCACGAGAGGGGCCCTGACAGCGCCCCATTCATCCGGCTGAACGCGCACCCTCGCCGGCTTCCACTGCTCGGGCGAGCCGCTAGGATTGCTCTGCCCCACCGGTCCCGTTCCAAGCCAGCTACCTGCTTGAAACTGCACAATATGCTCACAAGCACCCTGTTCTTCACATGTAGAGGCAAGAAAGAGGCAGAATCGGTCTAATTCGGCCAGTCTGACAGTAAATGTGGTGGAGAGCAAAACAGCCGTTTCAGAGCGATAGGATGCATTTTTACACATTTCGACTTAAAAAGGCCCTGTCCTCACTGAATATTGAGCTGCAATGTGAGATTTGGATGAGGTTTTATCATTACAAGCTCGCATGGGATGTGTAATGAGGGAAAAAGCATGATTTTTATCCTCCACGAGAGGGGCCCTGACAGCGCCCCATTCATCCGGCTGAACGCGCACCCTCGCCGGCTTCCACTGCTCGGGCGAGCCGCTAGGATTGCTCTGCCCCACCGGTCCCGTTCCAAGCCAGCTACCTGCTTGAAACTGCACAATATGCTCACAAGCACCCTGTTCTTCACATGCAGAGGCAAGAAAGAGGCAGAATCGGTCTAATTCGGCCAGTCTGACAGTAAATGTGGTGGAGAGCAAAACAGCCGTTTCAGAGCGATAGGATGCTTTTTTGCACATTTCGACTTAAAAAGGCCCTGTCCTCACTGAATATTGAGCTGCAATGTGTGATTTGGATGAGGTTTTATCATTACAAGCTCGCATGGGATGTGTAATGAGGGAAAAAGCATGATTTTTATCCTCCACGAGAGGGGCCCTGACAGCGCCCCATTCATCCGGCTGAACGCGCACCCTCGCCGGCTTCCACTGCTCGGGCGAGCCGCTAGGATTGCTCTGCCCCACCGGTCCCGTTCCAAGCCAGCTACCTGCTTGAAACTGCACAATATGCTCACAAGCACCCTGTTCTTCACATGCAGAGGCAAGAAAGAGGCAGAATCGGTCTAATTCGGCCAGTCTGACAGTAAATGTGGTGGAGAGCAAAACAGCCGTTTCAGAGCGATAGGACGCTTTTTTGCACATTTCGACTTAAAAAGGCCCTGTCCTCACTGAATATTGAGCTGCAATGTGTGATTTGGATGAGGTTTTATCATTACAAGCTCGCATGGGATGTGTAATGAGGGAAAAAGTATGATTTTTATCCTCCACGAGAGGGGCCCTGACAGCGCCCCATTCATCCGGCTGAACGCGCACCCTCGCCGGCTTCCACTGCTCGGGCGAGCCGCTAGGATTGCTCTGCCCCACCGGTCCCGTTCCAAGCCAGCTACCTGCTTGAAACTGCACAATATGCTCACAAGCACCCTGTTCTTCACATGTAGAGGCAAGAAAGAGGCAGAATCGGTCTAATTCGGCCAGTCTGACAGTAAATGTGGTGGAGAGCAAAACAGCCGTTTCAGAGCGATAGGATGCATTTTTACACATTTCGACTTAAAAAGGCCCTGTTCTCACTGAATATTGAGCTGCAATGTGAGATTTGGATGAGGTTTTATCATTACAAGCTCGCATGGGATGTGTAATGAGGGAAAAAGCATGATTTTTATCCTCCACGAGAGGGGCCCTGACAGCGCCCCATTCATCCGGCTGAACGCGCACCCTCGCCGGCTTCCACTGCTCGGGCGAGCCGCTAGGATTGCTCTGCCCCACCGGTCCCGTTCCAAGCCAGCTACCTGCTTGAAACTGCACAATATGCTCACAAGCACCCTGTTCTTCACATGCAGAGGCAAGAAAGAGGCAGAATCGGTCTAATTCGGCCAGTCTGACAGTAAATGTGGTGGAGAGCAAAACAGCCGTTTCAGAGCGATAGGATGCTTTTTTGCACATTTCGACTTAAAAAGGCCCTGTCCTCACTGAATATTGAGCTGCAATGTGTGATTTGGATGAGGTTTTATCATTACAAGCTCGCATGGGATGTGTAATGAGGGAAAAAGCATGATTTTTATCCTCCACGAGAGGGGCCCTGACAGCGCCCCATTCATCCGGCTGAACGCGCACCCTCGCCGGCTTCCACTGCTCGGGCGAGCCGCTAGGATTGCTCTGCCCCACCGGTCCCGTTCCAAGCCAGCTACCTGCGTGAAACTGCACAGTATGCTCACAAGCACCCTGTTCTTCACATGTAGAGGCAAGAAAGAGGCAGAATCGGTCTAATTCGGCCAGTCTGACAGTAAATGTGGTGGAGAGCAAAACAGCCGTTTCAGAGCGATAGGATGCTTTTTTGCACATTTCGACTTAAAAAGGCCCTGTCCTCACTGAATATTGAGCTGCAATGTGTGATTTGGATGAGGTTTTATCATTACAAGCTCGCATGGGATGTGTAATGAGGGAAAAAGCATGATTTTTATCCTCCACGAGAGGGGCCCTGACAGCGCCCCATTCATCCGGCTGAACGCGCACCCTCGCCGGCTTCCACTGCTCGGGCGAGCCGCTAGGATTGCTCTGCCCCACCGGTCCCGTTCCAAGCCAGCTACCTGCTTGAAACTGCACAATATGCTCACAAGCACCCTGTTCTTCACATGCAGAGGCAAGAAAGAGGCAGAATCGGTCTAATTCGGCCAGTCTGACAGTAAATGTGGTGGAGAGCAAAACAGCCGTTTCAGAGCGATAGGACGCTTTTTTGCACATTTCGACTTAAAAAGGCCCTGTCCTCACTGAATATTGAGCTGCAATGTGTGATTTGGATGAGGTTTTATCATTACAAGCTCGCATGGGATGTGTAATGAGGGAAAAAGCATGATTTTTATCCTCCACGAGAGGGGCCCTGACAGCGCCCCATTCATCCGGCTGAACGCGCACCCTCGCCGGCTTCCACTGCTCGGGCGAGCCGCTAGGATTGCTCTGCCCCACCGGTCCCGTTCCAAGCCAGCTACCTGCTTGAAACTGCACAATATGCTCACAAGCACCCTGTTCTTCACATGTAGAGGCAAGAAAGAGGCAGAATCGGTCTAATTCGGCCAGTCTGACAGTAAATGTGGTGGAGAGCAAAACAGCCGTTTCAGAGCGATAGGATGCTTTTTTGCACATTTCGACTTAAAAAGGCCCTGTCCTCACTGAATATGGAGCTGCAATGTGTGATTTGGATGAGGTTTTGTCATTACAAGCTCGCATGGGATGTGTAATGAGGGAAAAAGCATGATTTTTATCCTCCACGAGAGGGGCCCTGACAGCGCCCCATTCATCCGGCTGAACGCGCACCCTCGCCGGCTTCCACTGCTCGGGCGAGCCGCTAGGATTGCTCTGCCCCACCGGTCCCGTTCCAAGCCAGCTACCTGCTTGAAACTGCACAATATGCTCACAAGCACCCTGTTCTTCACATGCAGAGGCAAGAAAGAGGCAGAATCGGTCTAATTCGGCCAGTCTGACAGTAAATGTGGTGGAGAGCAAAACAGCCGTTTCAGAGCGATAGGACGCTTTTTTGCACATTTCGACTTAAAAAGGCCCTGTCCTCACTGAATATGGAGCTGCAATGTGTGATTTGGATGAGGTTTTGTCATTACAAGCTCGCATGGGATGTGTAATGAGGGAAAAAGCATGATTTTTATCCTCCACGAGAGGGGCCCTGACAGCGCCCCATTCATCCGGCTGAACGCGCACCCTCGCCGGCTTCCACTGCTCGGGCGAGCCGCTAGGATTGCTCTGCCCCACCGGTCCCGTTCCAAGCCAGCTACCTGCTTGAAACTGCACAATATGCTCACAAGCACCCTGTTCTTCACATGCAGAGGCAAGAAAGAGGCAGAATCGGTCTAATTCGGCCAGTCTGACAGTAAATGTGGTGGAGAGCAAAACAGCCGTTTCAGAGCGATAGGACGCTTTTTTGCACATTTCGACTTAAAAAGGCCCTGTCCTCACTGAATATTGAGCTGCAATGTGTGATTTGGATGAGGTTTTGTCATTACAAGCTCGCATGGGATGTGTAATGAGGGAAAAAGCATGATTTTTATCCTCCACGAGAGGGGCCCTGACAGCGCCCCATTCATCCGGCTGAACGCGCACCCTCGCCGGCTTCCACTGCTCGGGCGAGCCGCTAGGATTGCTCTGCCCCACCGGTCCCGTTCCAAGCCAGCTACCTGCTTGAAACTGCACAATATGCTCACAAGCACCCTGTTCTTCACATGCAGAGGCAAGAAAGAGGCAGAATCGGTCTAATTCGGCCAGTCTGACAGTAAATGTGGTGGAGAGCAAAACAGCCGTTTCAGAGCGATAGGACGCTTTTTTGCACATTTCGACTTAAAAAGGCCCTGTCCTCACTGAATATTGAGCTGCAATGTGTGATTTGGATGAGGTTTTATCATTACAAGCTCGCATGGGATGTGTAATGAGGGAAAAAGCATGATTTTTATCCTCCACGAGAGGGGCCCTGACAGCGCCCCATTCATCCGGCTGAACGCGCACCCTCGCCGGCTTCCACTGCTCGGGCGAGCCGCTAGGATTGCTCTGCCCCACCGGTCCCGTTCCAAGCCAGCTACCTGCTTGAAACTGCACAATATGCTCACAAGCACCCTGTTCTTCACATGCAGAGGCAAGAAAGAGGCAGAATCGGTCTAATTCGGCCAGTCTGACAGTAAATGTGGTGGAGAGCAAAACAGCCGTTTCAGAGCGATAGGATGCTTTTTTGCACATTTCGACTTAAAAAGGCCCTGTCCTCACTGAATATTGAGCTGCAATGTGTGATTTGGATGAGGTTTTATCATTACAAGCTCGCATGGGATGTGTAATGAGGGAAAAAGCATGATTTTTATCCTCCACGATAGGGGCCCTGACAGCGCCCCATTCATCCGGCTGAACGCGCACCCTCGCCGGCTTCCACTGCTCGGGCGAGCCGCTAGGATTGCTCTGCCCCACCGGTCCCGTTCCAAGCCAGCTACCTGCTTGAAACTGCACAATATGCTCACAAGCACCCTGTTCTTCACATGCAGAGGCAAGAAAGAGGCAGAATCGGTCTAATTCGGCCAGTCTGACAGTAAATGTGGTGGAGAGCAAAACAGCCGTTTCAGAGCGATAGGACGCTTTTTTGCACATTTCGACTTAAAAAGGCCCTGTCCTCACTGAATATGGAGCTGCAATGTGTGATTTGGATGAGGTTTTGTCATTACAAGCTCGCATGGGATGTGTAATGAGGGAAAAAGCATGATTTTTATCCTCCACGAGAGGGGCCCTGACAGCGCCCCATTCATCCGGCTGAACGCGCACCCTCGCCGGCTTCCACTGCTCGGGCGAGCCGCTAGGATTGCTCTGCCCCACCGGTCCCGTTCCAAGCCAGCTACCTGCTTGAAACTGCACAATATGCTCACAAGCACCCTGTTCTTCACATGCAGAGGCAAGAAAGAGGCAGAATCGGTCTAATTCGGCCAGTCTGACAGTAAATGTGGTGGAGAGCAAAACAGCCGTTTCAGAGCGATAGGACGCTTTTTTGCACATTTCGACTTAAAAAGGCCCTGTCCTCACTGAATATTGAGCTGCAATGTGTGATTTGGATGAGGTTTTATCATTACAAGCTCGCATGGGATGTGTAATGAGGGAAAAAGCATGATTTTTATCCTCCACGAGAGGGGCCCTGACAGCGCCCCATTCATCCGGCTGAACGCGCACCCTCGCCGGCTTCCACTGCTCGGGCGAGCCGCTAGGATTGCTCTGCCCCACCGGTCCCGTTCCAAGCCAGCTACCTGCTTGAAACTGCACAATATGCTCACAAGCACCCTGTTCTTCACATGCAGAGGCAAGAAAGAGGCAGAATCGGTCTAATTCGGCCAGTCTGACAGTAAATGTGGTGGAGAGCAAAACAGCCGTTTCAGAGCGATAGGACGCTTTTTTGCACATTTCGACTTAAAAAGGCCCTGTCCTCACTGAATATGGAGCTGCAATGTGTGATTTGGATGAGGTTTTATCATTACAAGCTCGCATGGGATGTGTAATGAGGGAAAAAGCATGATTTTTATCCTCCACGAGAGGGGCCCTGACAGCGCCCCATTCATCCGGCTGAACGCGCACCCTCGCCGGCTTCCACTGCTCGGGCGAGCCGCTAGGATTGCTCTGCCCCACCGGTCCCGTTCCAAGCCAGCTACCTGCTTGAAACTGCACAATATGCTCACAAGCACCCTGTTCTTCACATGCAGAGGCAAGAAAGAGGCAGAATCGGTCTAATTCGGCCAGTCTGACAGTAAATGTGGTGGAGAGCAAAACAGCCGTTTCAGAGCGATAGGACGCTTTTTTGCACATTTCGACTTAAAAAGGCCCTGTCCTCACTGAATATTGAGCTGCAATGTGTGATTTGGATGAGGTTTTATCATTACAAGCTCGCATGGGATGTGTAATGAGGGAAAAAGCATGATTTTTATCCTCCACGAGAGGGGCCCTGACAGCGCCCCATTCATCCGGCTGAACGCGCACCCTCGCCGGCTTCCACTGCTCGGGCGAGCCGCTAGGATTGCTCTGCCCCACCGGTCCCGTTCCAAGCCAGCTACCTGCTTGAAACTGCACATTATGCTCACAAGCACCCTGTTCTTCACATGCAGAGGCAAGAAAGAGGCAGAATCGGTCTAATTCGGCCAGTCTGACAGTAAATGTGGTGGAGAGCAAAACAGCCGTTTCAGAGCGATAGGACGCTTTTTTGCACATTTCGACTTAAAAAGGCCCTGTCCTCACTGAATATGGAGCTGCAATGTGTGATTTGGATGAGGTTTTATCATTACAAGCTCGCATGGGATGTGTAATGAGGGAAAAAGCATGATTTTTATCCTCCACGAGAGGGGCCCTGACAGCGCCCCATTCATCCGGCTGAACGCGCACCCTCGCCGGCTTCCACTGCTCGGGCGAGCCGCTAGGATTGCTCTGCCCCACCGGTCCCGTTCCAAGCCAGCTACCTGCTTGAAACTGCACAATATGCTCACAAGCACCCTGTTCTTCACACGCAGAGGCAAGAAAGAGGCAGAATCGGTCTAATTCGGCCAGTCTGACAGTAAATGTGGTGGAGAGCAAAACAGCCGTTTCAGAGCGATAGGACGCTTTTTTGCACATTTCGACTTAAAAAGGCCCTGTCCTCACTGAATATGGAGCTGCAATGTGTGATTTGGATGAGGTTTTATCATTACAAGCTCGCATGGGATGTGTAATGAGGGAAAAAGCATGATTTTTATCCTCCACGAGAGGGGCCCTGACAGCGCCCCATTCATCCGGCTGAACGCGCACCCTCGCCGGCTTCCACTGCTCGGGCGAGCCGCTAGGATTGCTCTGCCCCACCGGTCCCGTTCCAAGCCAGCTACCTGCTTGAAACTGCACAATATGCTCACAAGCACCCTGTTCTTCACATGCAGAGGCAAGAAAGAGGCAGAATCGGTCTAATTCGGCCAGTCTGACAGTAAATGTGGTGGAGAGCAAAACAGCCGTTTCAGAGCGATAGGATGCTTTTTTGCACATTTCGACTTAAAAAGGCCCTGTCCTCACTGAATATTGAGCTGCAATGTGTGATTTGGATGAGGTTTTGTCATTACAAGCTCGCATGGGATGTGTAATGAGGGAAAAAGCATGATTTTTATCCTCCACGAGAGGGGCCCTGACAGCGCCCCATTCATCCGGCTGAACGCGCACCCTCGCCGGCTTCCACTGCTCGGGCGAGCCGCTAGGATTGCTCTGCCCCACCGGTCCCGTTCCAAGCCAGCTACCTGCTTGAAACTGCACAATATGCTCACAAGCACCCTGTTCTTCACATGCAGAGGCAAGAAAGAGGCAGAATCGGTCTAATTCGGCCAGTCTGACAGTAAATGTGGTGGAGAGCAAAACAGCCGTTTCAGAGCGATAGGACGCTTTTTTGCACATTTCGACTTAAAAAGGCCCTGTCCTCACTGAATATTGAGCTGCAATGTGTGATTTGGATGAGGTTTTATCATTACAAGCTCGCATGGGATGTGTAATGAGGGAAAAAGCATGATTTTTATCCTCCACGAGAGGGGCCCTGACAGCGCCCCATTCATCCGGCTGAACGCGCACCCTCGCCGGCTTCCACTGCTCGGGCGAGCCGCTAGGATTGCTCTGCCCCACCGGTCCCGTTCCAAGCCAGCTACCTGCTTGAAACTGCACAATATGCTCACAAGCACCCTGTTCTTCACATGCAGAGGCAAGAAAGAGGCAGAATCGGTCTAATTCGGCCAGTCTGACAGTAAATGTGGTGGAGAGCAAAACAGCCGTTTCAGAGCGATAGGATGCTTTTTTGCACATTTCGACTTAAAAAGGCCCTGTCCTCACTAAATATGGAGCTGCAATGTGTGATTTGGATGAGGTTTTGTCATTACAAGCTCGCATGGGATGTGTAATGAGGGAAAAAGCATGATTTTTATCCTCCACGAGAGGGGCCCTGACAGCGCCCCATTCATCCGGCTGAACGCGCACCCTCGCCGGCTTCCACTGCTCGGGCGAGCCGCTAGGATTGCTCTGCCCCACCGGTCCCGTTCCAAGCCAGCTACCTGCTTGAAACTGCACAATATGCTCACAAGCACCCTGTTCTTCACATGCAGAGGCAAGAAAGAGGCAGAATCGGTCTAATTCGGCCAGTCTGACAGTAAATGTGGTGGAGAGCAAAACAGCCGTTTCAGAGCGATAGGATGCTTTTTTGCACATTTCGACTTAAAAAGGCCCTGTCCTCACTGAATATGGAGCTGCAATGTGTGATTTGGATGAGGTTTTGTCATTACAAGCTCGCATGGGATGTGTAATGAGGGAAAAAGCATGATTTTTATCCTCCACGAGAGGGGCCCTGACAGCGCCCCATTCATCCGGCTGAACGCGCACCCTCGCCGGCTTCCACTGCTCGGGCGAGCCGCTAGGATTGCTCTGCCCCACCGGTCCCGTTCCAAGCCAGCTACCTGCTTGAAACTGCACAATATGCTCACAAGCACCCTGTTCTTCACATGCAGAGGCAAGAAAGAGGCAGAATCGGTCTAATTCGGCCAGTCTGACAGTAAATGTGGTGGAGAGCAAAACAGCCGTTTCAGAGCGATAGGATGCATTTTTGCACATTTCGACTTAAAAAGGCCCTGTCCTCACTGAATATTGAGCTGCAATGTGTGATTTGGATGAGGTTCTGTCATTACAAGCTCGCATGGGATGTGTAATGAGGGAAAAAGCATGATTTTTATCCTCCACGAGAGGGGCCCTGACAGCGCCCCATTCATCCGGCTGAACGCGCACCCTCGCCGGCTTCCACTGCTCGGGCGAGCCGCTAGGATTGCTCTGCCCCACCGGTCCCGTTCCAAGCCAGCTACCTGCTTGAAACTGCACAATATGCTCACAAGCACCCTGTTCTTCACATGCAGAGGCAAGAAAGAGGCAGAATCGGTCTAATTCGGCCAGTCTGACAGTAAATGTGGTGGAGAGCAAAACAGCCGTTTCAGAGCGATAGGATGCTTTTTTGCACATTTCGACTTAAAAAGGCCCTGTCCTCACTGAATATGGAGCTGCAATGTGTGATTTGGATGAGGTTTTATCATTACAAGCTCGCATGGGATGTGTAATGAGGGAAAAAGCATGATTTTTATCCTCCACGAGAGGGGCCCTGACAGCGCCCCATTCATCCGGCTGAACGCGCACCCTCGCCGGCTTCCACTGCTCGGGCGAGCCG
Source organism: Chelon labrosus (assembly GCF_963514085.1). Lineage (NCBI taxonomy): Eukaryota > Metazoa > Chordata > Actinopteri > Mugiliformes > Mugilidae > Chelon > Chelon labrosus. Next base: position 307,660 of record NW_028181561.1, read on the forward strand.
CTAGGATTGCTCTGCCCCACCGGTCCCGTTCCAAGCCAGCTACCTGCTTGAAACTGCACAATATGCTCACAAGCACCCTGTTCTTCACATGCAGAGGCAAGAAAGAGGCAGAATCGGTCTAATTCGGCCAGTCTGACAGTAAATGTGGTGGAGAGCAAAACAGCCGTTTCAGAGCGATAGGACGCTTTTTTGCACATTTCGACTTAAAAAGGCCCTGTCCTCACTGAATATGGAGCTGCAATGTGTGATTTGGATGAGGTTTTATCATTACAAGCTCGCATGGGATGTGTAATGAGGGAAAAAGCATGATTTTTATCCTCCACGAGAGGGGCCCTGACAGCGCCCCATTCATCCGGCTGAACGCGCACCCTCGCCGGCTTCCACTGCTCGGGCGAGCCGCTAGGATTGCTCTGCCCCACCGGTCCCGTTCCAAGCCAGCTACCTGCTTGAAACTGCACAATATGCTCACAAGCACCCTGTTCTTCACATGCAGAGGCAAGAAAGAGGCAGAATCGGTCTAATTCGGCCAGTCTGACAGTAAATGTGGTGGAGAGCAAAACAGCCGTTTCAGAGCGATAGGATGCTTTTTTGCACATTTCGACTTAAAAAGGCCCTGTCCTCACTGAATATGGAGCTGCAATGTGTGATTTGGATGAGGTTTTGTCATTACAAGCTCGCATGGGATGTGTAATGAGGGAAAAAGCATGATTTTTATCCTCCACGAGAGGGGCCCTGACAGCGCCCCATTCATTCGGCTGAACGCGCACCCTCGCTGGCTTCCACTGCTCGGGCGAGCCGCTAGGATTGCTCTGCCCCACCGGTCCCGTTCCAAGCCAGCTACCTGCTTGAAACTGCACAATATGCTCACAAGCACCCTGTTCTTCACATGCAGAGGCAAGAAAGAGGCAGAATCGGTCTAATTCGGCCAGTCTGACAGTAAATGTGGTGGAGAGCAAAACAGCCGTTTCAGAGCGATAGGACGCTTTTTTGCACATTTCGACTTAAAAAGGCCCTGTCCTCACTGAATATTGAGCTGCAATGTGTGATTTGGATGAGGTTTTATCATTACAAGCTCGCATGGGATGTGTAATGAGGGAAAAAGCATGATTTTTATCCTCCACGAGAGGGGCCCTGACAGCGCCCCATTCATCCGGCTGAACGCGCACCCTCGCCGGCTTCCACTGCTCGGGCGAGCCGCTAGGATTGCTCTGCCCCACCGGTCCCGTTCCAAGCCAGCTACCTGCTTGAAACTGCACAATATGCTCACAAGCACCCTGTTCTTCACATGCAGAGGCAAGAAAGAGGCAGAATCGGTCTAATTCGGCCAGTCTGACAGTAAATGTGGTGGAGAGCAAAACAGCCGTTTCAGAGCGATAGGATGCTTTTTTGCACATTTCGACTTAAAAAGGCCCTGTCCTCACTAAATATGGAGCTGCAATGTGTGATTTGGATGAGGTTTTGTCATTACAAGCTCGCATGGGATGTGTAATGAGGGAAAAAGCATGATTTTTATCCTCCACGAGAGGGGCCCTGACAGCGCCCCATTCATCCGGCTGAACGCGCACCCTCGCCGGCTTCCACTGCTCGGGCGAGCCGCTAGGATTGCTCTGCCCCACCGGTCCCGTTCCAAGCCAGCTACCTGCTTGAAACTGCACAATATGCTCACAAGCACCCTGTTCTTCACATGCAGAGGCAAGAAAGAGGCAGAATCGGTCTAATTCGGCCAGTCTGACAGTAAATGTGGTGGAGAGCAAAACAGCCGTTTCAGAGCGATAGGATGCTTTTTTGCACATTTCGACTTAAAAAGGCCCTGTCCTCACTGAATATGGAGCTGCAATGTGTGATTTGGATGAGGTTTTGTCATTACAAGCTCGCATGGGATGTGTAATGAGGGAAAAAGCATGATTTTTATCCTCCACGAGAGGGGCCCTGACAGCGCCCCATTCATCCGGCTGAACGCGCACCCTCGCCGGCTTCCACTGCTCGGGCGAGCCGCTAGGATTGCTCTGCCCCACCGGTCCCGTTCCAAGCCAGCTACCTGCTTGAAACTGCACAATATGCTCACAAGCACCCTGTTCTTCACATGCAGAGGCAAGAAAGAGGCAGAATCGGTCTAATTCGGCCAGTCTGACAGTAAATGTGGTGGAGAGCAAAACAGCCGTTTCAGAGCGATAGGATGCATTTTTGCACATTTCGACTTAAAAAGGCCCTGTCCTCACTGAATATTGAGCTGCAATGTGTGATTTGGATGAGGTTCTGTCATTACAAGCTCGCATGGGATGTGTAATGAGGGAAAAAGCATGATTTTTATCCTCCACGAGAGGGGCCCTGACAGCGCCCCATTCATCCGGCTGAACGCGCACCCTCGCCGGCTTCCACTGCTCGGGCGAGCCGCTAGGATTGCTCTGCCCCACCGGTCCCGTTCCAAGCCAGCTACCTGCTTGAAACTGCACAATATGCTCACAAGCACCCTGTTCTTCACATGCAGAGGCAAGAAAGAGGCAGAATCGGTCTAATTCGGCCAGTCTGACAGTAAATGTGGTGGAGAGCAAAACAGCCGTTTCAGAGCGATAGGACGCTTTTTTGCACATTTCGACTTAAAAAGGCCCTGTCCTCACTGAATATTGAGCTGCAATGTGTGATTTGGATGAGGTTTTATCATTACAAGCTCGCATGGGATGTGTAATGAGGGAAAAAGCATGATTTTTATCCTCCACGAGAGGGGCCCTGACAGCGCCCCATTCATCCGGCTGAACGCGCACCCTCGCCGGCTTCCACTGCTCGGGCGAGCCGCTAGGATTGCTCTGCCCCACCGGTCCCGTTCCAAGCCAGCTACCTGCTTGAAACTGCACAATATGCTCACAAGCACCCTGTTCTTCACATGCAGAGGCAAGAAAGAGGCAGAATCGGTCTAATTCGGCCAGTCTGACAGTAAATGTGGTGGAGAGCAAAACAGCCGTTTCAGAGCGATAGGACGCTTTTTTGCACATTTCGACTTAAAAAGGCCCTGTCCTCACTGAATATTGAGCTGCAATGTGTGATTTGGATGAGGTTTTATCATTACAAGCTCGCATGGGATGTGTAATGAGGGAAAAAGCATGATTTTTATCCTCCACGAGAGGGGCCCTGACAGCGCCCCATTCATCCGGCTGAACGCGCACCCTCGCCGGCTTCCACTGCTCGGGCGAGCCGCTAGGATTGCTCTGCCCCACCGGTCCCGTTCCAAGCCAGCTACCTGCTTGAAACTGCACAATATGCTCACAAGCACCCTGTTCTTCACATGTAGAGGCAAGAAAGAGGCAGAATCGGTCTAATTCGGCCAGTCTGACAGTAAATGTGGTGGAGAGAAAAACAGCCGTTTCAGAGCGATAGGATGCATTTTTGCACATTTCGACTTAAAAAGGCCCTGTCCTCACTGAATATTGAGCTGCAATGTGTGATTTGGATGAGGTTCTGTCATTACAAGCTCGCATGAGATGTGTAATGAGGGAAAAAGCATGATTTTTATCCTCCACGAGAGGGGCCCTGACAGCGCCCCATTCATCCGGCTGAACGCGCACCCTCGCCGGCTTCCACTGCTCGGGCGAGCCGCTAGGATTGCTCTGCTCCACCGGTCCCGTTCCAAGCCAGCTACCTGCTTGAAACTGCACAATATGCTCACAAGCACCCTGTTCTTCACATGCAGAGGCAAGAAAGAGGCAGAATCGGTCTAATTCGGCCAGTCTGACAGTAAATGTGGTGGAGAGCAAAACAGCCGTTTCAGAGCGATAGGACGCTTTTTTGCACATTTCGACTTAAAAAGGCCCTGTCCTCACTGAATATGGAGCTGCAATGTGTGATTTGGATGAGGTTTTATCATTACAAGCTCGCATGGGATGTGTAATGAGGGAAAAAGCATGATTTTTATCCTCCACGAGAGGGGCCCTGACAGCGCCCCATTCATCCGGCTGAACGCGCACCCTCGCCGGCTTCCACTGCTCGGGCGAGCCGCTAGGATTGCTCTGCCCCACCGGTCCCGTTCCAAGCCAGCTACCTGCTTGAAACTGCACAATATGCTCACAAGCACCCTGTTCTTCACATGCAGAGGCAAGAAAGAGGCAGAATCGGTCTAATTCGGCCAGTCTGACAGTAAATGTGGTGGAGAGCAAAACAGCCGTTTCAGAGCGATAGGATGCTTTTTTGCACATTTCGACTTAAAAAGGCCCTGTCCTCACTGAATATGGAGCTGCAATGTGTGATTTGGATGAGGTTTTATCATTACAAGCTCGCATGGGATGTGTAATGAGGGAAAAAGCATGATTTTTATCCTCCACGAGAGGGGCCCTGACAGCGCCCCATTCATCCGGCTGAACGCGCACCCTCGCCGGCTTCCACTGCTCGGGCGAGCCGCTAGGATTGCTCTGCCCCACCGGTCCCGTTCCAAGCCAGCTACCTGCTTGAAACTGCACAATATGCTCACAAGCACCCTGTTCTTCACATGCAGAGGCAAGAAAGAGGCAGAATCGGTCTAATTCGGCCAGTCTGACAGTAAATGTGGTGGAGAGCAAAACAGCCGTTTCAGAGCGATAGGACGCTTTTTTGCACATTTCGACTTAAAAAGGCCCTGTCCTCACTGAATATGGAGCTGCAATGTGTGATTTGGATGAGGTTTTATCATTACAAGCTCGCATGGGATGTGTAATGAGGGAAAAAGCATGATTTTTATCCTCCACGAGAGGGGCCCTGACAGCGCCCCATTCATCCGGCTGAACGCGCACCCTCGCCGGCTTCCACTGCTCGGGCGAGCCGCTAGGATTGCTCTGCCCCACCGGTCCCGTTCCAAGCCAGCTACCTGCTTGAAACTGCACAATATGCTCACAAGCACCCTGTTCTTCACATGCAGAGGCAAGAAAGAGGCAGAATCGGTCTAATTCGGCCAGTCTGACAGTAAATGTGGTGGAGAGAAAAACAGCAGTTTCAGAGCGATAGGATGCTTTTTTGCACATTTCGACTTAAAAAGGCCCTGTCCTCACTGAATATTGAGCTGCAATGTGTGATTTGGATGAGGTTTTATCATTACAAGCTCGCATGGGATGTGTAATGAGGGAAAAAGCATGATTTTTATCCTCCACGAGAGGGGCCCTGACAGCGCCCCATTCATCCGGCTGAACGCGCACCCTCGCCGGCTTCCACTGCTCGGGCGAGCCGCTAGGATTGCTCTGCCCCACCGGTCCCGTTCCAAGCCAGCTACCTGCTTGAAACTGCACAATATGCTCACAAGCACCCTGTTCTTCACATGCAGAGGCAAGAAAGAGGCAGAATCGGTCTAATTCGGCCAGTCTGACAGTAAATGTGGTGGAGAGCAAAACAGCCGTTTCAGAGCGATAGGACGCTTTTTTGCACATTTCGACTTAAAAAGGCCCTGTCCTCACTGAATATTGAGCTGCAATGTGTGATTTGGATGAGGTTTTATCATTACAAGCTCGCATGGGATGTATAATGAGGGAAAAAGCATGATTTTTATCCTCCACGAGAGGGGCCCTGACAGCGCCCCATTCATCCGGCTGAACGCGCACCCTCGCCGGCTTCCACTGCTCGGGCGAGCCGCTAGGATTGCTCTGCCCCACCGGTCCCGTTCCAAGCCAGCTACCTGCTTGAAACTGCACAATATGCTCACAAGCACCCTGTTCTTCACATGCAGAGGCAAGAAAGAGGCAGAATCGGTCTAATTCGGCCAGTCTGACAGTAAATGTGGTGGAGAGCAAAACAGCCGTTTCAGAGCGATAGGATGCTTTTTTGCACATTTCGACTTAAAAAGGCCCTGTCCTCACTGAATATTGAGCTGCAATGTGTGATTTGGATGAGGTTTTATCATTACAAGCTCGCATGGCATGTGTAATGAGGGAAAAAGCATGATTTTTATCCTCCACGAGAGGGGCCCTGACAGCGCCCCATTCATCCGGCTGAACGCGCACCCTCGCCGGCTTCCACTGCTCGGGCGAGCCGCTAGGATTGCTCTGCCCCACCGGTCCCGTTCCAAGCCAGCTACCTGCTTGAAACTGCACAATATGCTCACAAGCACCCTGTTCTTCACATGCAGAGGCAAGAAAGAGGCAGAATCGGTCTAATTCGGCCAGTCTGACAGTAAATGTGGTGGAGAGCAAAACAGCCGTTTCAGAGCGATAGGATGCTTTTTTGCACATTTCGACTTAAAAAGGCCCTGTCCTCACTGAATATGGAGCTGCAATGTGTGATTTGGATGAGGTTTTATCATTACAAGCTCGCATGGCATGTGTAATGAGGGAAAAAGCATGATTTTTATCCTCCACGAGAGGGGCCCTGACAGCGCCCCATTCATCCGGCTGAACGCGCACCCTCGCCGGCTTCCACTGCTCGGGCGAGCCGCTAGGATTGCTCTGCCCCACCGGTCCCGTTCCAAGCCAGCTACCTGCTTGAAACTGCACAATATGCTCACAAGCACCCTGTTCTTCACATGCAGAGGCAAGAAAGAGGCAGAATCGGTCTAATTCGGCCAGTCTGACAGTAAATGTGGTGGAGAGCAAAACAGCCGTTTCAGAGCGATAGGATGCTTTTTTGCACATTTCGACTTAAAAAGGCCCTGTCCTCACTGAATATGGAGCTGCAATGTGTGATTTGGATGAGGTTTTGTCATTACAAGCTCGAATGGGATGTGTAATGAGGGAAAAAGCATGATTTTTATCCTCCACGAGAGGGGCCCTGACAGCGCCCCATTCATCCGGCTGAACGCGCACCCTCGCCGGCTTCCACTGCTCGGGCGAGCCGCTAGGATTGCTCTGCCCCACCGGTCCCGTTCCAAGCCAGCTACCTGCTTGAAACTGCACAATATGCTCACAAGCACCCTGTTCTTCACATGCAGAGGCAAGAAAGAGGCAGAATCGGTCTAATTCGGCCAGTCTGACAGTAAATGTGGTGGAGAGCAAAACAGCCGTTTCAGAGCGATAGGATGCTTTTTTGCACATTTCGACTTAAAAAGGCCCTGTCCTCACTGAATATTGAGCTGCAATGTGTGATTTGGATGAGGTTTTGTCATTACAAGCTCGCATGGGATGTGTAATGAGGGAAAAAGCATGATTTTTATCCTCCACGAGAGGGGCCCTGACAGCGCCCCATTCATCCGGCTGAACGCGCACCCTCGCCGGCTTCCACTGCTCGGGCGAGCCGCTAGGATTGCTCTGCCCCACCGGTCCCGTTCCAAGCCAGCTACCTGCTTGAAACTGCACAATATGCTCACAAGCACCCTGTTCTTCACATGCAGAGGCAAGAAAGAGGCAGAATCGGTCTAATTCGGCCAGTCTGACAGTAAATGTGGTGGAGAGCAAAACAGCCGTTTCAGAGCGATAGGATGCTTTTTTGCACATTTCGACTTAAAAAGGCCCTGTCCTCACTGAATATGGAGCTGCAATGTGTGATTTGGATGAGGTTTTATCATTACAAGCTCGCATGGGATGTGTAATGAGGGAAAAAGCATGATTTTTATCCTCCACGAGAGGGGCCCTGACAGCGCCCCATTCATCCGGCTGAACGCGCACCCTCGCCGGCTTCCACTGCTCGGGCGAGCCGCTAGGATTGCCTGCCCCACCGGTCCCCGTTCCAAGCCAGCTACCTGCTTGAAACTGCACAATATGCTCACAAGCACCCTGTTCTTCACATGCAGAGGCAAGAAAGAGGCAGAATCGGTCTAATTCGGCCAGTCTGACAGTAAATGTGGTGGAGAGCAAAACAGCCGTTTCAGAGCGATAGGATGCTTTTTTGCACATTTCGACTTAAAAAGGCCCTGTCCTCACTGAATATGGAGCTGCAATGTGTGATTTGGATGAGGTTTTATCATTACAAGCTCGCATGGGATGTGTAATGAGGGAAAAAGCATGATTTTTATCCTCCACGAGAGGGGCCCTGACAGCGCCCCATTCATCCGGCTGAACGCGCACCCTCGCCGGCTTCCACTGCTCGGGCGAGCCGCTAGGATTGCTCTGCCCCACCGGTCCCGTTCCAAGCCAGCTACCTGCTTGAAACTGCACAATATGCTCACAAGCACCCTGTTCTTCACATGCAGAGGCAAGAAAGAGGCAGAATCGGTCTAATTCGGCCAGTCTGACAGTAAATGTGGTGGAGAGCAAAACAGCCGTTTCAGAGCGATAGGATGCTTTTTTGCACATTTCGACTTAAAAAGGCCCTGTCCTCACTGAATATTGAGCTGCAATGTGTGATTTGGATGAGGTTTTATCATTACAAGCTCGCATGGGATGTGTAATGAGGGAAAAAGCATGATTTTTATCCTCCACGAGAGGGGCCCTGACAGCGCCCCATTCATCCGGCTGAACGCGCACCCTCGCCGGCTTCCACTGCTCGGGCGAGCCGCTAGGATTGCTCTGCCCCACCGGTCCCGTTCCAAGCCAGCTACCTGCTTGAAACTGCACAATATGCTCACAAGCACCCTGTTCTTCACATGCAGAGGCAAGAAAGAGGCAGAATCGGTCTAATTCGGCCAGTCTGACAGTAAATGTGGTGGAGAGCAAAACAGCCGTTTCAGAGCGATAGGATGCTTTTTTGCACATTTCGACTTAAAAAGGCCCTGTCCTCACTGAATATTGAGCTGCAATGTGTGATTTGGATGAGGTTTTATCATTACAAGCTCGCATGGGATGTGTAATGAGGGAAAAAGCATGATTTTTATCCTCCACGAGAGGGGCCCTGACAGCGCCCCATTCATCCGGCTGAACGCGCACCCTCGCCGGCTTCCACTGCTCGGGCGAGCCGCTAGGATTGCTCTGCCCCACCGGTCCCGTTCCAAGCCAGCTACCTGCTTGAAACTGCACAATATGCTCACAAGCACCCTGTTCTTCACATGCAGAGGCAAGAAAGAGGCAGAATCGGTCTAATTCGGCCAGTCTGACAGTAAATGTGGTGGAGAGCAAAACAGCCGTTTCAGAGCGATAGGATGCTTTTTTGCACATTTCGACTTAAAAAGGCCCTGTCCTCACTGAATATGGAGCTGCAATGTGTGATTTGGATGAGGTTTTATCATTACAAGCTCGCATGGGATGTGTAATGAGGGAAAAAGCATGATTTTTATCCTCCACGAGAGGGGCCCTGACAGCGCCCCATTCATCCGGCTGAACGCGCACCCTCGCCGGCTTCCACTGCTCGGGCGAGCCGCTAGGATTGCTCTGCCCCACCGGTCCCGTTCCAAGCCAGCTACCTGCTTGAAACTGCACAATATGCTCACAAGCACCCTGTTCTTCACATGCAGAGGCAAGAAAGAGGCAGAATCGGTCTAATTCGGCCAGTCTGACAGTAAATGTGGTGGAGAGCAAAACAGCCGTTTCAGAGCGATAGGATGCTTTTTTGCACATTTCGACTTAAAAAGGCCCTGTCCTCACTGAATATTGAGCTGCAATGTGTGATTTGGATGAGGTTTTATCATTACAAGCTCGCATGGGATGTGTAATGAGGGAAAAAGCATGATTTTTATCCTCCACGAGAGGGGCCCTGACAGCGCCCCATTCATCCGGCTGAACGCGCACCCTCGCCGGCTTCCACTGCTCGGGCGAGCCGCTAGGATTGCTCTGCCCCACCGGTCCCGTTCCAAGCCAGCTACCTGCTTGAAACTGCACAATATGCTCACAAGCACCCTGTTCTTCACATGCAGAGGCAAGAAAGAGGCAGAATCGGTCTAATTCGGCCAGTCTGACAGTAAATGTGGTGGAGAGCAAAACAGCCGTTTCAGAGCGATAGGATGCTTTTTTGCACATTTCGACTTAAAAAGGCCCTGTCCTCACTGAATATTGAGCTGCAATGTGTGATTTGGATGAGGTTTTATCATTACAAGCTCGCATGGGATGTGTAATGAGGGAAAAAGCATGATTTTTATCCTCCACGAGAGGGGCCCTGACAGCGCCCCATTCATCCGGCTGAACGCGCACCCTCGCCGGCTTCCACTGCTCGGGCGAGCCGCTAGGATTGCTCTGCCCCACCGGTCCCGTTCCAAGCCAGCTACCTGCTTGAAACTGCACAATATGCTCACAAGCACCCTGTTCTTCACATGCAGAGGCAAGAAAGAGGCAGAATCGGTCTAATTCGGCCAGTCTGACAGTAAATGTGGTGGAGAGCAAAACAGCCGTTTCAGAGCGATAGGATGCTTTTTTGCACATTTCGACTTAAAAAGGCCCTGTCCTCACTGAATATGGAGCTGCAATGTGTGATTTGGATGAGGTTTTATCATTACAAGCTCGCATGGGATGTGTAATGAGGGAAAAAGCATGATTTTTATCCTCCACGAGAGGGGCCCTGACAGCGCCCCATTCATCCGGCTGAACGCGCACCCTCGCCGGCTTCCACTGCTCGGGCGAGCCGCTAGGATTGCTCTGCCCCACCGGTCCCGTTCCAAGCCAGCTACCTGCTTGAAACTGCACAATATGCTCACAAGCACCCTGTTCTTCACATGCAGAGGCAAGAAAGAGGCAGAATCGGTCTAATTCGGCCAGTCTGACAGTAAATGTGGTGGAGAGCAAAACAGCCGTTTCAGAGCGATAGGATGCTTTTTTGCACATTTCGACTTAAAAAGGCCCTGTCCTCACTGAATATGGAGCTGCAATGTGTGATTTGGATGAGGTTTTGTCATTACAAGCTCGCATGGGATGTGTAATGAGGGAAAAAGCATGATTTTTATCCTCCACGAGAGGGGCCCTGACAGCGCCCCATTCATCCGGCTGAACGCGCACCCTCGCCGGCTTCCACTGCTCGGGCGAGCCGCTAGGATTGCTCTGCCCCACCGGTCCCGTTCCAAGCCAGCTACCTGCTTGAAACTGCACAATATGCTCACAAGCACCCTGTTCTTCACATGCAGAGGCAAGAAAGACGCAGAATCGGTCTAATTCGGCCAGTCTGACAGTAAATGTGGTGGAGAGCAAAACAGCCGTTTCAGAGCGATAGGATGCTTTTTTGCACATTTCGACTTAAAAAGGCCCTGTCCTCACTGAATATTGAGCTGCAATGTGTGATTTGGATGAGGTTTTATCATTACAAGCTCGCATGGGATGTGTAATGAGGGAAAAAGCATGATTTTTATCCTCCACGAGAGGGGCCCTGACAGCGCCCCATTCATCCGGCTGAACGCGCACCCTCGCCGGCTTCCACTGCTCGGGGGAGCCGCTAGGATTGCTCTGCCCCACCGGTCCCGTTCCAAGCCAGCTACCTGCTTGAAACTGCACAATATGCTCACAAGCACCCTGTTCTTCACATGCAGAGGCAAGAAAGAGGCAGAATCGGTCTAATTCGGCCAGTCTGACAGTAAATGTGGTGGAGAGCAAAACAGCCGTTTCAGAGCGATAGGATGCTTTTTTGCACATTTCGACTTAAAAAGGCCCTGTCCTCACTGAATATGGAGCTGCAATGTGTGATTTGGATGAGGTTTTATCATTACAAGCTCGCATGGGATGTGTAATGAGGGAAAAAGCATGATTTTTATCCTCCACGAGAGGGGCCCTGACAGCGCCCCATTCATCCGGCTGAACGCGCACCCTCGCCGGCTTCCACTGCTCGGGCGAGCCGCTAGGATTGCTCTGCCCCACCGGTCCCGTTCCAAGCCAGCTACCTGCTTGAAACTGCACAATATGCTCACAAGCACCCTGTTCTTCACATGCAGAGGCAAGAAAGAGGCAGAATCGGTCTAATTCGGCCAGTCTGACAGTAAATGTGGTGGAGAGCAAAACAGCCGTTTCAGAGCGATAGGATGCTTTTTTGCACATTTCGACTTAAAAAGGCCCTGTCCTCACTGAATATGGAGCTGCAATGTGTGATTTGGATGAGGTTTTATCATTACAAGCTCGCATGGGATGTGTAATGAGGGAAAAAGCATGATTTTTATCCTCCACGAGAGGGGCCCTGACAGCGCCCCATTCATCCGGCTGAACGCGCACCCTCGCCGGCTTCCACTGCTCGGGCGAGCCGCTAGGATTGCTCTGCCCCACCGGTCCCGTTCCAAGCCAGCTACCTGCTTGAAACTGCACAATATGCTCACAAGCACCCTGTTCTTCACATGCAGAGGCAAGAAAGAGGCAGAATCGGTCTAATTCGGCCAGTCTGACAGTAAATGTGGTGGAGAGCAAAACAGCCGTTTCAGAGCGATAGGATGCTTTTTTGCACATTTCGACTTAAAAAGGCCCTGTCCTCACTGAATATGGAGCTGCAATGTGTGATTTGGATGAGGTTTTATCATTACAAGCTCGCATGGGATGTGTAATGAGGGAAAAAGCATGATTTTTATCCTCCACGAGAGGGGCCCTGACAGCGCCCCATTCATCCGGCTGAACGCGCACCCTCGCCGGCTTCCACTGCTCGGGCGAGCCGCTAGGATTGCTCTGCCCCACCGGTCCCGTTCCAAGCCAGCTACCTGCTTGAAACTGCACAATATGCTCACAAGCACCCTGTTCTTCACATGCAGAGGCAAGAAAGAGGCAGAATCGGTCTAATTCGGCCAGTCTGACAGTAAATGTGGTGGAGAGCAAAACAGCCGTTTCAGAGCGATAGGATGCTTTTTTGCACATTTCGACTTAAAAAGGCCCTGTCCTCACTGAATATTGAGCTGCAATGTGTGATTTGGATGAGGTTTTATCATTACAAGCTCGCATGGGATGTGTAATGAGGGAAAAAGCATGATTTTTATCCTCCACGAGAGGGGCCCTGACAGCGCCCCATTCATCCGGCTGAACGCGCACCCTCGCCGGCTTCCACTGCTCGGGGGAGCCGCTAGGATTGCTCTGCCCCACCGGTCCCGTTCCAAGCCAGCTACCTGCTTGAAACTGCACAATATGCTCACAAGCACCCTGTTCTTCACATGCAGAGGCAAGAAAGAGGCAGAATCGGTCTAATTCGGCCAGTCTGACAGTAAATGTGGTGGAGAGCAAAACAGCCGTTTCAGAGCGATAGGATGCTTTTTTGCACATTTCGACTTAAAAAGGCCCTGTCCTCACTGAATATGGAGCTGCAATGTGTGATTTGGATGAGGTTTTATCATTACAAGCTCGCATGGGATGTGTAATGAGGGAAAAAGCATGATTTTTATCCTCCACGAGAGGGGCCCTGACAGCGCCCCATTCATCCGGCTGAACGCGCACCCTCGCCGGCTTCCACTGCTCGGGCGAGCCGCTAGGATTGCTCTGCCCCACTGGTCCCGTTCCAAGCCAGCTACCTGCTTGAAACTGCACAATATGCTCACAAGCACCCTGTTCTTCACATGCAGAGGCAAGAAAGAGGCAGAATCGGTCTAATTCGGCCAGTCTGACAGTAAATGTGGTGGAGAGCAAAACAGCCGTTTCAGAGCGATAGGATGCTTTTTTGCACATTTCGACTTAAAAAGGCCCTGTCCTCACTGAATATGGAGCTGCAATGTGTGATTTGGATGAGGTTTTATCATTACAAGCTCGCATGGGATGTGTAATGAGGGAAAAAGCATGATTTTTATCCTCCACGAGAGGGGCCCTGACAGCGCCCCATTCATCCGGCTGAACGCGCACCCTCGCCGGCTTCCACTGCTCGGGCGAGCCGCTAGGATTGCTCTGCCCCACCGGTCCCGTTCCAAGCCAGCTACCTGCTTGAAACTGCACAATATGCTCACAAGCACCCTGTTCTTCACATGCAGAGGCAAGAAAGAGGCAGAATCGGTCTAATTCGGCCAGTCTGACAGTAAATGTGGTGGAGAGCAAAACAGCCGTTTCAGAGCGATAGGACGCTTTTTTGCACATTTCGACTTAAAAAGGCCCTGTCCTCACTGAATATTGAGCTGCAATGTGTGATTTGGATGAGGTTTTATCATTACAAGCTCGCATGGGATGTGTAATGAGGGAAAAAGCATGATTTTTATCCTCCACGAGAGGGGCCCTGACAGCGCCCCATTCATCCGGCTGAACGCGCACCCTCGCCGGCTTCCACTGCTCGGGCGAGCCGCTAGGATTGCTCTGCCCCACCGTTCCCGTTCCAAGCCAGCTACCTGCTTGAAACTGCACAATATGCTCACAAGCACCCTGTTCTTCACATGCAGAGGCAAGAAAGAGGCAGAATCGGTCTAATTCGGCCAGTCTGACAGTAAATGTGGTGGAGAGCAAAACAGCCGTTTCAGAGCGATAGGATGCTTTTTTGCACATTTCGACTTAAAAAGGCCCTGTCCTCACTGAATATTGAGCTGCAATGTGTGATTTGGATGAGGTTTTATCATTACAAGCTCGCATGGGATGTGTAATGAGGGAAAAAGCATGATTTTTATCCTCCACGAGAGGGGCCCTGACAGCGCCCCATTCATCCGGCTGAACGCGCACCCTCGCCGGCTTCCACTGCTCGGGCGAGCCGCTAGGATTGCTCTGCCCCACCGGTCCCGTTCCAAGCCAGCTACCTGCTTGAAACTGCACAATATGCTCACAAGCACCCTGTTCTTCACATGTAGAGGCAAGAAAGAGGCAGAATCGGTCTAATTCGGCCAGTCTGACAGTAAATGTGGTGGAGAGAAAAACAGCCGTTTCAGAGCGATAGGATGCATTTTTGCACATTTCGACTTAAAAAGGCCCTGTCCTCACTGAATATTGAGCTGCAATGTGTGATTTGGATGAGGTTCTGTCATTACAAGCTCGCATGGGATGTGTAATGAGGGAAAAAGCATGATTTTTATCCTCCACGAGAGGGGCCCTGACAGCGCCCCATTCATCCGGCTGAACGCGCACCCTCGCCGGCTTCCACTGCTCGGGCGAGCCGCTAGGATTGCTCTGCCCCACCGGTCCCGTTCCAAGCCAGCTACCTGCTTGAAACTGCACAATATGCTCACAAGCACCCTGTTCTTCACATGCAGAGGCAAGAAAGAGGCAGAATCGGTCTAATTCGGCCAGTCTGACAGTAAATGTGGTGGAGAGCAAAACAGCCGTTTCAGAGCGATAGGATGCTTTTTTGCACATTTCGACTTAAAAAGGCCCTGTCCTCACTGAATATGGAGCTGCAATGTGTGATTTGGATGAGGTTTTATCATTACAAGCTCGCATGGGATGTGTAATGAGGGAAAAAGCATGATTTTTATCCTCCACGAGAGGGGCCCTGACAGCGCCCCATTCATCCGGCTGAACGCGCACCCTCGCCGGCTTCCACTGCTCGGGCGAGCCGCTAGGATTGCTCTGCCCCACCGGTCCCGTTCCAAGCCAGCTACCTGCTTGAAACTGCACAATATGCTCACAAGCACCCTGTTCTTCACATGTAGAGGCAAGAAAGAGGCAGAATCGGTCTAATTCGGCCAGTCTGACAGTAAATGTGGTGGAGAGCAAAACAGCCGTTTCAGAGCGGTAGGACGCTTTTTTGCACATTTCGACTTAAAAAGGCCCTGTCCTCACTGAATATTGAGCTGCAATGTGTGATTTGGATGAGGTTTTATCATTACAAGCTCGCATGGGATGTGTAATGAGGGAAAAAGCATGATTTTTATCCTCCACGAGAGGGGCCCTGACAGCGCCCCATTCATCCGGCTGAACGCGCACCCTCGCCGGCTTCCACTGCTCGGGCGAGCCGCTAGGATTGCTCTGCCCCACCGGTCCCGTTCCAAGCCAGCTACCTGCTTGAAACTGCACAATATGCTCACAAGCACCCTGTTCTTCACATGCAGAGGCAAGAAAGAGGCAGAATCGGTCTAATTCGGCCAGTCTGACAGTAAATGTGGTGGAGAGCAAAACAGCCGTTTCAGAGCGATAGGACGCTTTTTTGCACATTTCGACTTAAAAAGGCCCTGTCCTCACTGAATATTGAGCTGCAATGTGTGATTTGGATGAGGTTTTATCATTACAAGCTCGCATGGGATGTGTAATGAGGGAAAAAGCATGATTTTTATCCTCCACGAGAGGGGCCCTGACAGCGCCCCATTCATCCGGCTGAACGCGCACCCTCGCCGGCTTCCACTGCTCGGGCGAGCCGCTAGGATTGCTCTGCCCCACCGGTCCCGTTCCAAGCCAGCTACCTGCTTGAAACTGCACAATATGCTCACAAGCACCCTGTTCTTCACATGCAGAGGCAAGAAAGAGGCAGAATCGGTCTAATTCGGCCAGTCTGACAGTAAATGTGGTGGAGAGCAAAACAGCCGTTTCAGAGCGATAGGATGCTTTTTTGCACATTTCGACTTAAAAAGGCCCTGTCCTCACTGAATATGGAGCTGCAATGTGTGATTTGGATGAGGTTTTATCATTACAAGCTCGCATGGGATGTGTAATGAGGGAAAAAGCATGATTTTTATCCTCCACGAGAGGGGCCCTGACAGCGCCCCATTCATCCGGCTGAACGCGCACCCTCGCCGGCTTCCACTGCTCGGGCGAGCCGCTAGGATTGCTCTGCCCCACCGGTCCCGTTCCAAGCCAGCTACCTGCTTGAAACTGCACAATATGCTCACAAGCACCCTGTTCTTCACATGCAGAGGCAAGAAAGAGGCAGAATCGGTCTAATTCGGCCAGTCTGACAGTAAATGTGGTGGAGAGCAAAACAGCCGTTTCAGAGCGATAGGATGCTTTTTTGCACATTTCGACTTAAAAAGGCCCTGTCCTCACTGAATATTGAGCTGCAATGTGTGATTTGGATGAGGTTTTATCATTACAAGCTCGCATGGGATGTGTAATGAGGGAAAAAGCATGATTTTTATCCTCCACGAGAGGGGCCCTGACAGCGCCCCATTCATCCGGCTGAACGCGCACCCTCGCCGGCTTCCACTGCTCGGGCGAGCCGCTAGGATTGCTCTGCCCCACCGGTCCCGTTCCAAGCCAGCTACCTGCTTGAAACTGCACAATATGCTCACAAGCACCCTGTTCTTCACATGCAGAGGCAAGAAAGAGGCAGAATCGGTCTAATTCGGCCAGTCTGACAGTAAATGTGGTGGAGAGCAAAACAGCCGTTTCAGAGCGATAGGATGCTTTTTTGCACATTTCGACTTAAAAAGGCCCTGTCCTCACTGAATATGGAGCTGCAATGTGTGATTTGGATGAGGTTTTATCATTACAAGCTCGCATGGGATGTGTAATGAGGGAAAAAGCATGATTTTTATCCTCCACGAGAGGGGCCCTGACAGCGCCCCATTCATCCGGCTGAACGCGCACCCTCGCCGGCTTCCACTGCTCGGCCGAGCCGCTAGGATTGCTCTGCCCCACCGGTCCCGTTCCAAGCCAGCTACCTGCTTGAAACTGCACAATATGCTCACAAGCACCCTGTTCTTCACATGCAGAGGCAAGAAAGAGGCAGAATCGGTCTAATTCGGCCAGTCTGACAGTAAATGTGGTGGAGAGCAAAACAGCCGTTTCAGAGCGATAGGATGCTTTTTTGCACATTTCGACTTAAAAAGGCCCTGTCCTCACTGAATATTGAGCTGCAATGTGTGATTTGGATGAGGTTTTATCATTACAAGCTCGCATGGCATGTGTAATGAGGGAAAAAGCATGATTTTTATCCTCCACGAGAGGGGCCCTGACAGCGCCCCATTCATCCGGCTGAACGCGCACCCTCGCCGTCTTCCACTGCTCGGGCGAGCCGCTAGGATTGCTCTGCCCCACATGTCCCGTTCCAAGCCAGCTACCTGCTTGAAACTGCACAATATGCTCACAAGCACCCTGTTCTTCACATGCAGAGGCAAGAAAGAGGCAGAATCGGTCTAATTCGGCTAGTCTGACAGTAAATGTGGTGGAGAGCAAAACAGCCGTTTCAGAGCGATAGGATGCTTTTTTGCACATTTCGACTTAAAAAGGCCCTGTCCTCACTGAATATTGAGCTGCAATGTGTGATTTGGATGAGGTTTTATCATTACAAGCTCGCATGGGATGTGTAATGAGGGAAAAAGCATGATTTTTATCCTCCACGAGAGGGGCCCTGACAGCGCCCCATTCATCCGGCTGAACGCGCACCCTCGCCGGCTTCCACTGCTCGGGCGAGCCGCTAGGATTGCTCTGCCCCACCGGTCCCGTTCCAAGCCAGCTACCTGCTTGAAACTGCACAATATGCTCACAAGCACCCTGTTCTTCACATGCAGAGGCAAGAAAGAGGCAGAATCGGTCTAATTCGGCCAGTCTGACAGTAAATGTGGTGGAGAGCAAAACAGCCGTTTCAGAGCGATAGGACGCTTTTTTGCACATTTCGACTTAAAAAGGCCCTGTCCTCACTGAATATTGAGCTGCAATGTGTGATTTGGATGAGGTTTTATCATTACAAGCTCGCATGGGATGTGTAATGAGGGAAAAAGCATGATTTTTATCCTCCACGAGAGGGGCCCTGACAGCGCCCCATTCATCCGGCTGAACGCGCACCCTCGCCGGCTTCCACTGCTCGGGCGAGCCGCTAGGATTGCTCTGCCCCACCGGTCCCGTTCCAAGCCAGCTACCTGCTTGAAACTGCACAATATGCTCACAAGCACCCTGTTCTTCACATGCAGAGGCAAGAAAGAGGCAGAATCGGTCTAATTCGGCCAGTCTGACAGTAAATGTGGTGGAGAGCAAAACAGCCGTTTCAGAGCGATAGGATGCTTTTTTGCACATTTCGACTTAAAAAGGCCCTGTCCTCACTGAATATGGAGCTGCAATGTGTGATTTGGATGAGGTTTTATCATTACAAGCTCGCATGGGATGTGTAATGAGGGAAAAAGCATGATTTTTATCCTCCACGAGAGGGGCCCTGACAGCGCCCCATTCATCCGGCTGAACGCGCACCCTCGCCGGCTTCCACTGCTCGGGCGAGCCGCTAGGATTGCTCTGCCCCACCGGTCCCGTTCCAAGCCAGCTACCTGCTTGAAACTGCACAATATGCTCACAAGCACCCTTTTCTTCACATGCAGAGGCAAGAAAGAGGCAGAATCGGTCTAATTCGGCCAGTCTGACAGTAAATGTGGTGGAGAGCAAAACAGCCGTTTCAGAGCGATAGGATGCTTTTTTGCACATTTCGACTTAAAAAGGCCCTGTCCTCACTGAATATTGAGCTGCAATGTGTGATTTGGATGAGGTTTTATCATTACAAGCTCGCATGGCATGTGTAATGAGGGAAAAAGCATGATTTTTATCCTCCACGAGAGGGGCCCTGACAGCGCCCCATTCATCCGGCTGAACGCGCACCCTCGCCGGCTTCCACTGCTCGGGCGAGCCGCTAGGATTGCTCTGCCCCACCGGTCCCGTTCCAAGCCAGCTACCTGCTTGAAACTGCACAATATGCTCACAAGCACCCTGTTCTTCACATGCAGAGGCAAGAAAGAGGCAGAATCGGTCTAATTCGGCCAGTCTGACAGTAAATGTGGTGGAGAGCAAAACAGCCGTTTCAGAGCGGTAGGACGCTTTTTTGCACATTTCGACTTAAAAAGGCCCTGTCCTCACTGAATATTGAGCTGCAATGTGTGATTTGGATGAGGTTTTATCATTACAAGCTCGCATGGGATGTGTAATGAGGGAAAAAGCATGATTTTTATCCTCCACGAGAGGGGCCCTGACAGCGCCCCATTCATCCGGCTGAACGCGCACCCTCGCCGGCTTCCACTGCTCGGGCGAGCCGCTAGGATTGCTCTGCCCCACCGGTCCCGTTCCAAGCCAGCTACCTGCTTGAAACTGCACAATATGCTCACAAGCACCCTGTTCTTCACATGCAGAGGCAAGAAAGAGGCAGAATCGGTCTAATTCGGCCAGTCTGACAGTAAATGTGGTGGAGAGCAAAACAGCCGTTTCAGAGCGATAGGACGCTTTTTTGCACATTTCGACTTAAAAAGGCCCTGTCCTCACTGAATATTGAGCTGCAATGTGTGATTTGGATGAGGTTTTATCATTACAAGCTCGCATGGGATGTGTAATGAGGGAAAAAGCATGATTTTTATCCTCCACGAGAGGGGCCCTGACAGCGCCCCATTCATCCGGCTGAACGCGCACCCTCGCCGGCTTCCACTGCTCGGGCGAGCCGCTAGGATTGCTCTGCCCCACCGGTCCCGTTCCAAGCCAGCTACCTGCTTGAAACTGCACAATATGCTCACAAGCACCCTGTTCTTCACATGCAGAGGCAAGAAAGAGGCAGAATCGGTCTAATTCGGCCAGTCTGACAGTAAATGTGGTGGAGAGCAAAACAGCCGTTTCAGAGCGATAGGATGCTTTTTTGCACATTTCGACTTAAAAAGGCCCTGTCCTCACTGAATATGGAGCTGCAATGTGTGATTTGGATGAGGTTTTATCATTACAAGCTCGCATGGGATGTGTAATGAGGGAAAAAGCATGATTTTTATCCTCCACGAGAGGGGCCCTGACAGCGCCCCATTCATCCGGCTGAACGCGCACCCTCGCCGGCTTCCACTGCTCGGGCGAGCCGCTAGGATTGCTCTGCCCCACCGGTCCCGTTCCAAGCCA
Organism: Chelon labrosus; assembly: GCF_963514085.1. Taxonomy (NCBI): domain Eukaryota; kingdom Metazoa; phylum Chordata; class Actinopteri; order Mugiliformes; family Mugilidae; genus Chelon; species Chelon labrosus. The sequence continues at coordinate 328,047 of NW_028181561.1, forward strand.
GCTACCTGCTTGAAACTGCACAATATGCTCACAAGCACCCTGTTCTTCACATGCAGAGGCAAGAAAGAGGCAGAATCGGTCTAATTCGGCCAGTCTGACAGTAAATGTGGTGGAGAGCAAAACAGCCGTTTCAGAGCGATAGGATGCTTTTTTGCACATTTCGACTTAAAAAGGCCCTGTCCTCACTGAATATGGAGCTGCAATGTGTGATTTGGATGAGGTTTTATCATTACAAGCTCGCATGGGATGTGTAATGAGGGAAAAAGCATGATTTTTATCCTCCACGAGAGGGGCCCTGACAGCGCCCCATTCATCCGGCTGAACGCGCACCCTCGCCGGCTTCCACTGCTCGGGCGAGCCGCTAGGATTGCTCTGCCCCACCGGTCCCGTTCCAAGCCAGCTACCTGCTTGAAACTGCACAATATGCTCACAAGCACCCTGTTCTTCACATGCAGAGGCAAGAAAGAGGCAGAATCGGTCTAATTCGGCCAGTCTGACAGTAAATGTGGTGGAGAGCAAAACAGCCGTTTCAGAGCGATAGGATGCTTTTTTGCACATTTCGACTTAAAAAGGCCCTGTCCTCACTGAATATGGAGCTGCAATGTGTGATTTGGATGAGGTTTTATCATTACAAGCTCGCATGGGATGTGTAATGAGGGAAAAAGCATGATTTTTATCCTCCACGAGAGGGGCCCTGACAGCGCCCCATTCATCCGGCTGAACGCGCACCCTCGCCGGCTTCCACTGCTCGGCCGAGCCGCTAGGATTGCTCTGCCCCACCGGTCCCGTTCCAAGCCAGCTACCTGCTTGAAACTGCACAATATGCTCACAAGCACCCTGTTCTTCACATGCAGAGGCAAGAAAGAGGCAGAATCGGTCTAATTCGGCCAGTCTGACAGTAAATGTGGTGGAGAGCAAAACAGCCGTTTCAGAGCGATAGGATGCTTTTTTGCACATTTCGACTTAAAAAGGCCCTGTCCTCACTGAATATTGAGCTGCAATGTGTGATTTGGATGAGGTTTTATCATTACAAGCTCGCATGGCATGTGTAATGAGGGAAAAAGCATGATTTTTATCCTCCACGAGAGGGGCCCTGACAGCGCCCCATTCATCCGGCTGAACGCGCACCCTCGCCGTCTTCCACTGCTCGGGCGAGCCGCTAGGATTGCTCTGCCCCACATGTCCCGTTCCAAGCCAGCTACCTGCTTGAAACTGCACAATATGCTCACAAGCACCCTGTTCTTCACATGCAGAGGCAAGAAAGAGGCAGAATCGGTCTAATTCGGCCAGTCTGACAGTAAATGTGGTGGAGAGCAAAACAGCCGTTTCAGAGCGATAGGATGCTTTTTTGCACATTTCGACTTAAAAAGGCCCTGTCCTCACTGAATATTGAGCTGCAATGTGTGATTTGGATGAGGTTTTATCATTACAAGCTCGCATGGGATGTGTAATGAGGGAAAAAGCATGATTTTTATCCTCCACGAGAGGGGCCCTGACAGCGCCCCATTCATCCGGCTGAACGCGCACCCTCGCCGGCTTCCACTGCTCGGGCGAGCCGCTAGGATTGCTCTGCCCCACCGGTCCCGTTCCAAGCCAGCTACCTGCTTGAAACTGCACAATATGCTCACAAGCACCCTGTTCTTCACATGCAGAGGCAAGAAAGAGGCAGAATCGGTCTAATTCGGCCAGTCTGACAGTAAATGTGGTGGAGAGCAAAACAGCCGTTTCAGAGCGATAGGACGCTTTTTTGCACATTTCGACTTAAAAAGGCCCTGTCCTCACTGAATATTGAGCTGCAATGTGTGATTTGGATGAGGTTTTATCATTACAAGCTCGCATGGGATGTGTAATGAGGGAAAAAGCATGATTTTTATCCTCCACGAGAGGGGCCCTGACAGCGCCCCATTCATCCGGCTGAACGCGCACCCTCGCCGGCTTCCACTGCTCGGGCGAGCCGCTAGGATTGCTCTGCCCCACCGGTCCCGTTCCAAGCCAGCTACCTGCTTGAAACTGCACAATATGCTCACAAGCACCCTGTTCTTCACATGCAGAGGCAAGAAAGAGGCAGAATCGGTCTAATTCGGCCAGTCTGACAGTAAATGTGGTGGAGAGCAAAACAGCCGTTTCAGAGCGATAGGATGCTTTTTTGCACATTTCGACTTAAAAAGGCCCTGTCCTCACTGAATATGGAGCTGCAATGTGTGATTTGGATGAGGTTTTATCATTACAAGCTCGCATGGGATGTGTAATGAGGGAAAAAGCATGATTTTTATCCTCCACGAGAGGGGCCCTGACAGCGCCCCATTCATCCGGCTGAACGCGCACCCTCGCCGGCTTCCACTGCTCGGGCGAGCCGCTAGGATTGCTCTGCCCCACCGGTCCCGTTCCAAGCCAGCTACCTGCTTGAAACTGCACAATATGCTCACAAGCACCCTGTTCTTCACATGCAGAGGCAAGAAAGAGGCAGAATCGGTCTAATTCGGCCAGTCTGACAGTAAATGTGGTGGAGAGCAAAACAGCCGTTTCAGAGCGATAGGATGCTTTTTTGCACATTTCGACTTAAAAAGGCCCTGTCCTCACTGAATATTGAGCTGCAATGTGTGATTTGGATGAGGTTTTATCATTACAAGCTCGCATGGCATGTGTAATGAGGGAAAAAGCATGATTTTTATCCTCCACGAGAGGGGCCCTGACAGCGCCCCATTCATCCGGCTGAACGCGCACCCTCGCCGGCTTCCACTGCTCGGGCGAGCCGCTAGGATTGCTCTGCCCCACCGGTCCCGTTCCAAGCCAGCTACCTGCTTGAAACTGCACAATATGCTCAGAAGCACCCTGTTCTTCACATGCAGAGGCAAGAAAGAGGCAGAATCGGTCTAATTCGGCCAGTCTGACAGTAAATGTGGTGGAGAGCAAAACAGCCGTTTCAGAGCGGTAGGACGCTTTTTTGCACATTTCGACTTAAAAAGGCCCTGTCCTCACTGAATATTGAGCTGCAATGTGTGATTTGGATGAGGTTTTATCATTACAAGCTCGCATGGGATGTGTAATGAGGGAAAAAGCATGATTTTTATCCTCCACGAGAGGGGCCCTGACAGCGCCCCATTCATCCGGCTGAACGCGCACCCTCGCCGGCTTCCACTGCTCGGGCGAGCCGCTAGGATTGCTCTGCCCCACCGGTCCCGTTCCAAGCCAGCTACCTGCTTGAAACTGCACAATATGCTCACAAGCACCCTGTTCTTCACATGCAGAGGCAAGAAAGAGGCAGAATCGGTCTAATTCGGCCAGTCTGACAGTAAATGTGGTGGAGAGCAAAACAGCCGTTTCAGAGCGATAGGACGCTTTTTTGCACATTTCGACTTAAAAAGGCCCTGTCCTCACTGAATATTGAGCTGCAATGTGTGATTTGGATGAGGTTTTATCATTACAAGCTCGCATGGGATGTGTAATGAGGGAAAAAGCATGATTTTTATCCTCCACGAGAGGGGCCCTGACAGCGCCCCATTCATCCGGCTGAACGCGCACCCTCGCCGGCTTCCACTGCTCGGGCGAGCCGCTAGGATTGCTCTGCCCCACCGGTCCCGTTCCAAGCCAGCTACCTGCTTGAAACTGCACAATATGCTCACAAGCACCCTGTTCTTCACATGCAGAGGCAAGAAAGAGGCAGAATCGGTCTAATTCGGCCAGTCTGACAGTAAATGTGGTGGAGAGCAAAACAGCCGTTTCAGAGCGGTAGGACGCTTTTTTGCACATTTCGACTTAAAAAGGCCCTGTCCTCACTGAATATTGAGCTGCAATGTGTGATTTGGATGAGGTTTTATCATTACAAGCTCGCATGGGATGTGTAATGAGGGAAAAAGCATGATTTTTATCCTCCACGAGAGGGGCCCTGACAGCGCCCCATTCATCCGGCTGAACGCGCACCCTCGCCGGCTTCCACTGCTCGGGCGAGCCGCTAGGATTGCTCTGCCCCACCGGTCCCGTTCCAAGCCAGCTACCTGCTTGAAACTGCACAATATGCTCACAAGCACCCTGTTCTTCACATGCAGAGGCAAGAAAGAGGCAGAATCGGTCTAATTCGGCCAGTCTGACAGTAAATGTGGTGGAGAGCAAAACAGCCGTTTCAGAGCGATAGGATGCTTTTTTGCACATTTCGACTTAAAAAGGCCCTGTCCTCACTGAATATTGAGCTGCAATGTGTGATTTGGATGAGGTTTTATCATTACAAGCTCGCATGGCATGTGTAATGAGGGAAAAAGCATGATTTTTATCCTCCACGAGAGGGGCCCTGACAGCGCCCCATTCATCCGGCTGAACGCGCACCCTCGCCGGCTTCCACTGCTCGGGCGAGCCGCTAGGATTGCTCTGCCCCACCGGTCCCGTTCCAAGCCAGCTACCTGCTTGAAACTGCACAATATGCTCACAAGCACCCTGTTCTTCACATGCAGAGGCAAGAAAGAGGCAGAATCGGTCTAATTCGGCCAGTCTGACAGTAAATGTGGTGGAGAGCAAAACAGCCGTTTCAGAGCGATAGGACGCTTTTTTGCACATTTCGACTTAAAAAGGCCCTGTCCTCACTGAATATGGAGCTGCAATGTGTGATTTGGATGAGGTTTTATCATTACAAGCTCGCATGGGATGTGTAATGAGGGAAAAAGCATGATTTTTATCCTCCACGAGAGGGGCCCTGACAGCGCCCCATTCATCCGGCTGAACGCGCACCCTCGCCGGCTTCCACTGCTCGGGCGAGCCGCTAGGATTGCTCTGCCCCACCGGTCCCGTTCCAAGCCAGCTACCTGCTTGAAACTGCACAATATGCTCACAAGCACCCTGTTCTTCACATGCAGAGGCAAGAAAGAGGCAGAATCGGTCTAATTCGGCCAGTCTGACAGTAAATGTGGTGGAGAGCAAAACAGCCGTTTCAGAGCGATAGGACGCTTTTTTGCACATTTCGACTTAAAAAGGCCCTGTCCTCACTGAATATGGAGCTGCAATGTGTGATTTGGATGAGGTTTTATCATTACAAGCTCGCATGGGATGTGTAATGAGGGAAAAAGCATGATTTTTATCCTCCACGAGAGGGGCCCTGACAGCGCCCCATTCATCCGGCTGAACGCGCACCCTCGCCGGCTTCCACTGCTCGGGCGAGCCGCTAGGATTGCTCTGCCCCACCGGTCCCGTTCCAAGCCAGCTACCTGCTTGAAACTGCACAATATGCTCACAAGCACCCTGTTCTTCACATGCAGAGGCAAGAAAGAGGCAGAATCGGTCTAATTCGGCCAGTCTGACAGTAAATGTGGTGGAGAGCAAAACAGCCGTTTCAGAGCGATAGGATGCTTTTTTGCACATTTCGACTTAAAAAGGCCCTGTCCTCACTGAATATGGAGCTGCAATGTGTGATTTGGATGAGGTTTTATCATTACAAGCTCGCATGGCATGTGTAATGAGGGAAAAAGCATGATTTTTATCCTCCACGAGAGGGGCCCTGACAGCGCCCCATTCATCCGGCTGAACGCGCACCCTCGCCGGCTTCCACTGCTCGGGCGAGCCGCTAGGATTGCTCTGCCCCACCGGTCCCGTTCCAAGCCAGCTACCTGCTTGAAACTGCACAATATGCTCACAAGCACCCTGTTCTTCACATGCAGAGGCAAGAAAGAGGCAGAATCGGTCTAATTCGGCCAGTCTGACAGTAAATGTGGTGGAGAGCAAAACAGCCGTTTCAGAGCGATAGGATGCTTTTTTGCACATTTCGACTTAAAAAGGCCCTGTCCTCACTGAATATGGAGCTGCAATGTGTGATTTGGATGAGGTTTTATCATTACAAGCTCGCATGGGATGTGTAATGAGGGAAAAAGCATGATTTTTATCCTCCACGAGAGGGGCCCTGACAGCGCCCCATTCATCCGGCTGAACGCGCACCCTCGCCGGCTTCCACTGCTCGGGCGAGCCGCTAGGATTGCTCTGCCCCACCGGTCCCGTTCCAAGCCAGCTACCTGCTTGAAACTGCACAATATGCTCACAAGCACCCTGTTCTTCACATGCAGAGGCAAGAAAGAGGCAGAATCGGTCTAATTCGGCCAGTCTGACAGTAAATGTGGTGGAGAGCAAAACAGCCGTTTCAGAGCGATAGGATGCTTTTTTGCACATTTCGACTTAAAAAGGCCCTGTCCTCACTGAATATGGAGCTGCAATGTGTGATTTGGATGAGGTTTTATCATAACAAGCTCGCATGGGATGTGTAATGAGGGAAAAAGCATGATTTTTATCCTCCACGAGAGGGGCCCTGACAGCGCCCCATTCATCCGGCTGAACGCGCACCCTCGCCGGCTTCCACTGCTCGGGCGAGCCGCTAGGATTGCTCTGCCCCACCGGTCCCGTTCCAAGCCAGCTACCTGCTTGAAACTGCACAATATGCTCACAAGCACCCTGTTCTTCACATGCAGAGGCAAGAAAGAGGCAGAATCGCTCTAATTCGGCCAGTCTGACAGTAAATGTGGTGGAGAGCAAAACAGCCGTTTCAGAGCGATAGGACGCTTTTTTGCACATTTCGACTTAAAAAGGCCCTGTCCTCACTGAATATGGAGCTGCAATGTGTGATTTGGATGAGGTTTTGTCATTACAAGCTCGCATGGGATGTGTAATGAGGGAAAAAGCATGATTTTTATCCTCCACGAGAGGGGCCCTGACAGCGCCCCATTCATCCGGCTGAACGCGCACCCTCGCCGGCTTCCACTGCTCGGGCGAGCCGCTAGGATTGCTCTGCCCCACCGGTCCCGTTCCAAGCCAGCTACCTGCTTGAAACTGCACAATATGCTCACAAGCACCCTGTTCTTCACATGCAGAGGCAAGAAAGAGGCAGAATCGGTCTAATTCGGCCAGTCTGACAGTAAATGTGGTGGAGAGCAAAACAGCCGTTTCAGAGCGATAGGACGCTTTTTTGCACATTTCGACTTAAAAAGGCCCTGTCCTCACTGAATATTGAGCTGCAATGTGTGATTTGGATGAGGTTTTATCATTACAAGCTCGCATGGGATGTGTAATGAGGGAAAAAGCATGATTTTTATCCTCCACGAGAGGGGCCCTGACAGCGCCCCATTCATCCGGCTGAACGCGCACCCTCGCCGGCTTCCACTGCTCGGGCGAGCCGCTAGGATTGCTCTGCCCCACCGGTCCCGTTCCAAGCCAGCTACCTGCTTGAAACTGCACAATATGCTCACAAGCACCCTGTTCTTCACATGCAGAGGCAAGAAAGAGGCAGAATCGGTCTAATTCGGCCAGTCTGACAGTAAATGTGGTGGAGAGCAAAACAGCCGTTTCAGAGCGATAGGACGCTTTTTTGCACATTTCGACTTAAAAAGGCCCTGTCCTCACTGAATATTGAGCTGCAATGTGTGATTTGGATGAGGTTTTATCATTACAAGCTCGCATGGGATGTGTAATGAGGGAAAAAGCATGATTTTTATCCTCCACGAGAGGGGCCCTGACAGCGCCCCATTCATCCGGCTGAACGCGCACCCTCGCCGGCTTCCACTGCTCGGGCGAGCCGCTAGGATTGCTCTGCCCCACCGGTCCCGTTCCAAGCCAGCTACCTGCTTGAAACTGCACAATATGCTCACAAGCACCCTGTTCTTCACATGCAGAGGCAAGAAAGAGGCAGAATCGGTCTAATTCGGCCAGTCTGACAGTAAATGTGGTGGAGAGCAAAACAGCCGTTTCAGAGCGATAGGATGCTTTTTTGCACATTTCGACTTAAAAAGGCCCTGTCCTCACTGAATATGGAGCTGCAATGTGTGATTTGGATGAGGTTTTATCATTACAAGCTCGCATGGGATGTGTAATGAGGGAAAAAGCATGATTTTTATCCTCCACGAGAGGGGCCCTGACAGCGCCCCATTCATCCGGCTGAACGCGCACCCTCGCCGGCTTCCACTGCTCGGGCGAGCCGCTAGGATTGCTCTGCCCCACCGGTCCCGTTCCAAGCCAGCTACCTGCTTGAAACTGCACAATATGCTCACAAGCACCCTGTTCTTCACATGCAGAGGCAAGAAAGAGGCAGAATCGGTCTAATTCGGCCAGTCTGACAGTAAATGTGGTGGAGAGCAAAACAGCCGTTTCAGAGCGATAGGATGCTTTTTTGCACATTTCGACTTAAAAAGGCCCTGTCCTCACTGAATATGGAGCTGCAATGTGTGATTTGGATGAGGTTTTATCATAACAAGCTCGCATGGGATGTGTAATGAGGGAAAAAGCATGATTTTTATCCTCCACGAGAGGGGCCCTGACAGCGCCCCATTCATCCGGCTGAACGCGCACCCTCGCCGGCTTCCACTGCTCGGGCGAGCCGCTAGGATTGCTCTGCCCCACCGGTCCCGTTCCAAGCCAGCTACCTGCTTGAAACTGCACAATATGCTCACAAGCACCCTGTTCTTCACATGCAGAGGCAAGAAAGAGGCAGAATCGCTCTAATTCGGCCAGTCTGACAGTAAATGTGGTGGAGAGCAAAACAGCCGTTTCAGAGCGATAGGACGCTTTTTTGCACATTTCGACTTAAAAAGGCCCTGTCCTCACTGAATATGGAGCTGCAATGTGTGATTTGGATGAGGTTTTGTCATTACAAGCTCGCATGGGATGTGTAATGAGGGAAAAAGCATGATTTTTATCCTCCACGAGAGGGGCCCTGACAGCGCCCCATTCATCCGGCTGAACGCGCACCCTCGCCGGCTTCCACTGCTCGGGCGAGCCGCTAGGATTGCTCTGCCCCACCGGTCCCGTTCCAAGCCAGCTACCTGCTTGAAACTGCACAATATGCTCACAAGCACCCTGTTCTTCACATGCAGAGGCAAGAAAGAGGCAGAATCGGTCTAATTCGGCCAGTCTGACAGTAAATGTGGTGGAGAGCAAAACAGCCGTTTCAGAGCGATAGGATGCTTTTTTGCACATTTCGACTTAAAAAGGCCCTGTCCTCACTGAATATGGAGCTGCAATGTGTGATTTGGATGAGGTTTTATCATAACAAGCTCGCATGGGATGTGTAATGAGGGAAAAAGCATGATTTTTATCCTCCACGAGAGGGGCCCTGACAGCGCCCCATTCATCCGGCTGAACGCGCACCCTCGCCGGCTTCCACTGCTCGGGCGAGCCGCTAGGATTGCTCTGCCCCACCGGTCCCGTTCCAAGCCAGCTACCTGCTTGAAACTGCACAATATGCTCACAAGCACCCTGTTCTTCACATGCAGAGGCAAGAAAGAGGCAGAATCGCTCTAATTCGGCCAGTCTGACAGTAAATGTGGTGGAGAGCAAAACAGCCGTTTCAGAGCGATAGGACGCTTTTTTGCACATTTCGACTTAAAAAGGCCCTGTCCTCACTGAATATGGAGCTGCAATGTGTGATTTGGATGAGGTTTTGTCATTACAAGCTCGCATGGGATGTGTAATGAGGGAAAAAGCATGATTTTTATCCTCCACGAGAGGGGCCCTGACAGCGCCCCATTCATCCGGCTGAACGCGCACCCTCGCCGGCTTCCACTGCTCGGGCGAGCCGCTAGGATTGCTCTGCCCCACCGGTCCCGTTCCAAGCCAGCTACCTGCTTGAAACTGCACAATATGCTCACAAGCACCCTGTTCTTCACATGCAGAGGCAAGAAAGAGGCAGAATCGGTCTAATTCGGCCAGTCTGACAGTAAATGTGGTGGAGAGCAAAACAGCCGTTTCAGAGCGATAGGACGCTTTTTTGCACATTTCGACTTAAAAAGGCCCTGTCCTCACTGAATATTGAGCTGCAATGTGTGATTTGGATGAGGTTTTATCATTACAAGCTCGCATGGGATGTGTAATGAGGGAAAAAGCATGATTTTTATCCTCCACGAGAGGGGCCCTGACAGCGCCCCATTCATCCGGCTGAACGCGCACCCTCGCCGGCTTCCACTGCTCGGGCGAGCCGCTAGGATTGCTCTGCCCCACCGGTCCCGTTCCAAGCCAGCTACCTGCTTGAAACTGCACAATATGCTCACAAGCACCCTGTTCTTCACATGCAGAGGCAAGAAAGAGGCAGAATCGGTCTAATTCGGCCAGTCTGACAGTAAATGTGGTGGAGAGCAAAACAGCCGTTTCAGAGCGATAGGACGCTTTTTTGCACATTTCGACTTAAAAAGGCCCTGTCCTCACTGAATATTGAGCTGCAATGTGTGATTTGGATGAGGTTTTATCATTACAAGCTCGCATGGGATGTGTAATGAGGGAAAAAGCATGATTTTTATCCTCCACGAGAGGGGCCCTGACAGCGCCCCATTCATCCGGCTGAACGCGCACCCTCGCCGGCTTCCACTGCTCGGGCGAGCCGCTAGGATTGCTCTGCCCCACCGGTCCCGTTCCAAGCCAGCTACCTGCTTGAAACTGCACAATATGCTCACAAGCACCCTGTTCTTCACATGCAGAGGCAAGAAAGAGGCAGAATCGGTCTAATTCGGCCAGTCTGACAGTAAATGTGGTGGAGAGCAAAACAGCCGTTTCAGAGCGATAGGATGCTTTTTTGCACATTTCGACTTAAAAAGGCCCTGTCCTCACTGAATATTGAGCTGCAATGTGTGATTTGGATGAGGTTTTATCATTACAAGCTCGCATGGGATGTGTAATGAGGGAAAAAGCATGATTTTTATCCTCCACGAGAGGGGCCCTGACAGCGCCCCATTCATCCGGCTGAACGCGCACCCTCGCCGGCTTCCACTGCTCGGGCGAGCCGCTAGGATTGCTCTGCCCCACCGGTCCCGTTCCAAGCCAGCTACCTGCTTGAAACTGCACAATATGCTCACAAGCACCCTGTTCTTCACATGCAGAGGCAAGAAAGAGGCAGAATCGGTCTAATTCGGCCAGTCTGACAGTAAATGTGGTGGAGAGCAAAACAGCCGTTTCAGAGCGATAGGACGCTTTTTTGCACATTTCGACTTAAAAAGGCCCTGTCCTCACTGAATATGGAGCTGCAATGTGTGATTTGGATGAGGTTTTATCATTACAAGCTCGCATGGGATGTGTAATGAGGGAAAAAGCATGATTTTTATCCTCCACGAGAGGGGCCCTGACAGCGCCCCATTCATCCGGCTGAACGCGCACCCTCGCCGGCTTCCACTGCTCGGGCGAGCCGCTAGGATTGCTCTGCCCCACCGGTCCCGTTCCAAGCCAGCTACCTGCTTGAAACTGCACAATATGCTCACAAGCACCCTGTTCTTCACATGCAGAGGCAAGAAAGAGGCAGAATCGGTCTAATTCGGCCAGTCTGACAGTAAATGTGGTGGAGAGCAAAACAGCCGTTTCAGAGCGATAGGACGCTTTTTTGCACATTTCGACTTAAAAAGGCCCTGTCCTCACTGAATATGGAGCTGCAATGTGTGATTTGGATGAGGTTTTATCATTACAAGCTCGCATGGGATGTGTAATGAGGGAAAAAGCATGATTTTTATCCTCCACGAGAGGGGCCCTGACAGCGCCCCATTCATCCGGCTGAACGCGCACCCTCGCCGGCTTCCACTGCTCGGGCGAGCCGCTAGGATTGCTCTGCCCCACCGGTCCCGTTCCAAGCCAGCTACCTGCTTGAAACTGCACAATATGCTCACAAGCACCCTGTTCTTCACATGCAGAGGCAAGAAAGAGGCAGAATCGGTCTAATTCGGCCAGTCTGACAGTAAATGTGGTGGAGAGCAAAACAGCCGTTTCAGAGCGATAGGATGCTTTTTTGCACATTTCGACTTAAAAAGGCCCTGTCCTCACTGAATATGGAGCTGCAATGTGTGATTTGGATGAGGTTTTATCATTACAAGCTCGCATGGGATGTGTAATGAGGGAAAAAGCATGATTTTTATCCTCCACGAGAGGGGCCCTGACAGCGCCCCATTCATCCGGCTGAACGCGCACCCTCGCCGGCTTCCACTGCTCGGGCGAGCCGCTAGGATTGCTCTGCCCCACCGGTCCCGTTCCAAGCCAGCTACCTGCTTGAAACTGCACAATATGCTCACAAGCACCCTGTTCTTCACATGCAGAGGCAAGAAAGAGGCAGAATCGGTCTAATTCGGCCAGTCTGACAGTAAATGTGGTGGAGAGCAAAACAGCCGTTTCAGAGCGATAGGACGCTTTTTTGCACATTTCGACTTAAAAAGGCCCTGTCCTCACTGAATATGGAGCTGCAATGTGTGATTTGGATGAGGTTTTGTCATTACAAGCTCGCATGGGATGTGTAATGAGGGAAAAAGCATGATTTTTATCCTCCACGAGAGGGGCCCTGACAGCGCCCCATTCATCTGGCTGAACGCGCACCCTCGCCGGCTTCCACTGCTCGGGCGAGCCGCTAGGATTGCTCTGCCCCACCGGTCCCGTTCCAAGCCAGCTACCTGCTTGAAACTGCACAATATGCTCACAAGCACCCTGTTCTTCACATGCAGAGGCAAGAAAGAGGCAGAATCGGTCTAATTCGGCCAGTCTGACAGTAAATGTGGTGGAGAGCAAAACAGCCGTTTCAGAGCGATAGGACGCTTTTTTGCACATTTCGACTTAAAAAGGCCCTGTCCTCACTGAATATGGAGCTGCAATGTGTGATTTGGATGAGGTTTTATCATTACAAGCTCGCATGGGATGTGTAATGAGGGAAAAAGCATGATTTTTATCCTCCACGAGAGGGGCCCTGACAGCGCCCCATTCATCCGGCTGAACGCGCACCCTCGCCGGCTTCCACTGCTCGGGCGAGCCGCTAGGATTGCTCTGCCCCACCGGTCCCGTTCCAAGCCAGCTACCTGCTTGAAACTGCACAATATGCTCACAAGCACCCTGTTCTTCACATGCAGAGGCAAGAAAGAGGCAGAATCGGTCTAATTCGGCCAGTCTGACAGTAAATGTGGTGGAGAGCAAAACAGCCGTTTCAGAGCGATAGGACGCTTTTTTGCACATTTCGACTTAAAAAGGCCCTGTCCTCACTGAATATGGAGCTGCAATGTGTGATTTGGATGAGGTTTTATCATTACAAGCTCGCATGGGATGTGTAATGAGGGAAAAAGCATGATTTTTATCCTCCACGAGAGGGGCCCTGACAGCGCCCCATTCATCCGGCTGAACGCGCACCCTCGCCGGCTTCCACTGCTCGGGCGAGCCGCTAGGATTGCTCTGCCCCACCGGTCCCGTTCCAAGCCAGCTACCTGCTTGAAACTGCACAATATGCTCACAAGCACCCTGTTCTTCACATGCAGAGGCAAGAAAGAGGCAGAATCGGTCTAATTCGGCCAGTCTGACAGTAAATGTGGTGGAGAGCAAAACAGCCGTTTCAGAGCGATAGGACGCTTTTTTGCACATTTCGACTTAAAAAGGCCCTGTCCTCACTGAATATTGAGCTGCAATGTGTGATTTGGATGAGGTTTTATCATTACAAGCTCGCATGGGATGTGTAATGAGGGAAAAAGCATGATTTTTATCCTCCACGAGAGGGGCCCTGACAGCGCCCCATTCATCCGGCTGAACGCGCACCCTCGCCGGCTTCCACTGCTCGGGCGAGCCGCTAGGATTGCTCTGCCCCACCGGTCCCGTTCCAAGCCAGCTACCTGCTTGAAACTGCACAATATGCTCACAAGCACCCTGTTCTTCACATGCAGAGGCAAGAAAGAGGCAGAATCGGTCTAATTCGGCCAGTCTGACAGTAAATGTGGTGGAGAGCAAAACAGCCGTTTCAGAGCGATAGGACGCTTTTTTGCACATTTCGACTTAAAAAGGCCCTGTCCTCACTGAATATTGAGCTGCAATGTGTGATTTGGATGAGGTTTTATCATTACAAGCTCGCATGGGATGTGTAATGAGGGAAAAAGCATGATTTTTATCCTCCACGAGAGGGGCCCTGACAGCGCCCCATTCATCCGGCTGAACGCGCACCCTCGCCGGCTTCCACTGCTCGGGCGAGCCGCTAGGATTGCTCTGCCCCACCGGTCCCGTTCCAAGCCAGCTACCTGCTTGAAACTGCACAATATGCTCACAAGCACCCTGTTCTTCACATGCAGAGGCAAGAAAGAGGCAGAATCGGTCTAATTCGGCCAGTCTGACAGTAAATGTGGTGGAGAGCAAAACAGCCGTTTCAGAGCGATAGGACGCTTTTTTGCACATTTCGACTTAAAAAGGCCCTGTCCTCACTGAATATGGAGCTGCAATGTGTGATTTGGATGAGGTTTTATCATTACAAGCTCGCATGGGATGTGTAATGAGGGAAAAAGCATGATTTTTATCCTCCACGAGAGGGGCCCTGACAGCGCCCCATTCATCCGGCTGAACGCGCACCCTCGCCGGCTTCCACTGCTCGGGCGAGCCGCTAGGATTGCTCTGCCCCACCGGTCCCGTTCCAAGCCAGCTACCTGCTTGAAACTGCACAATATGCTCACAAGCACCCTGTTCTTCACATGCAGAGGCAAGAAAGAGGCAGAATCGGTCTAATTCGGCCAGTCTGACAGTAAATGTGGTGGAGAGCAAAACAGCCGTTTCAGAGCGATAGGATGCTTTTTTGCACATTTCGACTTAAAAAGGCCCTGTCCTCACTGAATATGGAGCTGCAATGTGTGATTTGGATGAGGTTTTATCATTACAAGCTCGCATGGGATGTGTAATGAGGGAAAAAGCATGATTTTTATCCTCCACGAGAGGGGCCCTGACAGCGCCCCATTCATCCGGCTGAACGCGCACCCTCGCCGGCTTCCACTGCTCGGGCGAGCCGCTAGGATTGCTCTGCCCCACCGGTCCCGTTCCAAGCCAGCTACCTGCTTGAAACTGCACAATATGCTCACAAGCACCCTGTTCTTCACATGCAGAGGCAAGAAAGAGGCAGAATCGGTCTAATTCGGCCAGTCTGACAGTAAATGTGGTGGAGAGCAAAACAGTCGTTTCAGAGCGATAGGATGCTTTTTTGCACATTTCGACTTAAAAAGGCACTGTCCTCACTGAATATTGAGCTGCAATGTGTGATTTGGATGAGGTTTTATCATTACAAGCTCGCATGGGATGTGTAATGAGGGAAAAAGCATGATTTTTATCCTCCACGAGAGGGGCCCTGACAGCGCCCCATTCATCCGGCTGAACGCGCACCCTCGCCGGCTTCCACTGCTCGGGCGAGCCGCTAGGATTGCTCTGCCCCACCGGTCCCGTTCCAAGCCAGCTACCTGCTTGAAACTGCACAATATGCTCACAAGCACCCTGTTCTTCACATGTAGAGGCAAGAAAGAGGCAGAATCGGTCTAATTCGGCCAGTCTGACAGTAAATGTGGTGGAGAGAAAAACAGCCGTTTCAGAGCGATAGGATGCATTTTTGCACATTTCGACTTAAAAAGGCCCTGTCCTCAATGAATATTGAGCTGCAATGTGTGATTTGGATGAGGTTCTGTCATTACAAGCTCGCATGGGATGTGTAATGAGGGAAAAAGCATGATTTTTATCCTCCACGAGAGGGGCCCTGACAGCGCCCCATTCATCCGGCTGAACGCGCACCCTCGCCGGCTTCCACTGCTCGGGCGAGCCGCTAGGATTGCTCTGCCCCACCGGTCCCGTTCCAAGCCAGCTACCTGCTTGAAACTGCACAATATGCTCACAAGCACCCTGTTCTTCACATGCAGAGGCAAGAAAGATGCAGAATCGGTCTAATTCGGCCAGTCTGACAGTAAATGTGGTGGAGAGCAAAACAGCCGTTTCAGAGCGATAGGATGCTTTTTTGCACATTTCGACTTAAAAAGGCCCTGTCCTCACTGAATATTGAGCTGCAATGTGTGATTTGGATGAGGTTCTGTCATTACAAGCTCGCATGGGATGTGTAATGAGGGAAAAAGCATGATTTTTATCCTCCACGAGAGGGGCCCTGACAGCGCCCCATTCATCCGGCTGAACGCGCACCCTCGCCGGCTTCCACTGCTCGGGCGAGCCGCTAGGATTGCTCTGCCCCACCGGTCCCGTTCCAAGCCAGCTACCTGCTTGAAACTGCACAATATGCTCACAAGCACCCTGTTCTTCACATGCAGAGGCAAGAAAGAGGCAGAATCGGTCTAATTCGGCCAGTCTGACAGTAAATGTGGTGGAGAGCAAAACAGCCGTTTCAGAGCGATAGGATGCTTTTTTGCACATTTCGACTTAAAAAGGCCCTGTCCTCACTGAATATTGAGCTGCAATGTGTGATTTGGATGAGGTTTTATCATTACAAGCTCGCATGGGATGTGTAATGAGGGAAAAAGCATGATTTTTATCCTCCACGAGAGGGGCCCTGACAGCGCCCCATTCATCCGGCTGAACGCGCACCCTCGCCGGCTTCCACTGCTAGGGCGAGCCGCTAGGATTGCTCTGCCCCACCGTTCCCGTTCCAAGCCAGCTACCTGCTTGAAACTGCACAATATGCTCACAAGCACCCTGTTCTTCACATGTAGAGGCAAGAAAGAGGCAGAATCGGTCTAATTCGGCCAGTCTGACAGTAAATGTGGTGGAGAGCAAAACAGTCGTTTCAGAGCGATAGGATGCTTTTTTGCACATTTCGACTTAAAAAGGCCCTGTCCTCACTGAATATTGAGCTGCAATGTGTGATTTGGATGAGGTTTTATCATTACAAGCTCGCATGGGATGTGTAATGAGGGAAAAAGCATGATTTTTATCCTCCACGAGAGGGGCCCTGACAGCGCCCCATTCATCCGGCTGAACGCGCACCCTCGCCGGCTTCCACTGCTCGGGCGAGCCGCTAGGATTGCTCTGCCCCACCGGTCCCGTTCCAAGCCAGCTACCTGCTTGAAACTGCACAATATGCTCACAAGCACCCTGTTCTTCACATGTAGAGGCAAGAAAGAGGCAGAATCGGTCTAATTCGGCCAGTCTGACAGTAAATGTGGTGGAGAGAAAAACAGCCGTTTCAGAGCGATAGGATGCATTTTTGAACATTTCGACTTAAAAAGGCCCTGTCCTCAATGAATATTGAGCTGCAATGTGTGATTTGGATGAGGTTCTGTCATTACAAGCTCGCATGGGATGTGTAATGAGGGAAAAAGCATGATTTTTATCCTCCACGAGAGGGGCCCTGACAGCGCCCCATTCATCCGGCTGAACGCGCACCCTCGCCGGCTTCCACTGCTCGGGCGAGCCGCTAGGATTGCTCTGCCCCACCGGTCCCGTTCCAAGCCAGCTACCTGCTTGAAACTGCACAATATGCTCACAAGCACCCTGTTCTTCACATGCAGAGGCAAGAAAGAGGCAGAATCGGTCTAATTCGGCCAGTCTGACAGTAAATGTGGTGGAGAGCAAAACAGCCGTTTCAGAGCGATAGGATGCTTTTTTGCACATTTCGACTTAAAAAGGCCCTGTCCTCACTGAATATGGAGCTGCAATGTGTGATTTGGATGAGGTTTTATCATTACAAGCTCGCATGGGATGTGTAATGAGGGAAAAAGCATGATTTTTATCCTCCACGAGAGGGGCCCTGACAGCGCCCCATTCATCCGGCTGAACGCGCACCCTCGCCGGCTTCCACTGCTCGGGCGAGCCGCTAGGATTGCTCTGCCCCACCGGTCCCGTTCCAAGCCAGCTACCTGCTTGAAACTGCACAATATGCTCACAAGCACCCTGTTCTTCACATGCAGAGGCAAGAAAGAGGCAGAATCGGTCTAATTCGGCCAGTCTGACAGTAAATGTGGTGGAGAGCAAAACAGCCGTTTCAGAGCGATAGGATGCTTTTTTGCACATTTCGACTTAAAAAGGCCCTGTCCTCACTGAATATTGAGCTGCAATGTGTGATTTGGATGAGGTTTTATCATTACAAGCTCGCATGGGATGTGTAATGAGGGAAAAAGCATGATTTTTATCCTCCACGAGAGGGGCCCTGACAGCGCCCCATTCATCCGGCTGAACGCGCACCCTCGCCGGCTTCCACTGCTCGGGCGAGCCGCTAGGATTGCTCTGCCCCACCGGTCCCGTTCCAAGCCAGCTACCTGCTTGAAACTGCACAATATGCTCACAAGCACCCTGTTCTTCACATGCAGAGGCAAGAAAGAGGCAGAATCGGTCTAATTCGGCCAGTCTGACAGTAAATGTGGTGGAGAGCAAAACAGCCGTTTCAGAGCGATAGGATGCTTTTTTGCACATTTCGACTTAAAAAGGCCCTGTCCTCACTGAATATTGAGCTGCAATGTGTGATTTGGATGAGGTTTTATCATTACAAGCTCGCATGGCATGTGTAATGAGGGAAAAAGCATGATTTTTATCCTCCACGAGAGGGGCCCTGACAGCGCCCCATTCATCCGGCTGAACGCGCACCCTCGCCGGCTTCCACTGCTCGGGCGAGCCGCTAGGATTGCTCTGCCCCACCGGTCCCGTTCCAAGCCAGCTACCTGCTTGAAACTGCACAATATGCTCACAAGCACCCTGTTCTTCACATGCAGAGGCAAGAAAGAGGCAGAATCGGTCTAATTCGGCCAGTCTGACAGTAAATGTGGTGGAGAGCAAAACAGCCGTTTCAGAGCGATAGGACGCTTTTTTGCACATTTCGACTTAAAAAGGCCCTGTCCTCACTGAATATTGAGCTGCAATGTGTGATTTGGATGAGGTTTTATCATTACAAGCTCGCATGGCATGTGTAATGAGGGAAAAAGCATGATTTTTATCCTCCACGAGAGGGGCCCTGACAGCGCCCCATTCATCCGGCTGAACGCGCACCCTCGCCGGCTTCCACTGCTCGGGCGAGCCGCTAGGATTGCTCTGCCCCACCGGTCCCGTTCCAAGCCAGCTACCTGCTTGAAACTGCACAATATGCTCACAAGCACCCTGTTCTTCACATGCAGAGGCAAGAAAGAGGCAGAATCGGTCTAATTCGGCCAGTCTGACAGTAAATGTGGTGGAGAGCAAAACAGCCGTTTCAGAGCGATAGGATGCTTTTTTGCACATTTCGACTTAAAAAGGCCCTGTCCTCACTGAATATTGAGCTGCAATGTGTGATTTGGATGAGGTTTTATCATTACAAGCTCGCATGGGATGTGTAATGAGGGAAAAAGCATGATTTTTATCCTCCACGAGAGGGGCCCTGACAGCGCCCCATTCATCCGGCTGAACGCGCACCCTCGCCGGCTTCCACTGCTCGGGCGAGCCGCTAGGATTGCTCTGCCCCACCGGTCCCGTTCCAAGCCAGCTACCTGCTTGAAACTGCACAATATGCTCACAAGCACCCTGTTCTTCACATGTAGAGGCAAGAAAGAGGCAGAATCGGTCTAATTCGGCCAGTCTGACAGTAAATGTGGTGGAGAGCAAAACAGTCGTTTCAGAGCGATAGGATGCTTTTTTGCACATTTCGACTTAAAAAGGCCCTGTCCTCACTGAATATTGAGCTGCAATGTGTGATTTGGATGAGGTTTTATCATTACAAGCTCGCATGGGATGTGTAATGAGGGAAAAAGCATGATTTTTATCCTCCACGAGAGGGGCCCTGACAGCGCCCCATTCATCCGGCTGAACGCGCACCCTCGCCGGCTTCCACTGCTCGGGCGAGCCGCTAGGATTGCTCTGCCCCACCGGTCCCGTTCCAAGCCAGCTACCTGCTTGAAACTGCACAATATGCTCACAAGCACCCTGTTCTTCACATGTAGAGGCAAGAAAGAGGCAGAATCGGTCTAATTCGGCCAGTCTGACAGTAAATGTGGTGGAGAGAAAAACAGCCGTTTCAGAGCGATAGGATGCATTTTTGCACATTTCGACTTAAAAAGGCCCTGTCCTCAATGAATATTGAGCTGCAATGTGTGATTTGGATGAGGTTCTGTCATTACAAGCTCGCATGGGATGTGTAATGAGGGAAAAAGCATGATTTTTATCCTCCACGAGAGGGGCCCTGACAGCGCCCCATTCATCCGGCTGAACGCGCACCCTCGCCGGCTTCCACTGCTCGGGCGAGCCGCTAGGATTGCTCTGCCCCACCGGTCCCGTTCCAAGCCAGCTACCTGCTTGAAACTGCACAATATGCTCACAAGCACCCTGTTCTTCACATGCAGAGGCAAGAAAGAGGCAGAATCGGTCTAATTCGGCCAGTCTGACAGTAAATGTGGTGGAGCGATAGGATGCTTTTTTGCACATTTCGACTTAAAAAGGCCCTGTCCTCACTGAATATTGAGCTGCAATGTGTGATTTGGATGAGGTTTTATCATTACAAGCTCGCATGGCATGTGTAATGAGGGAAAAAGCATGATTTTTATCCTCCACGAGAGGGGCCCTGACAGCGCCCCATTCATCCGGCTGAACGCGCACCCTCGCCGGCTTCCACTGCTCGGGCGAGCCGCTAGGATTGCTCTGCCCCACCGGTCCCGTTCCAAGCCAGCTACCTGCTTGAAACTGCACAATATGCTCACAAGCACCCTGTTCTTCACATGCAGAGGCAAGAAAGAGGCAGAATCGGTCTAATTCGGCCAGTCTGACAGTAAATGTGGTGGAGAGCAAAACAGCCGTTTCAGAGCGATAGGACGCTTTTTTGCACATTTCGACTTAAAAAGGCCCTGTCCTCACTGAATATTGAGCTGCAATGTGTGATTTGGATGAGGTTTTATCATTACAAGCTCGCATGGCATGTGTAATGAGGGAAAAAGCATGATTTTTATCCTCCACGAGAGGGGCCCTGACAGCGCCCCATTCATCCGGCTGAACGCGCACCCTCGCCGGCTTCCACTGCTCGGGCGAGCCGCTAGGATTGCTCTGCCCCACCGGTCCCGTTCCAAGCCAGCTACCTGCTTGAAACTGCACAATATGCTCACAAGCACCCTGTTCTTCACATGCAGAGGCAAGAAAGAGGCAGAATCGGTCTAATTCGGCCAGTCTGACAGTAAATGTGGTGGAGAGCAAAACAGCCGTTTCAGAGCGATAGGACGCTTTTTTGCACATTTCGACTTAAAAAGGCCCTGTCCTCACTGAATATTGAGCTGCAATGTGTGATTTGGATGAGGTTTTATCATTACAAGCTCGCATGGGATGTGTAATGAGGGAAAAAGCATGATTTTTATCCTCCACGAGAGGGGCCCTGACAGCGCCCCATTCATCCGGCTGAACGCGCACCCTCGCCGGCTTCCACTGCTCGGGCGAGCCGCTAGGATTGCTCTGCCCCACCGGTCCCGTTCCAAGCCAGCTACCTGCTTGAAACTGCACAATATGCTCACAAGCACCCTGTTCTTCACATGCAGAGGCAAGAAAGAGGCAGAATCGGTCTAATTCGGCCAGTCTGACAGTAAATGTGGTGGAGAGCAAAACAGCCGTTTCAGAGCGATAGGATGCTTTTTTGCACATTTCGACTTAAAAAGGCCCTGTCCTCACTGAATATTGAGCTGCAATGTGTGATTTGGATGAGGTTTTATCATTACAAGCTCGCATGGGATGTGTAATGAGGGAAAAAGCATGATTTTTATCCTCCACGAGAGGGGCCCTGACAGCGCCCCATTCATCCGGCTGAACGCGCACCCTCGCCGGCTTCCACTGCTCGGGCGAGCCGCTAGGATTGCTCTGCCCCACCGGTCCCGTTCCAAGCCAGCTACCTGCTTGAAACTGCACAATATGCTCACAAGCACCCTGTTCTTCACATGCAGAGGCAAGAAAGAGGCAGAATCGGTCTAATTCGGCCAGTCTGACAGTAAATGTGGTGGAGAGCAAAACAGCCGTTTCAGAGCGATAGGACGCTTTTTTGCACATTTCGACTTAAAAAGGCCCTGTCCTCACTGAATATTGAGCTGCAATGTGTGATTTGGATGAGGTTTTATCATTACAAGCTCGCATGGGATGTGTAATGAGGGAAAAAGCATGATTTTTATCCTCCACGAGAGGGGCCCTGACAGCGCCCCATTCATCCGGCTGAACGCGCACCCTCGCCGGCTTCCACTGCTCGGGCGAGCCGCTAGGATTGCTCTGCCCCACCGGTCCCGTTCCAAGCCAGCTACCTGCTTGAAACTGCACAATATGCTCACAAGCACCCTGTTCTTCACATGCAGAGGCAAGAAAGAGGCAGAATCGGTCTAATTCGGCCAGTCTGACAGTAAATGTGGTGGAGAGCAAAACAGCCGTTTCAGAGCGATAGGATGCTTTTTTGCACATTTCGACTTAAAAAGGCCCTGTCCTCACTGAATATGGAGCTGCAATGTGTGATTTGGATGAGGTTTTATCATTACAAGCTCGCATGGGATGTGTAATGAGGGAAAAAGCATGATTTTTATCCTCCACGAGAGGGGCCCTGACAGCGCCCCATTCATCCGGCTGAACGCGCACCCTCGCCGGCTTCCACTGCTCGGGCGAGCCGCTAGGATTGCTCTGCCCCACCGGTCCCGTTCCAAGCCAGCTACCTGCTTGAAACTGCACAATATGCTCACAAGCACCCTGTTCTTCACATGCAGAGGCAAGAAAGAGGCAGAATCGGTCTAATTCGGCCAGTCTGACAGTAAATGTGGTGGAGAGCAAAACAGCCGTTTCAGAGCCATAGGATGCTTTTTTGCACATTTCGACTTAAAAAGGCCCTGTCCTCACTGAATATTGAGCTGCAATGTGTGATTTGGATGAGGTTTTATCATTACAAGCTCGCATGGGATGTGTAATGAGGGAAAAAGCATGATTTTTATCCTCCACGAGAGGGGCCCTGACAGCGCCCCATTCATCCGGCTGAACGCGCACCCTCGCCGGCTTCCACTGCTCGGGCGAGCCGCTAGGATTGCTCTGCCCCACCGGTCCCGTTCCAAGCCAGCTACCTGCTTGAAACTGCACAATATGCTCACAAGCACCCTGTTCTTCACATGCAGAGGCAAGAAAGAGGCAGAATCGGTCTAATTCGGCCAGTCTGACAGTAAATGTGGTGGAGAGCAAAACAGCCGTTTCAGAGCGATAGGATGCTTTTTTGCACATTTCGACTTAAAAAGGCCCTGTCCTCACTGAATATGGAGCTGCAATGTGTGATTTGGATGAGGTTTTATCATTACAAGCTCGCATGGGATGTGTAATGAGGGAAAAAGCATGATTTTTATCCTCCACGAGAGGGGCCCTGACAGCGCCCCATTCATCCGGCTGAACGCGCACCCTCGCCGGCTTCCACTGCTCGGGCGAGCCGCTAGGATTGCTCTGCCCCACCGTTCCCGTTCCAAGCCAGCTACCTGCTTGAAACAGCACAATATGCTCACAAGCACCCTGTTCTTCACATGCAGAGGCAAGAAAGAGGCAGAATCGGTCTAATTCGGCCAGTCTGACAGTAAATGTGGTGGAGAGCAAAACAGCCGTTTCAGAGCGATAGGATGCTTTTTTGCACATTTCGACTTAAAAAGGCCCTGTCCTCACTGAATATTGAGCTGCAATGTGTGATTTGGATGAGGTTTTATCATTACAAGCTCGCATGGGATGTGTAATGAGGGAAAAAGCATGATTTTTATCCTCCACGAGAGGGGCCCTGACAGCGCCCCATTCATCCGGCTGAACGCGCACCCTCGCCGGCTTCCACTGCTCGGGCGAGCCGCTAGGATTGCTCTGCCCCACCGTTCCCGTTCCAAGCCAGCTACCTGCTTGAAACTGCACAATATGCTCACAAGCACCCTGTTCTTCACATGTAGAGGCAAGAAAGAGGCAGAATCGGTCTAATTCGGCCAGTCTGACAGTAAATGTGGTGGAGAGCAAAACAGTCGTTTCAGAGCGATAGGATGCTTTTTTGCACATTTCGACTTAAAAAGGCCCTGTCCTCACTGAATATTGAGCTGCAATGTGTGATTTGGATGAGGTTTTATCATTACAAGCTCGCATGGGATGTGTAATGAGGGAAAAAGCATGATTTTTATCCTCCACGAGAGGGGCCCTGACAGCGCCCCATTCATCCGGCTGAACGCGCACCCTCGCCGGCTTCCACTGCTCGGGCGAGCCGCTAGGATTGCTCTGCCCCACCGGTCCCGTTCCAAGCCAGCTACCTGCTTGAAACTGCACAATATGCTCACAAGCACCCTGTTCTTCACATGTAGAGGCAAGAAAGAGGCAGAATCGGTCTAATTCGGCCAGTCTGACAGTAAATGTGGTGGAGAGAAAAACAGCCGTTTCAGAGCGATAGGATGCATTTTTGCACATTTCGACTTAAAAAGGCCCTGTCCTCAATGAATATTGAGCTGCAATGTGTGATTTGGATGAGGTTCTGTCATTACAAGCTCGCATGGGATGTGTAATGAGGGAAAAAGCATGATTTTTATCCTCCACGAGAGGGGCCCTGACAGCGCCCCATTCATCCGGCTGAACGCGCACCCTCGCCGGCTTCCACTGCTCGGGCGAGCCGCTAGGATTGCTCTGCCCCACCGGTCCCGTTCCAAGCCAGCTACCTGCTTGAAACTGCACAATATGCTCACAAGCACCCTGTTCTTCACATGCAGAGGCAAGAAAGAGGCAGAATCGGTCTAATTCGGCCAGTCTGACAGTAAATGTGGTGGAGAGCAAAACAGCCGTTTCAGAGCGATAGGATGCTTTTTTGCACATTTCGACTTAAAAAGGCCCTGTCCTCACTGAATATTGAGCTGCAATGTGTGATTTGGATGAGGTTCTGTCATTACAAGCTCGCATGGGATGTGTAATGAGGGAAAAAGCATGATTTTTATCCTCCACGAGAGGGGCCCTGACAGCGCCCCATTCATCCGGCTGAACGCGCACCCTCGCCGGCTTCCACTGCTCGGGCGAGCCGCTAGGATTGCTCTGCCCCACCGGTCCCGTTCCAAGCCAGCTACCTGCTTGAAACTGCACAATATGCTCACAAGCACCCTGTTCTTCACATGCAGAGGCAAGAAAGAGGCAGAATCGGTCTAATTCGGCCAGTCTGACAGTAAATGTGGTGGAGAGCAAAACAGCCGTTTCAGAGCGATAGGATGCTTTTTTGCACATTTCGACTTAAAAAGGCCCTGTCCTCACTGAATATTGAGCTGCAATGTGTGATTTGGATGAGGTTTTATCATTACAAGCTCGCATGGGATGTGTAATGAGGGAAAAAGCATGATTTTTATCCTCCACGAGAGGGGCCCTGACAGCGCCCCATTCATCCGGCTGAACGCGCACCCTCGCCGGCTTCCACTGCTCGGGCGAGCCGCTAGGATTGCTCTGCCCCACCGGTCCCGTTCCAAGCCAGCTACCTGCTTGAAACTGCACAATATGCTCACAAGCACCCTGTTCTTCACATGCAGAGGCAAGAAAGAGGCAGAATCGGTCTAATTCGGCCAGTCTGACAGTAAATGTGGTGGAGAGCAAAACAGCCGTTTCAGAGCGATAGGATGCTTTTTTGCACATTTCGACTTAAAAAGGCCCTGTCCTCACTGAATATTGAGCTGCAATGTGTGATTTGGATGAGGTTTTATCATTACAAGCTCGCATGGCATGTGTAATGAGGGAAAAAGCATGATTTTTATCCTCCACGAGAGGGGCCCTGACAGCGCCCCATTCATCCGGCTGAACGCGCACCCTCGCCGGCTTCCACTGCTCGGGCGAGCCGCTAGGATTGCTCTGCCCCACCGGTCCCGTTCCAAGCCAGCTACCTGCTTGAAACTGCACAATATGCTCACAAGCACCCTGTTCTTCACATGCAGAGGCAAGAAAGAGGCAGAATCGGTCTAATTCGGCCAGTCTGACAGTAAATGTGGTGGAGAGCAAAACAGCCGTTTCAGAGCGATAGGACGCTTTTTTGCACATTTCGACTTAAAAAGGCCCTGTCCTC
This sequence comes from Chelon labrosus, assembly GCF_963514085.1. NCBI lineage: Eukaryota > Metazoa > Chordata > Actinopteri > Mugiliformes > Mugilidae > Chelon > Chelon labrosus. The sequence goes on from NW_028181561.1 coordinate 353,746, forward strand.
ACTGAATATTGAGCTGCAATGTGTGATTTGGATGAGGTTTTATCATTACAAGCTCGCATGGCATGTGTAATGAGGGAAAAAGCATGATTTTTATCCTCCACGAGAGGGGCCCTGACAGCGCCCCATTCATCCGGCTGAACGCGCACCCTCGCCGGCTTCCACTGCTCGGGCGAGCCGCTAGGATTGCTCTGCCCCACCGGTCCCGTTCCAAGCCAGCTACCTGCTTGAAACTGCACAATATGCTCACAAGCACCCTGTTCTTCACATGCAGAGGCAAGAAAGAGGCAGAATCGGTCTAATTCGGCCAGTCTGACAGTAAATGTGGTGGAGAGCAAAACAGCCGTTTCAGAGCGATAGGATGCTTTTTTGCACATTTCGACTTAAAAAGGCCCTGTCCTCACTGAATATTGAGCTGCAATGTGTGATTTGGATGAGGTTTTATCATTACAAGCTCGCATGGGATGTGTAATGAGGGAAAAAGCATGATTTTTATCCTCCACGAGAGGGGCCCTGACAGCGCCCCATTCATCCGGCTGAACGCGCACCCTCGCCGGCTTCCACTGCTCGGGCGAGCCGCTAGGATTGCTCTGCCCCACCGGTCCCGTTCCAAGCCAGCTACCTGCTTGAAACTGCACAATATGCTCACAAGCACCCTGTTCTTCACATGCAGAGGCAAGAAAGAGGCAGAATCGGTCTAATTCGGCCAGTCTGACAGTAAATGTGGTGGAGAGCAAAACAGCCGTTTCAGAGCGATAGGATGCTTTTTTGCACATTTCGACTTAAAAAGGCCCTGTCCTCACTGAATATTGAGCTGCAATGTGTGATTTGGATGAGGTTTTATCATTACAAGCTCGCATGGCATGTGTAATGAGGGAAAAAGCATGATTTTTATCCTCCACGAGAGGGGCCCTGACAGCGCCCCATTCATCCGGCTGAACGCGCACCCTCGCCGGCTTCCACTGCTCGGGCGAGCCGCTAGGATTGCTCTGCCCCACCGGTCCCGTTCCAAGCCAGCTACCTGCTTGAAACTGCACAATATGCTCACAAGCACCCTGTTCTTCACATGCAGAGGCAAGAAAGAGGCAGAATCGGTCTAATTCGGCCAGTCTGACAGTAAATGTGGTGGAGAGCAAAACAGCCGTTTCAGAGCGATAGGACGCTTTTTTGCACATTTCGACTTAAAAAGGCCCTGTCCTCACTGAATATTGAGCTGCAATGTGTGATTTGGATGAGGTTTTATCATTACAAGCTCGCATGGCATGTGTAATGAGGGAAAAAGCATGATTTTTATCCTCCACGAGAGGGGCCCTGACAGCGCCCCATTCATCCGGCTGAACGCGCACCCTCGCCGGCTTCCACTGCTCGGGCGAGCCGCTAGGATTGCTCTGCCCCACCGGTCCCGTTCCAAGCCAGCTACCTGCTTGAAACTGCACAATATGCTCACAAGCACCCTGTTCTTCACATGCAGAGGCAAGAAAGAGGCAGAATCGGTCTAATTCGGCCAGTCTGACAGTAAATGTGGTGGAGAGCAAAACAGCCGTTTCAGAGCGATAGGATGCTTTTTTGCACATTTCGACTTAAAAAGGCCCTGTCCTCACTGAATATTGAGCTGCAATGTGTGATTTGGATGAGGTTTTATCATTACAAGCTCGCATGGGATGTGTAATGAGGGAAAAAGCATGATTTTTATCCTCCACGAGAGGGGCCCTGACAGCGCCCCATTCATCCGGCTGAACGCGCACCCTCGCCGTCTTCCACTGCTCGGGCGAGCCGCTAGGATTGCTCTGCCCCACCGGTCCCGTTCCAAGCCAGCTACCTGCTTGAAACTGCACAATATGCTCACAAGCACCCTGTTCTTCACATGCAGAGGCAAGAAAGAGGCAGAATCGGTCTAATTCGGCCAGTCTGACAGTAAATGTGGTGGAGAGCAAAACAGCCGTTTCAGAGCGATAGGATGCTTTTTTGCACATTTCGACTTAAAAAGGCCCTGTCCTCACTGAATATTGAGCTGCAATGTGTGATTTGGATGAGGTTTTATCATTACAAGCTCGCATGGGATGTGTAATGAGGGAAAAAGCATGATTTTTATCCTCCACGAGAGGGGCCCTGACAGCGCCCCATTCATCCGGCTGAACGCGCACCCTCGCCGGCTTCCACTGCTCGGGCGAGCCGCTAGGATTGCTCTGCCCCACCGGTCCCGTTCCAAGCCAGCTACCTGCTTGAAACTGCACAATATGCTCACAAGCACCCTGTTCTTCACATGCAGAGGCAAGAAAGAGGCAGAATCGGTCTAATTCGGCCAGTCTGACAGTAAATGTGGTGGAGAGCAAAACAGCCGTTTCAGAGCGATAGGACGCTTTTTTGCACATTTCGACTTAAAAAGGCCCTGTCCTCACTGAATATTGAGCTGCAATGTGTGATTTGGATGAGGTTTTATCATTACAAGCTCGCATGGGATGTGTAATGAGGGAAAAAGCATGATTTTTATCCTCCACGAGAGGGGCCCTGACAGCGCCCCATTCATCCGGCTGAACGCGCACCCTCGCCGGCTTCCACTGCTCGGGCGAGCCGCTAGGATTGCTCTGCCCCACCGGTCCCGTTCCAAGCCAGCTACCTGCTTGAAACTGCACAATATGCTCACAAGCACCCTGTTCTTCACATGCAGAGGCAAGAAAGAGGCAGAATCGGTCTAATTCGGCCAGTCTGACAGTAAATGTGGTGGAGAGCAAAACAGCCGTTTCAGAGCGATAGGATGCTTTTTTGCACATTTCGACTTAAAAAGGCCCTGTCCTCACTGAATATGGAGCTGCAATGTGTGATTTGGATGAGGTTTTATCATTACAAGCTCGCATGGGATGTGTAATGAGGGAAAAAGCATGATTTTTATCCTCCACGAGAGGGGCCCTGACAGCGCCCCATTCATCCGGCTGAACGCGCACCCTCGCCGGCTTCCACTGCTCGGGCGAGCCGCTAGGATTGCTCTGCCCCACCGGTCCCGTTCCAAGCCAGCTACCTGCTTGAAACTGCACAATATGCTCACAAGCACCCTGTTCTTCACATGCAGAGGCAAGAAAGAGGCAGAATCGGTCTAATTCGGCCAGTCTGACAGTAAATGTGGTGGAGAGCAAAACAGCCGTTTCAGAGCGATAGGATGCTTTTTTGCACATTTCGACTTAAAAAGGCCCTGTCCTCACTGAATATTGAGCTGCAATGTGTGATTTGGATGAGGTTTTATCATTACAAGCTCGCATGGCATGTGTAATGAGGGAAAAAGCATGATTTTTATCCTCCACGAGAGGGGCCCTGACAGCGCCCCATTCATCCGGCTGAACGCGCACCCTCGCCGGCTTCCACTGCTCGGGCGAGCCGCTAGGATTGCTCTGCCCCACCGGTCCCGTTCCAAGCCAGCTACCTGCTTGAAACTGCACAATATGCTCACAAGCACCCTGTTCTTCACATGTAGAGGCAAGAAAGAGGCAGAATCGGTCTAATTCGGCCAGTCTGACAGTAAATGTGGTGGAGAGCAAAACAGTCGTTTCAGAGCGATAGGATGCTTTTTTGCACATTTCGACTTAAAAAGGCCCTGTCCTCACTGAATATTGAGCTGCAATGTGTGATTTGGATGAGGTTTTATCATTACAAGCTCGCATGGGATGTGTAATGAGGGAAAAAGCATGATTTTTATCCTCCACGAGAGGGGCCCTGACAGCGCCCCATTCATCCGGCTGAACGCGCACCCTCGCCGGCTTCCACTGCTCGGGCGAGCCGCTAGGATTGCTCTGCCCCACCGGTCCCGTTCCAAGCCAGCTACCTGCTTGAAACTGCACAATATGCTCACAAGCACCCTGTTCTTCACATGTAGAGGCAAGAAAGAGGCAGAATCGGTCTAATTCGGCCAGTCTGACAGTAAATGTGGTGGAGAGAAAAACAGCCGTTTCAGAGCGATAGGATGCATTTTTGCACATTTCGACTTAAAAAGGCCCTGTCCTCAATGAATATTGAGCTGCAATGTGTGATTTGGATGAGGTTCTGTCATTACAAGCTCGCATGGGATGTGTAATGAGGGAAAAAGCATGATTTTTATCCTCCACGAGAGGGGCCCTGACAGCGCCCCATTCATCCGGCTGAACGCGCACCCTCGCCGGCTTCCACTGCTCGGGCGAGCCGCTAGGATTGCTCTGCCCCACCGGTCCCGTTCCAAGCCAGCTACCTGCTTGAAACTGCACAATATGCTCACAAGCACCCTGTTCTTCACATGCAGAGGCAAGAAAGAGGCAGAATCGGTCTAATTCGGCCAGTCTGACAGTAAATGTGGTGGAGCGATAGGATGCTTTTTTGCACATTTCGACTTAAAAAGGCCCTGTCCTCACTGAATATTGAGCTGCAATGTGTGATTTGGATGAGGTTTTATCATTACAAGCTCGCATGGCATGTGTAATGAGGGAAAAAGCATGATTTTTATCCTCCACGAGAGGGGCCCTGACAGCGCCCCATTCATCCGGCTGAACGCGCACCCTCGCCGGCTTCCACTGCTCGGGCGAGCCGCTAGGATTGCTCTGCCCCACCGGTCCCGTTCCAAGCCAGCTACCTGCTTGAAACTGCACAATATGCTCACAAGCACCCTGTTCTTCACATGCAGAGGCAAGAAAGAGGCAGAATCGGTCTAATTCGGCCAGTCTGACAGTAAATGTGGTGGAGAGCAAAACAGCCGTTTCAGAGCGATAGGACGCTTTTTTGCACATTTCGACTTAAAAAGGCCCTGTCCTCACTGAATATTGAGCTGCAATGTGTGATTTGGATGAGGTTTTATCATTACAAGCTCGCATGGCATGTGTAATGAGGGAAAAAGCATGATTTTTATCCTCCACGAGAGGGGCCCTGACAGCGCCCCATTCATCCGGCTGAACGCGCACCCTCGCCGGCTTCCACTGCTCGGGCGAGCCGCTAGGATTGCTCTGCCCCACCGGTCCCGTTCCAAGCCAGCTACCTGCTTGAAACTGCACAATATGCTCACAAGCACCCTGTTCTTCACATGCAGAGGCAAGAAAGAGGCAGAATCGGTCTAATTCGGCCAGTCTGACAGTAAATGTGGTGGAGAGCAAAACAGCCGTTTCAGAGCGATAGGACGCTTTTTTGCACATTTCGACTTAAAAAGGCCCTGTCCTCACTGAATATTGAGCTGCAATGTGTGATTTGGATGAGGTTTTATCATTACAAGCTCGCATGGGATGTGTAATGAGGGAAAAAGCATGATTTTTATCCTCCACGAGAGGGGCCCTGACAGCGCCCCATTCATCCGGCTGAACGCGCACCCTCGCCGGCTTCCACTGCTCGGGCGAGCCGCTAGGATTGCTCTGCCCCACCGGTCCCGTTCCAAGCCAGCTACCTGCTTGAAACTGCACAATATGCTCACAAGCACCCTGTTCTTCACATGCAGAGGCAAGAAAGAGGCAGAATCGGTCTAATTCGGCCAGTCTGACAGTAAATGTGGTGGAGAGCAAAACAGCCGTTTCAGAGCGATAGGATGCTTTTTTGCACATTTCGACTTAAAAAGGCCCTGTCCTCACTGAATATTGAGCTGCAATGTGTGATTTGGATGAGGTTTTATCATTACAAGCTCGCATGGGATGTGTAATGAGGGAAAAAGCATGATTTTTATCCTCCACGAGAGGGGCCCTGACAGCGCCCCATTCATCCGGCTGAACGCGCACCCTCGCCGGCTTCCACTGCTCGGGCGAGCCGCTAGGATTGCTCTGCCCCACCGGTCCCGTTCCAAGCCAGCTACCTGCTTGAAACTGCACAATATGCTCACAAGCACCCTGTTCTTCACATGCAGAGGCAAGAAAGAGGCAGAATCGGTCTAATTCGGCCAGTCTGACAGTAAATGTGGTGGAGAGAAAAACAGCCGTTTCAGAGCGATAGGATGCATTTTTGCACATTTCGACTTAAAAAGGCCCTGTCCTCAATGAATATTGAGCTGCAATGTGTGATTTGGATGAGGTTCTGTCATTACAAGCTCGCATGGGATGTGTAATGAGGGAAAAAGCATGATTTTTATCCTCCACGAGAGGGGCCCTGACAGCGCCCCATTCATCCGGCTGAACGCGCACCCTCGCCGGCTTCCACTGCTCGGGCGAGCCGCTAGGATTGCTCTGCCCCACCGGTCCCGTTCCAAGCCAGCTACCTGCTTGAAACTGCACAATATGCTCACAAGCACCCTGTTCTTCACATGCAGAGGCAAGAAAGAGGCAGAATCGGTCTAATTCGGCCAGTCTGACAGTAAATGTGGTGGAGCGATAGGATGCTTTTTTGCACATTTCGACTTAAAAAGGCCCTGTCCTCACTGAATATTGAGCTGCAATGTGTGATTTGGATGAGGTTTTATCATTACAAGCTCGCATGGCATGTGTAATGAGGGAAAAAGCATGATTTTTATCCTCCACGAGAGGGGCCCTGACAGCGCCCCATTCATCCGGCTGAACGCGCACCCTCGCCGGCTTCCACTGCTCGGGCGAGCCGCTAGGATTGCTCTGCCCCACCGGTCCCGTTCCAAGCCAGCTACCTGCTTGAAACTGCACAATATGCTCACAAGCACCCTGTTCTTCACATGCAGAGGCAAGAAAGAGGCAGAATCGGTCTAATTCGGCCAAGTCTGACAGTAAATGTGGTGGAGAGCAAAACAGCCGTTTCAGAGCGATAGGACGCTTTTTTGCACATTTCGACTTAAAAAGGCCCTGTCCTCACTGAATATTGAGCTGCAATGTGTGATTTGGATGAGGTTTTATCATTACAAGCTCGCATGGCATGTGTAATGAGGGAAAAAGCATGATTTTTATCCTCCACGAGAGGGGCCCTGACAGCGCCCCATTCATCCGGCTGAACGCGCACCCTCGCCGGCTTCCACTGCTCGGGCGAGCCGCTAGGATTGCTCTGCCCCACCGGTCCCGTTCCAAGCCAGCTACCTGCTTGAAACTGCACAATATGCTCACAAGCACCCTGTTCTTCACATGCAGAGGCAAGAAAGAGGCAGAATCGGTCTAATTCGGCCAGTCTGACAGTAAATGTGGTGGAGAGCAAAACAGCCGTTTCAGAGCGATAGGATGCTTTTTTGCACATTTCGACTTAAAAAGGCCCTGTCCTCACTGAATATTGAGCTGCAATGTGTGATTTGGATGAGGTTTTATCATTACAAGCTCGCATGGGATGTGTAATGAGGGAAAAAGCATGATTTTTATCCTCCACGAGAGGGGCCCTGACAGCGCCCCATTCATCCGGCTGAACGCGCACCCTCGCCGGCTTCCACTGCTCGGGCGAGCCGCTAGGATTGCTCTGCCCCACCGGTCCCGTTCCAAGCCAGCTACCTGCTTGAAACTGCACAATATGCTCACAAGCACCCTGTTCTTCACATGCAGAGGCAAGAAAGAGGCAGAATCGGTCTAATTCGGCCAGTCTGACAGTAAATGTGGTGGAGAGCAAAACAGCCGTTTCAGAGCGATAGGACGCTTTTTTGCACATTTCGACTTAAAAAGGCCCTGTCCTCACTGAATATTGAGCTGCAATGTGTGATTTGGATGAGGTTTTATCATTACAAGCTCGCATGGGATGTGTAATGAGGGAAAAAGCATGATTTTTATCCTCCACGAGAGGGGCCCTGACAGCGCCCCATTCATCCGGCTGAACGCGCACCCTCGCCGGCTTCCACTGCTCGGGCGAGCCGCTAGGATTGCTCTGCCCCACCGGTCCCGTTCCAAGCCAGCTACCTGCTTGAAACTGCACAATATGCTCACAAGCACCCTGTTCTTCACATGCAGAGGCAAGAAAGAGGCAGAATCGGTCTAATTCGGCCAGTCTGACAGTAAATGTGGTGGAGAGCAAAACAGCCGTTTCAGAGCGATAGGATGCTTTTTTGCACATTTCGACTTAAAAAGGCCCTGTCCTCACTGAATATGGAGCTGCAATGTGTGATTTGGATGAGGTTTTATCATTACAAGCTCGCATGGGATGTGTAATGAGGGAAAAAGCATGATTTTTATCCTCCACGAGAGGGGCCCTGACAGCGCCCCATTCATCCGGCTGAACGCGCACCCTCGCCGGCTTCCACTGCTCGGGCGAGCCGCTAGGATTGCTCTGCCCCACCGGTCCCGTTCCAAGCCAGCTACCTGCTTGAAACTGCACAATATGCTCACAAGCACCCTGTTCTTCACATGCAGAGGCAAGAAAGAGGCAGAATCGGTCTAATTCGGCCAGTCTGACAGTAAATGTGGTGGAGAGCAAAACAGCCGTTTCAGAGCGATAGGATGCTTTTTTGCACATTTCGACTTAAAAAGGCCCTGTCCTCACTGAATATTGAGCTGCAATGTGTGATTTGGATGAGGTTTTATCATTACAAGCTCGCATGGCATGTGTAATGAGGGAAAAAGCATGATTTTTATCCTCCACGAGAGGGGCCCTGACAGCGCCCCATTCATCCGGCTGAACGCGCACCCTCGCCGGCTTCCACTGCTCGGGCGAGCCGCTAGGATTGCTCTGCCCCACCGGTCCCGTTCCAAGCCAGCTACCTGCTTGAAACTGCACAATATGCTCACAAGCACCCTGTTCTTCACATGTAGAGGCAAGAAAGAGGCAGAATCGGTCTAATTCGGCCAGTCTGACAGTAAATGTGGTGGAGAGCAAAACAGTCGTTTCAGAGCGATAGGATGCTTTTTTGCACATTTCGACTTAAAAAGGCCCTGTCCTCACTGAATATTGAGCTGCAATGTGTGATTTGGATGAGGTTTTATCATTACAAGCTCGCATGGGATGTGTAATGAGGGAAAAAGCATGATTTTTATCCTCCACGAGAGGGGCCCTGACAGCGCCCCATTCATCCGGCTGAACGCGCACCCTCGCCGGCTTCCACTGCTCGGGCGAGCCGCTAGGATTGCTCTGCCCCACCGGTCCCGTTCCAAGCCAGCTACCTGCTTGAAACTGCACAATATGCTCACAAGCACCCTGTTCTTCACATGTAGAGGCAAGAAAGAGGCAGAATCGGTCTAATTCGGCCAGTCTGACAGTAAATGTGGTGGAGAGAAAAACAGCCGTTTCAGAGCGATAGGATGCATTTTGGCACATTTCGACTTAAAAAGGCCCTGTCCTCAATGAATATTGAGCTGCAATGTGTGATTTGGATGAGGTTCTGTCATTACAAGCTCGCATGGGATGTGTAATGAGGGAAAAAGCATGATTTTTATCCTCCACGAGAGGGGCCCTGACAGCGCCCCATTCATCCGGCTGAACGCGCACCCTCGCCGGCTTCCACTGCTCGGGCGAGCCGCTAGGATTGCTCTGCCCCACCGGTCCCGTTCCAAGCCAGCTACCTGCTTGAAACTGCACAATATGCTCACAAGCACCCTGTTCTTCACATGCAGAGGCAAGAAAGAGGCAGAATCGGTCTAATTCGGCCAGTCTGACAGTAAATGTGGTGGAGCGATAGGATGCTTTTTTGCACATTTCGACTTAAAAAGGCCCTGTCCTCACTGAATATTGAGCTGCAATGTGTGATTTGGATGAGGTTTTATCATTACAAGCTCGCATGGCATGTGTAATGAGGGAAAAAGCATGATTTTTATCCTCCACGAGAGGGGCCCTGACAGCGCCCCATTCATCCGGCTGAACGCGCACCCTCGCCGGCTTCCACTGCTCGGGCGAGCCGCTAGGATTGCTCTGCCCCACCGGTCCCGTTCCAAGCCAGCTACCTGCTTGAAACTGCACAATATGCTCACAAGCACCCTGTTCTTCACATGCAGAGGCAAGAAAGAGGCAGAATCGGTCTAATTCGGCCAGTCTGACAGTAAATGTGGTGGAGAGCAAAACAGCCGTTTCAGAGCGATAGGACGCTTTTTTGCACATTTCGACTTAAAAAGGCCCTGTCCTCACTGAATATTGAGCTGCAATGTGTGATTTGGATGAGGTTTTATCATTACAAGCTCGCATGGCATGTGTAATGAGGGAAAAAGCATGATTTTTATCCTCCACGAGAGGGGCCCTGACAGCGCCCCATTCATCCGGCTGAACGCGCACCCTCGCCGGCTTCCACTGCTCGGGCGAGCCGCTAGGATTGCTCTGCCCCACCGGTCCCGTTCCAAGCCAGCTACCTGCTTGAAACTGCACAATATGCTCACAAGCACCCTGTTCTTCACATGCAGAGGCAAGAAAGAGGCAGAATCGGTCTAATTCGGCCAGTCTGACAGTAAATGTGGTGGAGAGCAAAACAGCCGTTTCAGAGCGATAGGACGCTTTTTTGCACATTTCGACTTAAAAAGGCCCTGTCCTCACTGAATATTGAGCTGCAATGTGTGATTTGGATGAGGTTTTATCATTACAAGCTCGCATGGGATGTGTAATGAGGGAAAAAGCATGATTTTTATCCTCCACGAGAGGGGCCCTGACAGCGCCCCATTCATCCGGCTGAACGCGCACCCTCGCCGGCTTCCACTGCTCGGGCGAGCCGCTAGGATTGCTCTGCCCCACCGGTCCCGTTCCAAGCCAGCTACCTGCTTGAAACTGCACAATATGCTCACAAGCACCCTGTTCTTCACATGCAGAGGCAAGAAAGAGGCAGAATCGGTCTAATTCGGCCAGTCTGACAGTAAATGTGGTGGAGAGCAAAACAGCCGTTTCAGAGCGATAGGATGCTTTTTTGCACATTTCGACTTAAAAAGGCCCTGTCCTCACTGAATATGGAGCTGCAATGTGTGATTTGGATGAGGTTTTATCATTACAAGCTCGCATGGGATGTGTAATGAGGGAAAAAGCATGATTTTTATCCTCCACGAGAGGGGCCCTGACAGCGCCCCATTCATCCGGCTGAACGCGCACCCTCGCCGGCTTCCACTGCTCGGGCGAGCCGCTAGGATTGCTCTGCCCCACCGGTCCCGTTCCAAGCCAGCTACCTGCTTGAAACTGCACAATATGCTCACAAGCACCCTGTTCTTCACATGCAGAGGCAAGAAAGAGGCAGAATCGGTCTAATTCGGCCAGTCTGACAGTAAATGTGGTGGAGAGCAAAACAGCCGTTTCAGAGCGATAGGATGCTTTTTTGCACATTTCGACTTAAAAAGGCCCTGTCCTCACTGAATATGGAGCTGCAATGTGTGATTTGGATGAGGTTTTATCATTACAAGCTCGCATGGGATGTGTAATGAGGGAAAAAGCATGATTTTTATCCTCCACGAGAGGGGCCCTGACAGCGCCCCATTCATCCGGCTGAACGCGCACCCTCGCCGGCTTCCACTGCTCGGGCGAGCCGCTAGGATTGCTCTGCCCCACCGGTCCCGTTCCAAGCCAGCTACCTGCTTGAAACTGCACAATATGCTCACAAGCACCCTGTTCTTCACATGCAGAGGCAAGAAAGAGGCAGAATCGGTCTAATTCGGCCAGTCTGACAGTAAATGTGGTGGAGAGCAAAACAGCCGTTTCAGAGCGATAGGATGCTTTTTTGCACATTTCGACTTAAAAAGGCCCTGTCCTCACTGAATATTGAGCTGCAATGTGTGATTTGGATGAGGTTTTATCATTACAAGCTCGCATGGCATGTGTAATGAGGGAAAAAGCATGATTTTTATCCTCCACGAGAGGGGCCCTGACAGCGCCCCATTCATCCGGCTGAACGCGCACCCTCGCCGGCTTCCACTGCTCGGGCGAGCCGCTAGGATTGCTCTGCCCCACCGGTCCCGTTCCAAGCCAGCTACCTGCTTGAAACTGCACAATATGCTCACAAGCACCCTGTTCTTCACATGCAGAGGCAAGAAAGAGGCAGAATCGGTCTAATTCGGCCAGTCTGACAGTAAATGTGGTGGAGAGCAAAACAGCCGTTTCAGAGCGATAGGACGCTTTTTTGCACATTTCGACTTAAAAAGGCCCTGTCCTCACTGAATATTGAGCTGCAATGTGTGATTTGGATGAGGTTTTATCATTACAAGCTCGCATGGGATGTGTAATGAGGGAAAAAGCATGATTTTTATCCTCCACGAGAGGGGCCCTGACAGCGCCCCATTCATCCGGCTGAACGCGCACCCTCGCCGGCTTCCACTGCTCGGGCGAGCCGCTAGGATTGCTCTGCCCCACCGGTCCCGTTCCAAGCCAGCTACCTGCTTGAAACTGCACAATATGCTCACAAGCACCCTGTTCTTCACATGCAGAGGCAAGAAAGAGGCAGAATCGGTCTAATTCGGCCAGTCTGACAGTAAATGTGGTGGAGAGCAAAACAGCCGTTTCAGAGCGATAGGATGCTTTTTTGCACATTTCGACTTAAAAAGGCCCTGTCCTCACTGAATATGGAGCTGCAATGTGTGATTTGGATGAGGTTTTATCATTACAAGCTCGCATGGGATGTGTAATGAGGGAAAAAGCATGATTTTTATCCTCCACGAGAGGGGCCCTGACAGCGCCCCATTCATCCGGCTGAACGCGCACCCTCGCCGGCTTCCACTGCTCGGGCGAGCCGCTAGGATTGCTCTGCCCCACCGGTCCCGTTCCAAGCCAGCTACCTGCTTGAAACTGCACAATATGCTCACAAGCACCCTGTTCTTCACATGCAGAGGCAAGAAAGAGGCAGAATCGGTCTAATTCGGCCAGTCTGACAGTAAATGTGGTGGAGAGCAAAACAGCCGTTTCAGAGCGATAGGATGCTTTTTTGCACATTTCGACTTAAAAAGGCCCTGTCCTCACTGAATATTGAGCTGCAATGTGTGATTTGGATGAGGTTTTATCATTACAAGCTCGCATGGGATGTGTAATGAGGGAAAAAGCATGATTTTTATCCTCCACGAGAGGGGCCCTGACAGCGCCCCATTCATCCGGCTGAACGCGCACCCTCGCCGGCTTCCACTGCTCGGGCGAGCCGCTAGGATTGCTCTGCCCCACCGGTCCCGTTCCAAGCCAGCTACCTGCTTGAAACTGCACAATATGCTCACAAGCACCCTGTTCTTCACATGTAGAGGCAAGAAAGAGGCAGAATCGGTCTAATTCGGCCAGTCTGACAGTAAATGTGGTGGAGAGCAAAACAGCCGTTTCAGAGCGATAGGATGCTTTTTTGCACATTTCGACTTAAAAAGGCCCTGTCCTCACTGAATATTGAGCTGCAATGTGTGATTTGGATGAGGTTTTATCATTACAAGCTCGCATGGGATGTGTGTAATGAGGGAAAAAGCATGATTTTTATCCTCCACGAGAGGGGCCCTGACAGCGCCCCATTCATCCGGCTGAACGCGCACCCTCGCCGGCTTCCACTGCTCGGGCGAGCCGCTAGGATTGCTCTGCCCCACCGGTCCCGTTCCAAGCCAGCTACCTGATTGAAACTGCACAATATGCTCACAAGCACCCTGTTCTTCACATGCAGAGGCAAGAAAGAGGCAGAATCGGTCTAATTCGGCCAGTCTGACAGTAAATGTGGTGGAGAGCAAAACAGCCGTTTCAGAGCGATAGGATGCTTTTTTGCACATTTCGACTTAAAAAGGCCCTGTCCTCACTGAATATTGAGCTGCAATGTATGATTTGGATGAGGTTTTATCATTACAAGCTCGCATGGGATGTGTAATGAGGGAAAAAGCATGATTTTTATCCTCCACGAGAGGGGCCCTGACAGCGCCCCATTCATCCGGCTGAACGCGCACCCTCGCCGGCTTCCACTGCTCGGGCGAGCCGCTAGGATTGCTCTGCCCCACCGGTCCCGTTCCAAGCCAGCTACCTGCTTGAAACTGCACAATATGCTCACAAGCACCCTGTTCTTCACATGCAGAGGCAAGAAAGAGGCAGAATCGGTCTAATTCGGCCAGTCTGACAGTAAATGTGGTGGAGAGCAAAACAGCCGTTTCAGAGCGATAGGATGCTTTTTTGCACATTTCGACTTAAAAAGGCCCTGTCCTCACTGAATATTGAGCTGCAATGTGTGATTTGGATGAGGTTTTATCATTACAAGCTCGCATGGGATGTGTAATGAGGGAAAAAGCATGATTTTTATCCTCCACGAGAGGGGCCCTGACAGCGCCCCATTCATCCGGCTGAACGCGCACCCTCGCCGGCTTCCACTGCTCGGGCGAGCCGCTAGGATTGCTCTGCCCCACCGGTCCCGTTCCAAGCCAGCTACCTGCTTGAAACTGCACAATATGCTCACAAGCACCCTGTTCTTCACATGCAGAGTCAAGAAAGAGGCAGAATCGGTCTAATTTGGCCAGTCTGACAGTAAATGTGGTGGAGAGCAAAACAGCCGTTTCAGAGCGATAGGATGCTTTTTTGCACATTTCGACTTAAAAAGGCCCTGTCCTCACTGAATATTGAGCTGCAATGTGTGATTTGGATGAGGTTTTATCATTACAAGCTCGCATGGGATGTGTAATGAGGGAAAAAGCATGATTTTTATCCTCCACGAGAGGGGCCCTGACAGCGCCCCATTCATCCGGCTGAACGCGCACCCTCGCCGGCTTCCACTGCTCGGGCGAGCCGCTAGGATTGCTCTGCCCCACCGTTCCCGTTCCAAGCCAGCTACCTGCTTGAAACTGCACAATATGCTCACAAGCACCCTGTTCTTCACATGTAGAGGCAAGAAAGAGGCAGAATCGGTCTAATTCGGCCAGTCTGACAGTAAATGTGGTGGACAGCAAAACAGCCGTTTCAGAGCGATAGGATGCTTTTTTGCACATTTCGACTTAAAAAGGCCCTGTCCTCACTGAATATTGAGCTGCAATGTGTGATTTGGATGAGGTTTTATCATTACAAGCTCGCATGGGATGTGTAATGAGGGAAAAAGCATGATTTTTATCCTCCACGAGAGGGGCCCTGACAGCGCCCCATTCATCCGGCTGAACGCGCACCCTCGCCGGCTTCCACTGCTCGGGCGAGCCGCTAGGATTGCTCTGCCCCACCGTTCCCGTTCCAAGCCAGCTACCTGCTTGAAACTGCACAATATGCTCACAAGCACCCTGTTCTTCACATGTAGAGGCAAGAAAGAGGCAGAATCGGTCTATTTCGGCCAGTCTGACAGTAAATGTGGTGGACAGCAAAACAGCCGTTTCAGAGCGATAGGATGCTTTTTTGCACATTTCGACTTAAAAAGGCCCTGTCCTCACTGAATATTGAGCTGCAATGTGTGATTTGGATGAGGTTTTATCATTACAAGCTCGCATGGGATGTGTAATGAGGGAAAAAGCATGATTTTTATCCTCCACGAGAGGGGCCCTGACAGCGCCCCATTCATCCGGCTGAACGCGCACCCTCGCCGGCTTCCACTGCTCGGGCGAGCCGCTAGGATTGCTCTGCCCCACCGTTCCCGTTCCAAGCCAGCTACCTGCTTGAAACTGCACAATATGCTCACAAGCACCCTGTTCTTCACATGTAGAGGCAAGAAAGAGGCAGAATCGGTCTAATTCGGCCAGTCTGACAGTAAATGTGGTGGAGAGCAAAACAGCCGTTTCAGAGCGATAGGATGCTTTTTTGCACATTTCGACTTAAAAAGGCCCTGTCCTCACTGAATATTGAGCTGCAATGTGTGATTTGGATGAGGTTTTATCATTACAAGCTCGCATGGGATGTGTAATGAGGGAAAAAGCATGATTTTTATCCTCCACGAGAGGGGCCCTGACAGCGCCCCATTCATCCGGCTGAACGCGCACCCTCGCCGGCTTCCACTGCTCGGGCGAGCCGCTAGGATTGCTCTGCCCCACCGGTCCCGTTCCAAGCCAGCTACCTGCTTGAAACTGCACAATATGCTCACAAGCACCCTGTTCTTCACATGTAGAGGCAAGAAAGAGGCAGAATCGGTCTAATTCGGCCAGTCTGACAGTAAATGTGGTGGAGAGCAAAACAGCCGTTTCAGAGCGATAGGATGCTTTTTTGCACATTTCGACTTAAAAAGGCCCTGTCCTCACTGAATATTGAGCTGCAATGTGTGATTTGGATGAGGTTTTATCATTACAAGCTCGCATGGGATGTGTAATGAGGGAAAAAGCATGATTTTTATCCTCCACGAGAGGGGCCCTGACAGCGCCCCATTCATCCGGCTGAACACGCACCCTCGCCGGCTTCCACTGCTCGGGCGAGCCGCTAGGATTGCTCTGCCCCACCGGTCCCGTTCCAAGCCAGCTACCTGATTGAAACTGCACAATATGCTCACAAGCACCCTGTTCTTCACATGCAGAGGCAAGAAAGAGGCAGAATCGGTCTAATTCGGCCAGTCTGACAGTAAATGTGGTGGAGAGCAAAACAGCCGTTTCAGAGCGATAGGATGCTTTTTTGCACATTTCGACTTAAAAAGGCCCTGTCCTCACTGAATATTGAGCTGCAATGTGTGATTTGGATGAGGTTTTATCATTACAAGCTCGCATGGCATGTGTAATGAGGGAAAAAGCATGATTTTTATCCTCCACGAGAGGGGCCCTGACAGCGCCCCATTCATCCGGCTGAACGCGCACCCTCGCCGGCTTCCACTGCTCGGGCGAGCCGCTAGGATTGCTCTGCCCCACCGGTCCCGTTCCAAGCCAGCTACCTGATTGAAACTGCACAATATGCTCACAAGCACCCTGTTCTTCACATGCAGAGGTAAGAAAGAGGCAGAATCGGTCTAATTCGGCCAGTCTGACAGTAAATGTGGTGGAGAGCAAAACAGCCGTTTCAGAGCGATAGGATGCTTTTTTGCACATTTCGACTTAAAAAGGCCCTGTCCTCACTGAATATTGAGCTGCAATGTGTGATTTGGATGAGGTTTTATCATTACAAGCTCGCATGGGATGTGTAATGAGGGAAAAAGCATGATTTTTATCCTCCACGAGAGGGGCCCTGACAGCGCCCCATTCATCCGGCTGAACGCGCACCCTCGCCGGCTTCCACTGCTCGGGCGAGCCGCTAGGATTGCTCTGCCCCACCGGTCCCGTTCCAAGCCAGCTACCTGCTTGAAACTGCACAATATGCTCACAAGCACCCTGTTCTTCACATGCAGAGGCAAGAAAGAGGCAGAATCGGTCTAATTCGGCCAGTCTGACAGTAAATGTGGTGGAGAGCAAAACAGCCGTTTCAGAGCGATAGGATGCTTTTTTGCACATTTCGACTTAAAAAGGCCCTGTCCTCACTGAATATTGAGCTGCAATGTGTGATTTGGATGAGGTTTTATCATTACAAGCTCGCATGGGATGTGTAATGAGGGAAAAAGCATGATTTTTATCCTCCACGAGAGGGGCCCTGACAGCGCCCCATTCATCCGGCTGAACGCGCACCCTCGCCGGCTTCCACTGCTCGGGCGAGCCGCTAGGATTGCTCTGCCCCACCGGTCCCGTTCCAAGCCAGCTACCTGCTTGAAACTGCACAATATGCTCACAAGCACCCTGTTCTTCACATGCAGAGGCAAGAAAGAGGCAGAATCGGTCTAATTCGGCCAGTCTGACAGTAAATGTGGTGGAGAGCAAAACAGCCGTTTCAGAGCGATAGGATGCTTTTTTGCACATTTCGACTTAAAAAGGCCCTGTCCTCACTGAATATTGAGCTGCAATGTGTGATTTGGATGAGGTTTTATCATTACAAGCTCGCATGGGATGTGTAATGAGGGAAAAAGCATGATTTTTATCCTCCACGAGAGGGGCCCTGACAGCGCCCCATTCATCCGGCTGAACGCGCACCCTCGCCGGCTTCCACTGCTCGGGCGAGCCGCTAGGATTGCTCTGCCCCACCGGTCCCGTTCCAAGCCAGCTACCTGCTTGAAACTGCACAATATGCTCACAAGCACCCTGTTCTTCACATGCAGAGGCAAGAAAGAGGCAGAATCGGTCTAATTCGGCCAGTCTGACAGTAAATGTGGTGGAGAGCAAAACAGCCGTTTCAGAGCGATAGGATGCTTTTTTGCACATTTCGACTTAAAAAGGCCCTGTCCTCACTGAATATTGAGCTGCAATGTGTGATTTGGATGAGGTTTTATCATTACAAGCTCGCATGGGATGTGTAATGAGGGAAAAAGCATGATTTTTATCCTCCACGAGAGGGGCCCTGACAGCGCCCCATTCATCCGGCTGAACGCGCACCCTCGCCGGCTTCCACTGCTCGGGCGAGCCGCTAGGATTGCTCTGCCCCACCGGTCCCGTTCCAAGCCAGCTACCTGCTTGAAACTGCACAATATGCTCACAAGCACCCTGTTCTTCACATGCAGAGGCAAGAAAGAGGCAGAATCGGTCTAATTCGGCCAGTCTGACAGTAAATGTGGTGGAGAGCAAAACAGCCGTTTCAGAGCGATAGGATGCTTTTTTGCACATTTCGACTTAAAAAGGCCCTGTCCTCACTGAATATTGAGCTGCAATGTGTGATTTGGATGAGGTTTTATCATTACAAGCTCGCATGGGATGTGTAATGAGGGAAAAAGCATGATTTTTATCCTCCACGAGAGGGGCCCTGACAGCGCCCCATTCATCCGGCTGAACGCGCACCCTCGCCGGCTTCCACTGCTCGGGCGAGCCGCTAGGATTGCTCTGCCCCACCGGTCCCGTTCCAAGCCAGCTACCTGCTTGAAACTGCACAATATGCTCACAAGCACCCTGTTCTTCACATGCAGAGGCAAGAAAGAGGCAGAATCGGTCTAATTCGGCCAGTCTGACAGTAAATGTGGTGGAGAGCAAAACAGCCGTTTCAGAGCGATAGGATGCTTTTTTGCACATTTCGACTTAAAAAGGCCCTGTCCTCACTGAATATTGAGCTGCAATGTGTGATTTGGATGAGGTTTTATCATTACAAGCTCGCATGGGATGTGTAATGAGGGAAAAAGCATGATTTTTATCCTCCACGAGAGGGGCCCTGACAGCGCCCCATTCATCCGGCTGAACGCGCACCCTCGCCGGCTTCCACTGCTCGGGCGAGCCGCTAGGATTGCTCTGCCCCACCGGTCCCGTTCCAAGCCAGCTACCTGATTGAAACTGCACAATATGCTCACAAGCACCCTGTTCTTCACATGCAGAGGCAAGAAAGAGGCAGAATCGGTCTAATTCGGCCAGTCTGACAGTAAATGTGGTGGAGAGCAAAACAGCCGTTTCAGAGCGATAGGATGCTTTTTTGCACATTTCGACTTAAAAAGGCCCTGTCCTCACTGAATATTGAGCTGCAATGTGTGATTTGGATGAGGTTTTATCATTACAAGCTCGCATGGGATGTGTAATGAGGGAAAAAGCATGATTTTTATCCTCCACGAGAGGGGCCCTGACAGCGCCCCATTCATCCGGCTGAACGCGCACCCTCGCCGGCTTCCACTGCTCGGGCGAGCCGCTAGGATTGCTCTGCCCCACCGGTCCCGTTCCAAGCCAGCTACCTGCTTGAAACTGCACAATATGCTCACAAGCACCCTGTTCTTCACATGCAGAGGCAAGAAAGAGGCAGAATCGGTCTAATTCGGCCAGTCTGACAGTAAATGTGGTGGAGAGCAAAACAGCCGTTTCAGAGCGATAGGATGCTTTTTTGCACATTTCGACTTAAAAAGGCCCTGTCCTCACTGAATATTGAGCTGCAATGTGTGATTTGGATGAGGTTTTATCATTACAAGCTCGCATGGGATGTGTAATGAGGGAAAAATCATGATTTTTATCCTCCACGAGAGGGGCCCTGACAGCGCCCCATTCATCCGGCTGAACGCGCACCCTCGCCGGCTTCCACTGCTCGGGCGAGCCGCTAGGATTGCTCTGCCCCACCGGTCCCGTTCCAAGCCAGCTACCTGCTTGAAACTGCACAATATGCTCACAAGCACCCTGTTCTTCACATGCAGAGGCAAGAAAGAGGCAGAATCGGTCTAATTCGGCCAGTCTGACAGTAAATGTGGTGGAGAGCAAAACAGCCGTTTCAGAGCGATAGGATGCTTTTTTGCACATTTCGACTTAAAAAGGCCCTGTCCTCACTGAATATTGAGCTGCAATGTGTGATTTGGATGAGGTTTTATCATTACAAGCTCGCATGGGATGTGTAATGAGGGAAAAAGCATGATTTTTATCCTCCACGAGAGGGGCCCTGACAGCGCCCCATTCATCCGGCTGAACGCGCACCCTCGCCGGCTTCCACTGCTCGGGCGAGCCGCTAGGATTGCTCTGCCCCACCGGTCCCGTTCCAAGCCAGCTACCTGCTTGAAACTGCACAATATGCTCACAAGCACCCTGTTCTTCACATGCAGAGGCAAGAAAGAGGCAGAATCGGTCTAATTCGGCCAGTCTGACAGTAAATGTGGTGGAGAGCAAAACAGCCGTTTCAGAGCGATAGGATGCTTTTTTGCACATTTCGACTTAAAAAGGCCCTGTCCTCACTGAATATTGAGCTGCAATGTGTGATTTGGATGAGGTTTTATCATTACAAGCTCGCATGGGATGTGTAATGAGGGAAAAAGCATGATTTTTATCCTCCACGAGAGGGGCCCTGACAGCGCCCCATTCATCCGGCTGAACGCGCACCCTCGCCGGCTTCCACTGCTCGGGCGAGCCGCTAGGATTGCTCTGCCCCACCGGTCCCGTTCCAAGCCAGCTACCTGATTGAAACTGCACAATATGCTCACAAGCACCCTGTTCTTCACATGCAGAGGCAAGAAAGAGGCAGAATCGGTCTAATTCGGCCAGTCTGACAGTAAATGTGGTGGAGAGCAAAACAGCCGTTTCAGAGCGATAGGATGCTTTTTTGCACATTTCGACTTAAAAAGGCCCTGTCCTCACTGAATATTGAGCTGCAATGTGTGATTTGGATGAGGTTTTATCATTACAAGCTCGCATGGGATGTGTAATGAGGGAAAAAGCATGATTTTTATCCTCCACGAGAGGGGCCCTGACAGCGCCCCATTCATCCGGCTGAACGCGCACCCTCGCCGGCTTCCACTGCTCGGGCGAGCCGCTAGGATTGCTCTGCCCCACCGGTCCCGTTCCAAGCCAGCTACCTGATTGAAACTGCACAATATGCTCACAAGCACCCTGTTCTTCACATGCAGAGGCAAGAAAGAGGCAGAATCGGTCTAATTCGGCCAGTCTGACAGTAAATGTGGTGGAGAGCAAAACAGCCGTTTCAGAGCGATAGGATGCTTTTTTGCACATTTCGACTTAAAAAGGCCCTGTCCTCACTGAATATTGAGCTGCAATGTGTGATTTGGATGAGGTTTTATCATTACAAGCTCGCATGGGATGTGTAATGAGGGAAAAAGCATGATTTTTATCCTCCACGAGAGGGGCCCTGACAGCGCCCCATTCATCCGGCTGAACGCGCACCCTCGCCGGCTTCCACTGCTCGGGCGAGCCGCTAGGATTGCTCTGCCCCACCGGTCCCGTTCCAAGCCAGCTACCTGCTTGAAACTGCACAATATGCTCACAAGCACCCTGTTCTTCACATGCAGAGGCAAGAAAGAGGCAGAATCGGTCTAATTCGGCCAGTCTGACAGTAAATGTGGTGGAGAGCAAAACAGCCGTTTCAGAGCGATAGGATGCATTTTTGCACATTTCGACTTAAAAAGGCCCTGTCCTCACTGAATATTGAGCTGCAATGTGTGATTTGGATGAGGTTTTGTCATTACAAGCTCGCATGGGATGTGTAATGAGGGAAAAAGCATGATTTTTATCCTCCACGAGAGGGGCCCTGACAGCGCCCCATTCATCCGGCTGAACGCGCACCCTCGCCGGCTTCCACTGCTCGGGCGAGCCGCTAGGATTGCTCTGCCCCACCGGTCCCGTTCCAAGCCAGCTACCTGCTTGAAACTGCACAATATGCTCACAAGCACCCTGTTCTTCACATGCAGAGGCAAGAAAGAGGCAGAATCGGTCTAATTCGGCCAGTCTGACAGTAAATGTGGTGGAGAGCAAAACAGCCGTTTCAGAGCGATAGGATGCTTTTTTGCACATTTCGACTTAAAAAGGCCCTGTCCTCACTGAATATTGAGCTGCAATGTGTGATTTGGATGAGGTTTTATCATTACAAGCTCGCATGGGATGTGTGTAATGAGGGAAAAAGCACGATTTTTATCCTCCACGAGAGGGGCCCTGACAGCGCCCCATTCATCCGGCTGAACGCGCACCCTCGCCGGCTTCCACTGCTCGGGCGAGCTGCTAGGATTGCTCTGCCCCACCGGTCCCGTTCCAAGCCAGCTACCTGCTTGAAACTGCACAATATGCTCACAAGCACCCTGTTCTTCACATGCAGAGGCAAGAAAGAGGCAGAATCGGTCTAATTCGGCCAGTCTGACAGTAAATGTGGTGGAGAGCAAAACAGCCGTTTCAGAGCGATAGGATGCTTTTTTGCACATTTCGACTTAAAAAGGCCCTGTCCTCACTGAATATTGAGCTGCAATGTGTGATTTGGATGAGGTTTTATCATTACAAGCTCGCATGGGATGTGTAATGAGGGAAAAAGCATGATTTTTATCCTCCACGAGAGGGGCCCTGACAGCGCCCCATTCATCCGGCTGAACGCGCACCCTCGCCGGCTTCCACTGCTCGGGCGAGCCGCTAGGATTGCTCTGCCCCACCGGTCCCGTTCCAAGCCAGCTACCTGCTTGAAACTGCACAATATGCTCACAAGCACCCTGTTCTTCACATGCAGAGGCAAGAAAGAGGCAGAATCGGTCTAATTCGGCCAGTCTGACAGTAAATGTGGTGGAGAGCAAAACAGCCGTTTCAGAGCGATAGGATGCTTTTTTGCACATTTCGACTTAAAAAGGCCCTGTCCTCACTGAATATTGAGCTGCAATGTGTGATTTGGATGAGGCTTTATCATTACAAGCTCGCATGGGATGTGTAATGAGGGAAAAAGCATGATTTTTATCCTCCACGAGAGGGGCCCTGACAGCGCCCCATTCATCCGGCTGAACGCGCACCCTCGCCGGCTTCCACTGCTCGGGCGAGCCGCTAGGATTGCTCTGCCCCACCGGTCCCGTTCCAAGCCAGCTACCTGCTTGAAACTGCACAATATGCTCACAAGCACCCTGTTCTTCACATGCAGAGGCAAGAAAGAGGCAGAATCGGTCTAATTCGGCCAGTCTGACAGTAAATGTGGTGGAGAGCAAAACAGCCGTTTCAGAGCGATAGGATGCTTTTTTGCACATTTCGACTTAAAAAGGCCCTGTCCTCACTGAATATTGAGCTGCAATGTGTGATTTGGATGAGGTTTTATCATTACAAGCTCGCATGGGATGTGTAATGAGGGAAAAAGCATGATTTTTATCCTCCACGAGAGGGGCCCTGACAGCGCCCCATTCATCCGGCTGAACGCGCACCCTCGCCGGCTTCCACTGCTCGGGCGAGCCGCTAGGATTGCTCTGCCCCACCGGTCCCGTTCCAAGCCAGCTACCTGCTTGAAACTGCACAATATGCTCACAAGCACCCTGTTCTTCACATGCAGAGGCAAGAAAGAGGCAGAATCGGTCTAATTCGGCCAGTCTGACAGTAAATGTGGTGGAGAGCAAAACAGCCGTTTCAGAGCGATAGGATGCTTTTTTGCACATTTCGACTTAAAAAGGCCCTGTCCTCACTGAATATTGAGCTGCAATGTGTGATTTGGATGAGGTTTTATCATTACAAGCTCGCATGGGATGTGTAATGAGGGAAAAAGCATGATTTTTATCCTCCACGAGAGGGGCCCTGACAGCGCCCCATTCATCCGGCTGAACGCGCACCCTCGCCGGCTTCCACTGCTCGGGCGAGCCGCTAGGATTGCTCTGCCCCACCGGTCCCGTTCCAAGCCAGCTACCTGCTTGAAACTGCACAATATGCTCACAAGCACCCTGTTCTTCACATGCAGAGGCAAGAAAGAGGCAGAATCGGTCTAATTCGGCCAGTCTGACAGTAAATGTGGTGGAGAGCAAAACAGCCGTTTCACAGCGATAGGATGCTTTTTTGCACATTTCGACTTAAAAAGGCCCTGTCCTCACTGAATATTGAGCTGCAATGTGTGATTTGGATGAGGTTTTATCATTACAAGCTCGCATGGGATGTGTAATGAGGGAAAAAGCATGATTTTTATCCTCCACGAGAGGGGCCCTGACAGCGCCCCATTCATCCGGCTGAACGCGCACCCTCGCCGGCTTCCACTGCTCGGGCGAGCCGCTAGGATTGCTCTGCCCCACCGGTCCCGTTCCAAGCCAGCTACCTGCTTGAAACTGCACAATATGCTCACAAGCACCCTGTTCTTCACATGCAGAGGCAAGAAAGAGGCAGAATCGGTCTAATTCGGCCAGTCTGACAGTAAATGTGGTGGACAGCAAAACAGCCGTTTCAGAGCGATAGGATGCTTTTTTGCACATTTCGACTTAAAAAGGCCCTGTCCTCACTGAATATTGAGCTGCAATGTGTGATTTGGATGAGGTTTTATCATTACAAGCTCGCATGGGATGTGTAATGAGGGAAAAAGCATGATTTTTATCCTCCACGAGAGGGGCCCTGACAGCGCCCCATTCATCCGGCTGAACGCGCACCCTCGCCGGCTTCCACTGCTCGGGCGAGCCGCTAGGATTGCTCTGCCCCACCGGTCCCGTTCCAAGCCAGCTACCTGCTTGAAACTGCACAATATGCTCACAAGCACCCTGTTCTTCACATGCAGAGGCAAGAAAGAGGCAGAATCGGTCTAATTCGGCCAGTCTGACAGTAAATGTGGTGGAGAGCAAAACAGCCGTTTCAGAGCGATAGGATGCTTTTTTGCACATTTCGACTTAAAAAGGCCCTGTCCTCACTGAATATTGAGCTGCAATGTGTGATTTGGATGAGGTTTTATCATTACAAGCTCGCATGGGATGTGTGTAATGAGGGAAAAAGCACGATTTTTATCCTCCACGAGAGGGGCCCTGACAGCGCCCCATTCATCCGGCTGAACGCGCACCCTCGCCGGCTTCCACTGCTCGGGCGAGCCGCTAGGATTGCTCTGCCCCACCGGTCCCGTTCCAAGCCAGCTACCTGCTTGAAACTGCACAATATGCTCACAAGCACCCTGTTCTTCACATGTAGAGGCAAGAAAGAGGCAGAATCGGTCTAATTCGGCCAGTCTGACAGTAAATGTGGTGGAGAGCAAAACAGCCGTTTCAGAGCGATACGATGCTTTTTTGCACATTTCGACTTAAAAAGGCCCTGTCCTCACTGAATATTGAGCTGCAATGTGTGATTTGGATGAGGTTTTATCATTACAAGCTCGCATGGGATGTGTAATGAGGGAAAAAGCATGATTTTTATCCTCCACGAGAGGGGCCCTGACAGCGCCCCATTCATCCGGCTGAACGCGCACCCTCGCCGGCTTCCACTGCTCGGGCGAGCCGCTAGGATTGCTCTGCCCCACCGGTCCCGTTCCAAGCCAGCTACCTGCTTGAAACTGCACAATATGCTCACAAGCACCCTGTTCTTCACATGCAGAGGCAAGAAAGAGGCAGAATCGGTCTAATTCGGCCAGTCTGACAGTAAATGTGGTGGAGAGCAAAACAGCCGTTTCACAGCGATAGGATGCTTTTTTGCACATTTCGACTTAAAAAGGCCCTGTCCTCACTGAATATTGAGCTGCAATGTGTGATTTGGATGAGGTTTTATCATTACAAGCTCGCATGGGATGTGTAATGAGGGAAAAAGCATGATTTTTATCCTCCACGAGAGGGGCCCTGACAGCGCCCCATTCATCCGGCTGAACGCGCACCCTCGCCGGCTTCCACTGCTCGGGCGAGCCGCTAGGATTGCTCTGCCCCACCGGTCCCGTTCCAAGCCAGCTACCTGATTGAAACTGCACAATATGCTCACAAGCACCCTGTTCTTCACATGCAGAGGCAAGAAAGAGGCAGAATCGGTCTAATTCGGCCAGTCTGACAGTAAATGTGGTGGAGAGCAAAACAGCCGTTTCAGAGCGATAGGATGCTTTTTTGCACATTTCGACTTAAAAAGGCCCTGTCCTCACTGAATATTGAGCTGCAATGTGTGATTTGGATGAGGTTTTATCATTACAAGCTCGCATGGGATGTGTAATGAGGGAAAAAGCATGATTTTTATCCTCCACGAGAGGGGCCCTGACAGCGCCCCATTCATCCGGCTGAACGCGCACCCTCGCCGGCTTCCACTGCTCGGGCGAGCCGCTAGGATTGCTCTGCCCCACCGGTCCCGTTCCAAGCCAGCTACCTGATTGAAACTGCACAATATGCTCACAAGCACCCTGTTCTTCACATGCAGAGGCAAGAAAGAGGCAGAATCGGTCTAATTCGGCCAGTCTGACAGTAAATGTGGTGGAGAGCAAAACAGCCGTTTCAGAGCGATAGGATGCTTTTTTGCACATTTCGACTTAAAAAGGCCCTGTCCTCACTGAATATTGAGCTGCAATGTGTGATTTGGATGAGGTTTTATCATTACAAGCTCGCATGGGATGTGTAATGAGGGAAAAAGCATGATTTTTATCCTCCACGAGAGGGGCCCTGACAGCGCCCCATTCATCCGGCTGAACGCGCACCCTCGCCGGCTTCCACTGCTCGGGCGAGCCGCTAGGATTGCTCTGCCCCACCGGTCCCGTTCCAAGCCAGCTACCTGCTTGAAACTGCACAATATGCTCACAAGCACCCTGTTCTTCACATGCAGAGGCAAGAAAGAGGCAGAATCGGTCTAATTCGGCCAGTCTGACAGTAAATGTGGTGGAGAGCAAAACAGCCGTTTCAGAGCGATAGGATGCTTTTTTGCACATTTCGACTTAAAAAGGCCCTGTCCTCACTGAATATTGAGCTGCAATGTGTGATTTGGATGAGGTTTTATCATTACAAGCTCGCATGGGATGTGTAATGAGGGAAAAAGCATGATTTTTATCCTCCACGAGAGGGGCCCTGACAGCGCCCCATTCATCCGGCTGAACGCGCACCCTCGCCGGCTTCCACTGCTCGGGCGAGCCGCTAGGATTGCTCTGCCCCACCGGTCCCGTTCCAAGCCAGCTACCTGCTTGAAACTGCACAATATGCTCACAAGCACCCTGTTCTTCACATGCAGAGGCAAGAAAGAGGCAGAATCGGTCTAATTCGGCCAGTCTGACAGTAAATGTGGTGGAGAGCAAAACAGCCGTTTCAGAGCGATAGGATGCTTTTTTGCACATTTCGACTTAAAAAGGCCCTGTCCTCACTGAATATTGAGCTGCAATGTGTGATTTGGATGAGGCTTTATCATTACAAGCTCGCATGGGATGTGTAATGAGGGAAAAAGCATGATTTTTATCCTCCACGAGAGGGGCCCTGACAGCGCCCCATTCATCCGGCTGAACGCGCACCCTCGCCGGCTTCCACTGCTCGGGCGAGCCGCTAGGATTGCTCTGGCCCACCGGTCCCGTTCCAAGCCAGCTACCTGCTTGAAACTGCACAATATGCTCACAAGCACCCTGTTCTTCACATGCAGAGGCAAGAAAGAGGCAGAATCGGTCTAATTCGGCCAGTCTGACAGTAAATGTGGTGGAGAGCAAAACAGCCGTTTCAGAGCGATAGGATGCTTTTTTGCACATTTCGACTTAAAAAGGCCCTGTCCTCACTGAATATTGAGCTGCAATGTGTGATTTGGATGAGGTTTTATCATTACAAGCTCGCATGGGATGTGTAATGAGGGAAAAAGCATGATTTTTATCCTCCACGAGAGGGGCCCTGACAGCGCCCCATTCATCCGGCTGAACGCGCACCCTCGCCGGCTTCCACTGCTCGGGCGAGCCGCTAGGATTGCTCTGCCCCACCGGTCCCGTTCCAAGCCAGCTACCTGCTTGAAACTGCACAATATGCTCACAAGCACCCTGTTCTTCACATGCAGAGGCAAGAAAGAGGCAGAATCGGTCTAATTCGGCCAGTCTGACAGTAAATGTGGTGGACAGCAAAACAGCCGTTTCAGAGCGATAGGATGCTTTTTTGCACATTTCGACTTAAAAAGGCCCTGTCCTCACTGAATATTGAGCTGCAATGTGTGATTTGGATGAGGTTTTATCATTACAAGCTCGCATGGGATGTGTAATGAGGGAAAAAGCATGATTTTTATCCTCCACGAGAGGGGCCCTGACAGCGCCCCATTCATCCGGCTGAACGCGCACCCTCGCCGGCTTCCACTGCTCGGGCGAGCCGCTAGGATTGCTCTGCCCCACCGGTCCCGTTCCAAGCCAGCTACCTGCTTGAAACTGCACAATATGCTCACAAGCACCCTGTTCTTCACATGCAGAGGCAAGAAAGAGGCAGAATCGGTCTAATTCGGCCAGTCTGACAGTAAATGTGGTGGACAGCAAAACAGCCGTTTCAGAGCGATAGGATGCTTTTTTGCACATTTCGACTTAAAAAGGCCCTGTCCTCACTGAATATTGAGCTGCAATGTGTGATTTGGATGAGGTTTTATCATTACAAGCTCGCATGGGATGTGTAATGAGGGAAAAAGCATGATTTTTATCCTCCACGAGAGGGGCCCTGACAGCGCCCCATTCATCCGGCTGAACGCGCACCCCGCCGGCTTCCACTGCTCGGGCGAGCCGCTAGGATTGCTCTGCCCCACCGGTCCCGTTCCAAGCCAGCTACCTGCTTGAAACTGCACAATATGCTCACAAGCACCCTGTTCTTCACATGCAGAGGCAAGAAAGAGGCAGAATCGGTCTAATTCGGCCAGTCTGACAGTAAATGTGGTGGAGAGCAAAACAGCCGTTTCAGAGCGATACGATGCTTTTTTGCACATTTCGACTTAAAAAGGCCCTGTCCTCACTGAATATTGAGCTGCAATGTGTGATTTGGATGAGGCTTTATCATTACAAGCTCGCATGGGATGTGTAATGAGGGAAAAAGCATGATTTTTATCCTCCACGAGAGGGGCCCTGACAGCGCCCCATTCATCCGGCTGAACGCGCACCCTCGCCGGCTTCCACTGCTCGGGCGAGCCGCTAGGATTGCTCTGCCCCACCGGTCCCGTTCCAAGCCAGCTACCTGCTTGAAACTGCACAATATGCTCACAAGCACCCTGTTCTTCACATGCAGAGGCAAGAAAGAGGCAGAATCGGTCTAATTCGGCCAGTCTGACAGTAAATGTGGTGGAGAGCAAAACAGCCGTTTCAGAGCGATAGGATGCTTTTTTGCACATTTCGACTTAAAAAGGCCCTGTCCTCACTGAATATTGAGCTGCAATGTGTGATTTGGATGAGGTTTTATCATTACAAGCTCGCATGGGATGTGTAATGAGGGAAAAAGCATGATTTTTATCCTCCACGAGAGGGGCCCTGACAGCGCCCCATTCATCCGGCTGAACGCGCACCCTCGCCGGCTTCCACTGCTCGGGCGAGCCGCTAGGATTGCTCTGCCCCACCGGTCCCGTTCCAAGCCAGCTACCTGATTGAAACTGCACAATATGCTCACAAGCACCCTGTTCTTCACATGCAGAGGCAAGAAAGAGGCAGAATCGGTCTAATTCGGCCAGTCTGACAGTAAATGTGGTGGAGAGCAAAACAGCCGTTTCAGAGCGATAGGATGCTTTTTTGCACATTTCGACTTAAAAAGGCCCTGTCCTCACTGAATATTGAGCTGCAATGTGTGATTTGGATGAGGTTTTATCATTACAAGCTCGCATGGGATGTGTAATGAGGGAAAAAGCATGATTTTTATCCTCCACGAGAGGGGCCCTGACAGCGCCCCATTCATCCGGCTGAACGCGCACCCTCGCCGGCTTCCACTGCTCGGGCGAGCCGCTAGGATTGCTCTGCCCCACCGGTCCCGTTCCAAGCCAGCTACCTGCTTGAAACTGCACAATATGCTCACAAGCACCCTGTTCTTCACATGCAGAGGCAAGAAAGAGGCAGAATCGGTCTAATTCGGCCAGTCTGACAGTAAATGTGGTGGACAGCAAAACAGCCGTTTCAGAGCGATAGGATGCTTTTTTGCACATTTCGACTTAAAAAGGCCCTGTCCTCACTGAATATTGAGCTGCAATGTGTGATTTGGATGAGGCTTTATCATTACAAGCTCGCATGGGATGTGTAATGAGGGAAAAAGCATGATTTTTATCCTCCACGAGAGGGGCCCTGACAGCGCCCCATTCATCCGGCTGAACGCGCACCCTCGCCGGCTTCCACTGCTCGGGCGAGCCGCTAGGATTGCTCTGCCCCACCGGTCCCGTTCCAAGCCAGCTACCTGCTTGAAACTGCACAATATGCTCACAAGCACCCTGTTCTTCACATGCAGAGGCAAGAAAGAGGCAGAATCGGTCTAATTCGGCCAGTCTGACAGTAAATGTGGTGGAGAGCAAAACAGCCGTTTCAGAGCGATAGGATGCTTTTTTGCACATTTCGACTTAAAAAGGCCCTGTCCTCACTGAATATTGAGCTGCAATGTGTGATTTGGATGAGGTTTTATCATTACAAGCTCGCATGGGATGTGTAATGAGGGAAAAAGCATGATTTTTATCCTCCACGAGAGGGGCCCTGACAGCGCCCCATTCATCCGGCTGAACGCGCACCCTCGCCGGCTTCCACTGCTCGGGCGAGCCGCTAGGATTGCTCTGCCCCACCGGTCCCGTTCCAAGCCAGCTACCTGATTGAAACTGCACAATATGCTCACAAGCACCCTGTTCTTCACATGCAGAGGCAAGAAAGAGGCAGAATCGGTCTAATTCGGCCAGTCTGACAGTAAATGTGGTGGAGAGCAAAACAGCCGTTTCAGAGCGATAGGATGCTTTTTTGCACATTTCGACTTAAAAAGGCCCTGTCCTCACTGAATATTGAGCTGCAATGTGTGATTTGGATGAGGTTTTATCATTACAAGCTCGCATGGGATGTGTAATGAGGGAAAAAGCATGATTTTTATCCTCCACGAGAGGGGCCCTGACAGCGCCCCATTCATCCGGCTGAACGCGCACCCTCGCCGGCTTCCACTGCTCGGGCGAGCCGCTAGGATTGCTCTGCCCCACCGGTCCCGTTCCAAGCCAGCTACCTGCTTGAAACTGCACAATATGCTCACAAGCACCCTGTTCTTCACATGCAGAGGCAAGAAAGAGGCAGAATCGGTCTAATTCGGCCAGTCTGACAGTAAATGTGGTGGACAGCAAAACAGCCGTTTCAGAGCGATAGGATGCTTTTTTGCACATTTCGACTTAAAAAGGCCCTGTCCTCACTGAATATTGAGCTGCAATGTGTGATTTGGATGAGGTTTTATCATTACAAGCTCGCATGGGATGTGTAATGAGGGAAAAAGCATGATTTTTATCCTCCACGAGAGGGGCCCTGACAGCGCCCCATTCATCCGGCTGAACGCGCACCCTCGCCGGCTTCCACTGCTCGGGCGAGCCGCTAGGATTGCTCTGCCCCACCGGTCCCGTTCCAAGCCAGCTACCTGCTTGAAACTGCACAATATGCTCACAAGCACCCTGTTCTTCACATGCAGAGGCAAGAAAGAGGCAGAATCGGTCTAATTCGGCCAGTCTGACAGTAAATGTGGTGGAGAGCAAAACAGCCGTTTCACAGCGATAGGATGCTTTTTTGCACATTTCGACTTAAAAAGGCCCTGTCCTCACTGAATATTGAGCTGCAATGTGTGATTTGGATGAGGTTTTATCATTACAAGCTCGCATGGGATGTGTAATGAGGGAAAAAGCATGATTTTTATCCTCCACGAGAGGGGCCCTGACAGCGCCCCATTCATCCGGCTGAACGCGCACCCTCGCCGGCTTCCACTGCTCGGGCGAGCCGCTAGGATTGCTCTGCCCCACCGGTCCCGTTCCAAGCCAGCTACCTGATTGAAACTGCACAATATGCTCACAAGCACCCTGTTCTTCACATGCAGAGGCAAGAAAGAGGCAGAATCGGTCTAATTCGGCCAGTCTGACAGTAAATGTGGTGGAGAGCAAAACAGCCGTTTCAGAGCGATAGGATGCTTTTTTGCACATTTCGACTTAAAAAGGCCCTGTCCTCACTGAATATTGAGCTGCAATGTGTGATTTGGATGAGGTTTTATCATTACAAGCTCGCATGGGATGTGTAATGAGGGAAAAAGCATGATTTTTATCCTCCACGAGAGGGGCCCTGACAGCGCCCCATTCATCCGGCTGAACGCGCACCCTCGCCGGCTTCCACTGCTCGGGCGAGCCGCTAGGATTGCTCTGCCCCACCGGTCCCGTTCCAAGCCAGCTACCTGCTTGAAACTGCACAATATGCTCACAAGCACCCTGTTCTTCACATGCAGAGGCAAGAAAGAGGCAGAATCGGTCTAATTCGGCCAGTCTGACAGTAAATGTGGTGGAGAGCAAAACAGCCGTTTCAGAGCGATACGATGCTTTTTTGCACATTTCGACTTAAAAAGGCCCTGTCCTCACTGAATATTGAGCTGCAATGTGTGATTTGCATGAGGTTTTATCATTACAAGCTCGCATGGGATGTGTAATGAGGGAAAAAGCATGATTTTTATCCTCCACGAGAGGGGCCCTGACAGCGCCCCATTCATCCGGCTGAACGCGCACCCTCGCCGGCTTCCACTGCTCGGGCGAGCCGCTAGGATTGCTCTGCCCCACCGGTCCCGTTCCAAGCCAGCTACCTGCTTGAAACTGCACAATATGCTCACAAGCACCCTGTTCTTCACATGCAGAGGCAAGAAAGAGGCAGAATCGGTCTAATTCGGCCAGTCTGACAGTAAATGTGGTGGACAGCAAAACAGCCGTTTCAGAGCGATAGGATGCTTTTTTGCACATTTCGACTTAAAAAGGCCCTGTCCTCACTGAATATTGAGCTGCAATGTGTGATTTGGATGAGGTTTTATCATTACAAGCTCGCATGGGATGTGTAATGAGGGAAAAAGCATGATTTTTATCCTCCACGAGAGGGGCCCTGACAGCGCCCCATTCATCCGGCTGAACGCGCACCCCGCCGGCTTCCACTGCTCGGGCGAGCCGCTAGGATTGCTCTGCCCCACCGGTCCCGTTCCAAGCCAGCTACCTGCTTGAAACTGCACAATATGCTCACAAGCACCCTGTTCTTCACATGCAGAGGCAAGAAAGAGGCAGAATCGGTCTAATTCGGCCAGTCTGACAGTAAATGTGGTGGAGAGCAAAACAGCCGTTTCAGAGCGATAGGATGCTTTTTTGCACATTTCGACTTAAAAAGGCCCTGTCCTCACTGAATATTGAGCTGCAATGTGTGATTTGGATGAGGCTTTATCATTACAAGCTCGCATGGGATGTGTAATGAGGGAAAAAGCATGATTTTTATCCTCCACGAGAGGGGCCCTGACAGCGCCCCATTCATCCGGCTGAACGCGCACCCTCGCCGGCTTCCACTGCTCGGGCGAGCCGCTAGGATTGCTCTGCCCCACCGGTCCCGTTCCAAGCCAGCTACCTGCTTGAAACTGCACAATATGCTCACAAGCACCCTGTTCTTCACCATGCAGAGGCAAGAAAGAGGCAGAATCGGTCTAATTCGGCCAGTCTGACAGTAAATGTGGTGGAGAGCAAAACAGCCGTTTCAGAGCGATAGGATGCTTTTTTGCACATTTCGACTTAAAAAGGCCCTGTCCTCACTGAATATTGAGCTGCAATGTGTGATTTGGATGAGGCTTTATCATTACAAGCTCGCATGGGATGTGTAATGAGGGAAAAAGCATGATTTTTATCCTCCACGAGAGGGGCCCTGACAGCGCCCCATTCATCCGGCTGAACGCGCACCCTCGCCGGCTTCCACTGCTCGGGCGAGCCGCTAGGATTGCTCTGCCCCACCGGTCCCGTTCCAAGCCAGCTACCTGCTTGAAACTGCACAATATGCTCACAAGCACCCTGTTCTTCACATGCAGAGGCAAGAAAGAGGCAGAATCGGTCTAATTCGGCCAGTCTGACAGTAAATGTGGTGGAGAGCAAAACAGCCGTTTCAGAGCGATAGGATGCTTTTTTGCACATTTCGACTTAAAAAGGCCCTGTCCTCACTGAATATTGAGCTGCAATGTGTGATTTGGATGAGGTTTTATCATTACAAGCTCGCATGGGATGTGTAATGAGGGAAAAAGCATGATTTTTATCCTCCACGAGAGGGGCCCTGACAGCGCCCCATTCATCCGGCTGAACGCGCACCCTCGCCGGCTTCCACTGCTCGGGCGAGCCGCTAGGATTGCTCTGCCCCACCGGTCCCGTTCCAAGCCAGCTACCTGCTTGAAACTGCACAATATGCTCACAAGCACCCTGTTCTTCACATGCAGAGGCAAGAAAGAGGCAGAATCGGTCTAATTCGGCCAGTCTGACAGTAAATGTGGTGGAGAGCAAAACAGCCGTTTCAGAGCGATAGGATGCTCTTTTGCACATTTCGACTTAAAAAGGCCCTGTCCTCACTGAATATTGAGCTGCAATGTGTGATTTGGATGAGGTTTTATCATTACAAGCTCGCATGGGATGTGTAATGAGGGAAAAAGCATGATTTTTATCCTCCACGAGAGGGGCCCTGACAGCGCCCCATTCATCCGGCTGAACGCGCACCCTCGCCGGCTTCCACTGCTCGGGCGAGCCGCTAGGATTGCTCTGCCCCACCGGTCCCGTTCCAAGCCAGCTACCTGCTTGAAACTGCACAATATGCTCACAAGCACCCTGTTCTTCACATGCAGAGGCAAGAAAGAGGCAGAATCGGTCTAATTCGGCCAGTCTGACAGTAAATGTGGTGGACAGCAAAACAGCCGTTTCAGAGCGATAGGATGCTTTTTTGCACATTTCGACTTAAAAAGGCCCTGTCCTCACTGAATATTGAGCTGCAATGTGTGATTTGGATGAGGTTTTATCATTACAAGCTCGCATGGGATGTGTAATGAGGGAAAAAGCATGATTTTTATCCTCCACGAGAGGGGCCCTGACAGCGCCCCATTCATCCGGCTGAACGCGCACCCTCGCCGGCTTCCACTGCTCGGGCGAGCCGCTAGGATTGCTCTGCCCCACCGGTCCCGTTCCAAGCCAGCTACCTGCTTGAAACTGCACAATATGCTCACAAGCACCCTGTTCTTCACATGCAGAGGCAAGAAAGAGGCAGAATCGGTCTAATTCGGCCAGTCTGACAGTAAATGTGGTGGACAGCAAAACAGCCGTTTCAGAGCGATAGGATGCTTTTTTGCACATTTCGACTTAAAAAGGCCCTGTCCTCACTGAATATTGAGCTGCAATGTGTGATTTGGATGAGGTTTTATCATTACAAGCTCGCATGGGATGTGTAATGAGGGAAAAAGCATGATTTTTATCCTCCACGAGAGGGGCCCTGACAGCGCCCCATTCATCCGGCTGAACGCGCACCCTCGCCGGCTTCCACTGCTCGGGCGAGCCGCTAGGATTGCTCTGCCCCACCGGTCCCGTTCCAAGCCAGCTACCTGCGTGAAACTGCACAATATGCTCACAAGCACCCTGTTCTTCACATGCAGAGGCAAGAAAGAGGCAGAATCGGTCTAATTCGGCCAGTCTGACAGTAAATGTGGTGGAGAGCAAAACAGCCGTTTCAGAGCGATAGGATGCTTTTTTGCACATTTCGACTTAAAAAGGCCCTGTCCTCACTGAATATTGAGCTGCAATGTGTGATTTGGATGAGGTTTTATCATTACAAGCTCGCATGGGATGTGTAATGAGGGAAAAAGCATGATTTTTATCCTCCACGAGAGGGGCCCTGACAGCGCCCCATTCATCCGGCTGAACGCGCACCCTCGCCGGCTTCCACTGCTCGGGCGAGCCGCTAGGATTGCTCTGCCCCACCGGTCCCGTTCCAAGCCAGCTACCTGCTTGAAACTGCACAATATGCTCACAAGCACCCTGTTCTTCACATGCAGAGGCAAGAAAGAGGCAGAATCGGTCTAATTCGGCCAGTCTGACAGTAAATGTGGTGGAGAGCAAAACAGCCGTTTCAGAGCGATAGGATGCTTTTTTGCACATTTCGACTTAAAAAGGCCCTGTCCTCACTGAATATTGAGCTGCAATGTGTGATTTGGATGAGGTTTTATCATTACAAGCTCGCATGGGATGTGTAATGAGGGAAAAAGCATGATTTTTATCCTCCACGAGAGGGGCCCTGACAGCGCCCCATTCATCCGGCTGAACGCGCACCCTCGCCGGCTTCCACTGCTCGGGCGAGCCGCTAGGATTGCTCTGCCCCACCGGTCCCGTTCCAAGCCAGCTACCTGCTTGAAACTGCACAATATGCTCACAAGCACCCTGTTCTTCACATGCAGAGGCAAGAAAGAGGCAGAATCGGTCTAATTCGGCCAGTCTGACAGTAAATGTGGTGGAGAGCAAAACAGCCGTTTCAGAGCGATAGGATGCTTTTTTGCACATTTCGACTTAAAAAGGCCCTGTCCTCACTGAATATTGAGCTGCAATGTGTGATTTGGATGAGGTTTTATCATTACAAGCTCGCATGGGATGTGTAATGAGGGAAAAAGCATGATTTTTATCCTCCACGAGAGGGGCCCTGACAGCGCCCCATTCATCCGGCTGAACGCGCACCCTCGCCGGCTTCCACTGCTCGGGCGAGCCGCTAGGATTGCTCTGCCCCACCGGTCCCGTTCCAAGCCAGCTACCTGCGTGAAACTGCACAATATGCTCACAAGCACCCTGTTCTTCACATGCAGAGGCAAGAAAGAGGCAGAATCGGTCTAATTCGGCCAGTCTGACAGTAAATGTGGTGGAGAGCAAAACAGCCGTTTCAGAGCGATAGGATGCTTTTTTGCACATTTCGACTTAAAAAGGCCCTGTCCTCACTGAATATTGAGCTGCAATGTGTGATTTGGATGAGGTTTTATCATTACAAGCTCGCATGGGATGTGTAATGAGGGAAAAAGCATGATTTTTATCCTCCACGAGAGGGGCCCTGACAGCGCCCCATTCATCCGGCTGAACGCGCACCCTCGCCGGCTTCCACTGCTCGGGCGAGCCGCTAGGATTGCTCTGCCCCACCGGTCCCGTTCCAAGCCAGCTACCTGCGTGAAACTGCACAATATGCTCACAAGCACCCTGTTCTTCACATGCAGAGGCAAGAAAGAGGCAGAATCGGTCTAATTCGGCCAGTCTGACAGTAAATGTGGTGGAGAGCAAAACAGCCGTTTCAGAGCGATAGGATGCTTTTTTGCACATTTCGACTTAAAAAGGCCCTGTCCTCACTGAATATTGAGCTGCAATGTGTGATTTGGATGAGGTTTTATCATTACAAGCTCGCATGGGATGTGTAATGAGGGAAAAAGCATGATTTTTATCCTCCACGAGAGGGGCCCTGACAGCGCCCCATTCATCCGGCTGAACGCGCACCCTCGCCGGCTTCCACTGCTCGGGCGAGCCGCTAGGATTGCTCTGCCCCACCGGTCCCGTTCCAAGGCAGCTACCTGCGTGAAACTGCACAATATGCTCACAAGCACCCTGTTCTTCACATGCAGAGGCAAGAAAGAGGCAGAATCGGTCTAATTCGGCCAGTCTGACAGTAAATGTGGTGGAGAGCAAAACAGCCGTTTCAGAGCGATAGGATGCTTTTTTGCACATTTCGACTTAAAAAGGCCCTGTCCTCACTGAATATTGAGCTGCAATGTGTGATTTGGATGAGGTTTTATCATTACAAGCTCGCATGGGATGTGTAATGAGGGAAAAAGCATGATTTTTATCCTCCACGAGAGGGGCCCTGACAGCGCCCCATTCATCCGCCTGAACGCGCTCCCTCGCCGGCTTCCACTGCTCGGGCGAGCCGCTAGGATTGCTCTGCCCCACCGGTCCCGTTCCAAGGCAGCTACCTGCGTGAAACTGCACAATATGCTCACAAGCACCCTGTTCTTCACATGCAGAGGCAAGAAAGAGGCAGAATCGGTCTAATTCGGCCAGTCTGACAGTAAATGTGGTGGAGAGCAAAACAGCCGTTTCAGAGCGATAGGATGCTTTTTTGCACATTTCGACTTAAAAAGGCCCTGTCCTCACTGAATATTGAGCTGCAATGTGTGATTTGGATGAGGTTTTATCATTACAAGCTCGCATGGGATGTGTAATGAGGGAAAAAGCATGATTTTTATCCTCCACGAGAGGGGCCCTGACAGCGCCCCATTCATCCGGCTGAACGCGCACCCTCGCCGGCTTCCACTGCTCGGGCGAGCCGCTAGGATTGCTCTGCCCCACCGGTCCCGTTCCAAGGCAGCTACCTGCGTGAAACTGCACAATATGCTCACAAGCACCCTGTTCTTCACATGCAGAGGCAAGAAAGAGGCAGAATCGGTCTAATTCGGCCAGTCTGACAGTAAATGTGGTGGAGAGCAAAACAGCCGTTTCAGAGCGATAGGATGCTTTTTTGCACATTTCGACTTAAAAAGGCCCTGTCCTCACTGAATATTGAGCTGCAATGTGTGATTTGGATGAGGTTTTATCATTACAAGCTCGCATGGGATGTGTAATGAGGGAAAAAGCATGATTTTTATCCTCCACGAGAGGGGCCCTGACAGCGCCCCATTCATCCGCCTGAACGCGCTCCCTCGCCGGCTTCCACTGCTCGGGCGAGCCGCTAGGATTGCTCTGCCCCACCGGTCCCGTTCCAAGGCAGCTACCTGCGTGAAACTGCACAATATGCTCACAAGCACCCTGTTCTTCACATGCAGAGGCAAGAAAGAGGCAGAATCGGTCTAATTCGGCCAGTCTGACAGTAAATGTGGTGGAGAGCAAAACAGCCGTTTCAGAGCGATAGGATGCTTTTTTGCACATTTCGACTTAAAAAGGCCCTGTCCTCACTGAATATTGAGCTGCAATGTGTGATTTGGATGAGGTTTTATCATTACAAGCTCGCATGGGATGTGTAATGAGGGAAAAAGCATGATTTTTATCCTCCACGAGAGGGGCCCTGACAGCTCCGCATTCATCCGGCTGAACGCGCACCCTCGCCGGCTTCCACTGCTCGGGCGAGCCGCTAGGATTGCTCTGCCCCACCGGTCCCGTTCCAAGGCAGCTACCTGCGTGAAACTGCACAATATGCTCACAAGCACCCTGTTCTTCACATGCAGAGGCAAGAAAGAGGCAGAATCGGTCTAATTCGGCCAGTCTGACAGTAAATGTGGTGGAGAGCAAAACAGCCGTTTCAGAGCGATAGGATGCTTTTTTGCACATTTCGACTTAAAAAGGCCCTGTCCTCACTGAATATTGAGCTGCAATGTGTGATTTGGATGAGGTTTTATCATTACAAGCTCGCATGGGATGTGTAATGAGGGAAAAAGCATGATTTTTATCCTCCACGAGAGGGGCCCTGACAGCGCCCCATTCATCCGGCTGAACGCGCACCCTCGCCGGCTTCCACTGCTCGGGCGAGCCGCTAGGATTGCTCTGCCCCACCGGTCCCGTTCCAAGGCAGCTACCTGCGTGAAACTGCACAATATGCTCACAAGCACCCTGTTCTTCACATGCAGAGGCAAGAAAGAGGCAGAATCGGTCTAATTCGGCCAGTCTGACAGTAAATGTGGTGGAGAGCAAAACAGCCGTTTCAGAGCGATAGGATGCTTTTTTGCACATTTCGACTTAAAAAGGCCCTGTCCTCACTGAATATTGAGCTGCAATGTGTGATTTGGATGAGGTTTTATCATTACAAGCTCGCATGGGATGTGTAATGAGGGAAAAAGCATGATTTTTATCCTCCACGAGAGGGGCCCTGACAGCGCCCCATTCATCCGGCTGAACGCGCACCCTCGCCGGCTTCCACTGCTCGGGCGAGCCGCTAGGATTGCTCTGCCCCACCGGTCCCGTTCCAAGCCAGCTACCTGCGTGAAACTGCACAATATGCTCACAAGCACCCTGTTCTTCACATGCAGAGGCAAGAAAGAGGCAGAATCGGTCTAATTCGGCCAGTCTGACAGTAAATGTGGTGGAGAGCAAAACAGCCGTTTCAGAGCGATAGGATGCTTTTTTGCACATTTCGACTTAAAAAGGCCCTGTCCTCACTGAATATTGAGCTGCAATGTGTGATTTGGATGAGGTTTTATCATTACAAGCTCGCATGGGATGTGTAATGAGGGAAAAAGCATGATTTTTATCCTCCACGAGAGGGGCCCTGACAGCGCCCCATTCATCCGGCTGAACGCGCACCCTCGCCGGCTTCCACTGCTCGGGCGAGCCGCTAGGATTGCTCTGCCCCACCGGTCCCGTTCCAAGCCAGCTACCTGCGTGAAACTGCACAATATGCTCACAAGCACCCTGTTCTTCACATGCAGAGGCAAGAAAGAGGCAGAATCGGTCTAATTCGGCCAGTCTGACAGTAAATGTGGTGGAGAGCAAAACAGCCGTTTCAGAGCGATAGGATGCTTTTTTGCACATTTCGACTTAAAAAGGCCCTGTCCTCACTGAATATTGAGCTGCAATGTGTGATTTGGATGAGGTTTTATCATTACAAGCTCGCATGGGATGTGTAATGAGGGAAAAAGCATGATTTTTATCCTCCACGAGAGGGGCCCTGACAGCGCCCCATTCATCCGGCTGAACGCGCACCCTCGCCGGCTTCCACTGCTCGGGCGAGCCGCTAGGATTGCTCTGCCCCACCGGTCCCGTTCCAAGCCAGCTACCTGCTTGAAACTGCACAATATGCTCACAAGCACCCTGTTCTTCACATGCAGAGGCAAGAAAGAGGCAGAATCGGTCTAATTCGGCCAGTCTGACAGTAAATGTGGTGGAGAGCAAAACAGCCGTTTCAGAGCGATAGGATGCTTTTTTGCACATTTCGACTTAAAAAGGCCCTGTCCTCACTGAATATTGAGCTGCAATGTGTGATTTGGATGAGGTTTTATCATTACAAGCTCGCATGGGATGTGTAATGAGGGAAAAAGCATGATTTTTATCCTCCACGAGAGGGGCCCTGACAGCGCCCCATTCATCCGGCTGAACGCGCACCCTCGCCGGCTTCCACTGCTCGGGCGAGCCGCTAGGATTGCTCTGCCCCACCGGTCCCGTTCCAAGCCAGCTACCTGCTTGAAACTGCACAATATGCTCACAAGCACCCTGTTCTTCACATGCAGAGGCAAGAAAGAGGCAGAATCGGTCTAATTCGGCCAGTCTGACAGTAAATGTGGTGGAGAGCAAAACAGCCGTTTCAGAGCGATAGGATGCTTTTTTGCACATTTCGACTTAAAAAGGCCCTGTCCTCACTGAATATTGAGCTGCAATGTGTGATTTGGATGAGGTTTTACCATTACAAGCTCGCATGGGATGTGTAATGAGGGAAAAAGCATGATTTTTATCCTCCACGAGAGGGGCCCTGACAGCGCCCCATTCATCCGGCTGAACGCGCACCCTCGCCGGCTTCCACTGCTCGGGCGAGCCGCTAGGATTGCTCTGCCCCACCGGTCCCGTTCCAAGGCAGCTACCTGCGTGAAACTGCACAATATGCTCACAAGCACCCTGTTCTTCACATGCAGAGGCAAGAAAGAGGCAGAATCGGTCTAATTCGGCCAGTCTGACAGTAAATGTGGTGGAGAGCAAAACAGCCGTTTCAGAGCGATAGGATGCTTTTTTGCACATTTCGACTTAAAAAGGCCCTGTCCTCACTGAATATTGAGCTGCAATGTGTGATTTGGATGAGGTTTTATCATTACAAGCTCGCATGGGATGTGTAATGAGGGAAAAAGCATGATTTTTATCCTCCACGAGAGGGGCCCTGACAGCGCCCCATTCATCCGGCTGAACGCGCACCCTCGCCGGCTTCCACTGCTCGGGCGAGCCGCTAGGATTGCTCTGCCCCACCGGTCCCGTTCCAAGCCAGCTACCTGCGTGAAACTGCACAATATGCTCACAAGCACCCAGTTCTTCACATGCAGAGGCAAGAAAGAGGCAGAATCGGTCTAATTCGGCCAGTCTGACAGTAAATGTGGTGGAGAGCAAAACAGCCGTTTCAGAGCGATAGGATGCTTTTTTGCACATTTCGACTTAAAAAGGCCCTGTCCTCACTGAATATTGAGCTGCAATGTGTGATTTGGATGAGGTTTTATCATTACAAGCTCGCATGGGATGTGTAACGAGGGAAAAAGCATGATTTTTATCCTCCACGAGAGGGGCCCTGACAGCGCCCCATTCATCCGGCTGAACGCGCACCCTCGCCGGCTTCCACTGCTCGGGCGAGCCGCTAGGATTGCTCTGCCCCACCGGTCCCGTTCCAAGCCAGCTACCTGCTTGAAACTGCACAATATGCTCACAAGCACCCTGTTCTTCACATGCAGAGGCAAGAAAGAGGCAGAATCGGTCTAATTCGGCCAGTCTGACAGTAAATGTGGTGGAGAGCAAAACAGCCGTTTCAGAGCGATAGGATGCTTTTTTGCACATTTCGACTTAAAAAGGCCCTGTCCTCACTGAATATTGAGCTGCAATGTGTGATTTGGATGAGGTTTTATCATTACAAGCTCGCATGGGATGTGTAATGAGGGAAAAAGCATGATTTTTATCCTCCACGAGAGGGGCCCTGACAGCGCCCCATTCATCCGGCTGAACGCGCACCCTCGCCGGCTTCCACTGCTCGGGCGAGCCGCTAGGATTGCTCTGCCCCACCGGTCCCGTTCCAAGGCAGCTACCTGCGTGAAACTGCACAATATGCTCACAAGCACCCTGTTCTTCACATGCAGAGGCAAGAAAGAGGCAGAATCGGTCTAATTCGGCCAGTCTGACAGTAAATGTGGTGGAGAGCAAAACAGCCGTTTCAGAGCGATAGGATGCTTTTTTGCACATTTCGACTTAAAAAGGCCCTGTCCTCACTGAATATTGAGCTGCAATGTGTGATTTGGATGAGGTTTTATCATTACAAGCTCGCATGGGATGTGTAATGAGGGAAAAAGCATGATTTTTATCCTCCACGAGAGGGGCCCTGACAGCGCCCCATTCATCCGGCTGAACGCGCACCCTCGCCGGCTTCCACTGCTCGGGCGAGCCGCTAGGATTGCTCTGCCCCACCGGTCCCGTTCCAAGCCAGCTACCTGCTTGAAACTGCACAATATGCTCACAAGCACCCTGTTCTTCACATGCAGAGGCAAGAAAGAGGCAGAATCGGTCTAATTCGGCCAGTCTGACAGTAAATGTGGTGGAGAGCAAAACAGCCGTTTCAGAGCGATAGGATGCTTTTTTGCACATTTCGACTTAAAAAGGCCCTGTCCTCACTGAATATTGAGCTGCAATGTGTGATTTGGATGAGGTTTTATCATTACAAGCTCGCATGGGATGTGTAATGAGGGAAAAAGCATGATTTTTATCCTCCACGAGAGGGGCCCTGACAGCGCCCCATTCATCCGGCTGAACGCGCACCCTCGCCGGCTTCCACTGCTCGGGCGAGCCGCTAGGATTGCTCTGCCCCACCGGTCCCGTTCCAAGCCAGCTACCTGCTTGAAACTGCACAATATGCTCACAAGCACCCT
The DNA here is from genome assembly GCF_963514085.1 of Chelon labrosus. Classification (NCBI taxonomy): domain Eukaryota; kingdom Metazoa; phylum Chordata; class Actinopteri; order Mugiliformes; family Mugilidae; genus Chelon; species Chelon labrosus. Next base: position 397,037 of record NW_028181561.1, read on the forward strand.
GTTCTTCACATGCAGAGGCAAGAAAGAGGCAGAATCGGTCTAATTCGGCCAGTCTGACAGTAAATGTGGTGGAGAGCAAAACAGCCGTTTCAGAGCGATAGGATGCTTTTTTGCACATTTCGACTTAAAAAGGCCCTGTCCTCACTGAATATTGAGCTGCAATGTGTGATTTGGATGAGGTTTTATCATTACAAGCTCGCATGGGATGTGTAATGAGGGAAAAAGCATGATTTTTATCCTCCACGAGAGGGGCCCTGACAGCGCCCCATTCATCCGGCTGAACGCGCACCCTCGCCGGCTTCCACTGCTCGGGCGAGCCGCTAGGATTGCTCTGCCCCACCGGTCCCGTTCCAAGCCAGCTACCTGCGTGAAACTGCACAATATGCTCACAAGCACCCTGTTCTTCACATGCAGAGGCAAGAAAGAGGCAGAATCGGTCTAATTCGGCCAGTCTGACAGTAAATGTGGTGGAGAGCAAAACAGCCGTTTCAGAGCGATAGGATGCTTTTTTGCACATTTCGACTTAAAAAGGCCCTGTCCTCACTGAATATTGAGCTGCAATGTGTGATTTGGATGAGGTTTTATCATTACAAGCTCGCATGGGATGTGTAATGAGGGAAAAAGCATGATTTTTATCCTCCACGAGAGGGGCCCTGACAGCGCCCCATTCATCCGGCTGAACGCGCACCCTCGCCGGCTTCCACTGCTCGGGCGAGCCGCTAGGATTGCTCTGCCCCACCGGTCCCGTTCCAAGCCAGCTACCTGCGTGAAACTGCACAATATGCTCACAAGCACCCTGTTCTTCACATGCAGAGGCAAGAAAGAGGCAGAATCGGTCTAATTCGGCCAGTCTGACAGTAAATGTGGTGGAGAGCAAAACAGCCGTTTCAGAGCGATAGGATGCTTTTTTGCACATTTCGACTTAAAAAGGCCCTGTCCTCACTGAATATTGAGCTGCAATGTGTGATTTGGATGAGGTTTTATCATTACAAGCTCGCATGGGATGTGTAATGAGGGAAAAAGCATGATTTTTATCCTCCACGAGAGGGGCCCTGACAGCGCCCCATTCATCCGGCTGAACGCGCACCCTCGCCGGCTTCCACTGCTCGGGCGAGCCGCTAGGATTGCTCTGCCCCACCGGTCCCGTTCCAAGCCAGCTACCTGCGTGAAACTGCACAATATGCTCACAAGCACCCTGTTCTTCACATGCAGAGGCAAGAAAGAGGCAGAATCGGTCTAATTCGGCCAGTCTGACAGTAAATGTGGTGGAGAGCAAAAAAGCCGTTTCAGAGCGATAGGATGCTTTTTTGCACATTTCGACTTAAAAAGGCCCTGTCCTCACTGAATATTGAGCTGCAATGTGTGATTTGGATGAGGTTTTATCATTACAAGCTCGCATGGGATGTGTAATGAGGGAAAAAGCATGATTTTTATCCTCCACGAGAGGGGCCCTGACAGCGCCCCATTCATCCGGCTGAACGCGCACCCTCGCCGGCTTCCACTGCTCGGGCGAGCCGCTAGGATTGCTCTGCCCCACCGGTCCCGTTCCAAGCCAGCTACCTGCGTGAAACTGCACAATATGCTCACAAGCACCCTGTTCTTCACATGCAGAGGCAAGAAAGAGGCAGAATCGGTCTAATTCGGCCAGTCTGACAGTAAATGTGGTGGAGAGCAAAACAGCCGTTTCAGAGCGATAGGATGCTTTTTTGCACATTTCGACTTAAAAAGGCCCTGTCCTCACTGAATATTGAGCTGCAATGTGTGATTTGGATGAGGTTTTATCATTACAAGCTCGCATGGGATGTGTAATGAGGGAAAAAGCATGATTTTTATCCTCCACGAGAGGGGCCCTGACAGCGCCCCATTCATCCGGCTGAACGCGCACCCTCGCCGGCTTCCACTGCTCGGGCGAGCCGCTAGGATTGCTCTGCCCCACCGGTCCCGTTCCAAGCCAGCTACCTGCGTGAAACTGCACAATATGCTCACAAGCACCCTGTTCTTCACATGCAGAGGCAAGAAAGAGGCAGAATCGGTCTAATTCGGCCAGTCTGACAGTAAATGTGGTGGAGAGCAAAAAAGCCGTTTCAGAGCGATAGGATGCTTTTTTGCACATTTCGACTTAAAAAGGCCCTGTCCTCACTGAATATTGAGCTGCAATGTGTGATTTGGATGAGGTTTTATCATTACAAGCTCGCATGGGATGTGTAATGAGGGAAAAAGCATGATTTTTATCCTCCACGAGAGGGGCCCTGACAGCGCCCCATTCATCCGGCTGAACGCGCACCCTCGCCGGCTTCCACTGCTCGGGCGAGCCGCTAGGATTGCTCTGCCCCACCGGTCCCGTTCCAAGCCAGCTACCTGCGTGAAACTGCACAATATGCTCACAAGCACCCTGTTCTTCACATGCAGAGGCAAGAAAGAGGCAGAATCGGTCTAATTCGGCCAGTCTGACAGTAAATGTGGTGGAGAGCAAAACAGCCGTTTCAGAGCGATAGGATGCTTTTTTGCACATTTCGACTTAAAAAGGCCCTGTCCTCACTGAATATTGAGCTGCAATGTGTGATTTGGATGAGGTTTTATCATTACAAGCTCGCATGGGATGTGTAATGAGGGAAAAAGCATGATTTTTATCCTCCACGAGAGGGGCCCTGACAGCGCCCCATTCATCCGGCTGAACGCGCACCCTCGCCGGCTTCCACTGCTCGGGCGAGCCGCTAGGATTGCTCTGCCCCACCGGTCCCGTTCCAAGCCAGCTACCTGCGTGAAACTGCACAATATGCTCACAAGCACCCTGTTCTTCACATGCAGAGGCAAGAAAGAGGCAGAATCGGTCTAATTCGGCCAGTCTGACAGTAAATGTGGTGGAGAGCAAAACAGCCGTTTCAGAGCGATAGGATGCTTTTTTGCACATTTCGACTTAAAAAGGCCCTGTCCTCACTGAATATTGAGCTGCAATGTGTGATTTGGATGAGGTTTTATCATTACAAGCTCGCATGGGATGTGTAATGAGGGAAAAAGCATGATTTTTATCCTCCACGAGAGGGGCCCTGACAGCGCCCCATTCATCCGGCTGAACGCGCACCCTCGCCGGCTTCCACTGCTCGGGCGAGCCGCTAGGATTGCTCTGCCCCACCGGTCCCGTTCCAAGCCAGCTACCTGCGTGAAACTGCACAATATGCTCACAAGCACCCTGTTCTTCACATGCAGAGGCAAGAAAGAGGCAGAATCGGTCTAATTCGGCCAGTCTGACAGTAAATGTGGTGGAGAGCAAAACAGCCGTTTCAGAGCGATAGGATGCTTTTTTGCACATTTCGACTTAAAAAGGCCCTGTCCTCACTGAATATTGAGCTGCAATGTGTGATTTGGATGAGGTTTTATCATTACAAGCTCGCATGGGATGTGTAATGAGGGAAAAAGCATGATTTTTATCCTCCACGAGAGGGGCCCTGACAGCGCCCCATTCATCCGGCTGAACGCGCACCCTCGCCGGCTTCCACTGCTCGGGCGAGCCGCTAGGATTGCTCTGCCCCACCGGTCCCGTTCCAAGCCAGCTACCTGCTTGAAACTGCACAATATGCTCACAAGCACCCTGTTCTTCACATGCAGAGGCAAGAAAGAGGCAGAATCGGTCTAATTCGGCCAGTCTGACAGTAAATGTGGTGGAGAGCAAAACAGCCGTTTCAGAGCGATAGGATGCTTTTTTGCACATTTCGACTTAAAAAGGCCCTGTCCTCACTGAATATTGAGCTGCAATGTGTGATTTGGATGAGGTTTTATCATTACAAGCTCGCATGGGATGTGTAATGAGGGAAAAAGCATGATTTTTATCCTCCACGAGAGGGGCCCTGACAGCGCCCCATTCATCCGGCTGAACGCGCACCCTCGCCGGCTTCCACTGCTCGGGCGAGCCGCTAGGATTGCTCTGCCCCACCGGTCCCGTTCCAAGCCAGCTACCTGCGTGAAACTGCACAATATGCTCACAAGCACCCTGTTCTTCACATGCAGAGGCAAGAAAGAGGCAGAATCGGTCTAATTCGGCCAGTCTGACAGTAAATGTGGTGGAGAGCAAAACAGCCGTTTCAGAGCGATAGGATGCTTTTTTGCACATTTCGACTTAAAAAGGCCCTGTCCTCACTGAATATTGAGCTGCAATGTGTGATTTGGATGAGGTTTTATCATTACAAGCTCGCATGGGATGTGTAATGAGGGAAAAAGCATGATTTTTATCCTCCACGAGAGGGGCCCTGACAGCGCCCCATTCATCCGGCTGAACGCGCACCCTCGCCGGCTTCCACTGCTCGGGCGAGCCGCTAGGATTGCTCTGCCCCACCGGTCCCGTTCCAAGCCAGCTACCTGCGTGAAACTGCACAATATGCTCACAAGCACCCTGTTCTTCACATGCAGAGGCAAGAAAGAGGCAGAATCGGTCTAATTCGGCCAGTCTGACAGTAAATGTGGTGGAGAGCAAAACAGCCGTTTCAGAGCGATAGGATGCTTTTTTGCACATTTCGACTTAAAAAGGCCCTGTCCTCACTGAATATTGAGCTGCAATGTGTGATTTGGATGAGGTTTTATCATTACAAGCTCGCATGGGATGTGTAATGAGGGAAAAAGCATGATTTTTATCCTCCACGAGAGGGGCCCTGACAGCGCCCCATTCATCCGGCTGAACGCGCACCCTCGCCGGCTTCCACTGCTCGGGCGAGCCGCTAGGATTGCTCTGCCCCACCGGTCCCGTTCCAAGCCAGCTACCTGCGTGAAACTGCACAATATGCTCACAAGCACCCTGTTCTTCACATGCAGAGGCAAGAAAGAGGCAGAATCGGTCTAATTCGGCCAGTCTGACAGTAAATGTGGTGGAGAGCAAAACAGCCGTTTCAGAGCGATAGGATGCTTTTTTGCACATTTCGACTTAAAAAGGCCCTGTCCTCACTGAATATTGAGCTGCAATGTGTGATTTGGATGAGGTTTTATCATTACAAGCTCGCATGGGATGTGTAATGAGGGAAAAAGCATGATTTTTATCCTCCACGAGAGGGGCCCTGACAGCGCCCCATTCATCCGGCTGAACGCGCACCCTCGCCGGCTTCCACTGCTCGGGCGAGCCGCTAGGATTGCTCTGCCCCACCGGTCCCGTTCCAAGCCAGCTACCTGCGTGAAACTGCACAATATGCTCACAAGCACCCTGTTCTTCACATGCAGAGGCAAGAAAGAGGCAGAATCGGTCTAATTCGGCCAGTCTGACAGTAAATGTGGTGGAGAGCAAAACAGCCGTTTCAGAGCGATAGGATGCTTTTTTGCACATTTCGACTTAAAAAGGCCCTGTCCTCACTGAATATTGAGCTGCAATGTGTGATTTGGATGAGGTTTTATCATTACAAGCTCGCATGGGATGTGTAATGAGGGAAAAAGCATGATTTTTATCCTCCACGAGAGGGGCCCTGACAGCGCCCCATTCATCCGGCTGAACGCGCACCCTCGCCGGCTTCCACTGCTCGGGCGAGCCGCTAGGATTGCTCTGCCCCACCGGTCCCGTTCCAAGCCAGCTACCTGCTTGAAACTGCACAATATGCTCACAAGCACCCTGTTCTTCACATGCAGAGGCAAGAAAGAGGCAGAATCGGTCTAATTCGGCCAGTCTGACAGTAAATGTGGTGGAGAGCAAAACAGCCGTTTCAGAGCGATAGGATGCTTTTTTGCACATTTCGACTTAAAAAGGCCCTGTCCTCACTGAATATTGAGCTGCAATGTGTGATTTGGATGAGGTTTTATCATTACAAGCTCGCATGGGATGTGTAATGAGGGAAAAAGCATGATTTTTATCCTCCACGAGAGGGGGCCCTGACAGCGCCCCATTCATCCGGCTGAACGCGCACCCTCGCCGGCTTCCACTGCTCGGGCGAGCCGCTAGGATTGCTCTGCCCCACCGGTCCCGTTCCAAGCCAGCTACCTGCTTGAAACTGCACAATATGCTCACAAGCACCCTGTTCTTCACATGCAGAGGCAAGAAAGAGGCAGAATCGGTCTAATTCGGCCAGTCTGACAGTAAATGTGGTGGAGAGCAAAACAGCCGTTTCAGAGCGATAGGATGCTTTTTTGCACATTTCGACTTAAAAAGGCCCTGTCCTCACTGAATATTGAGCTGCAATGTGTGATTTGGATGAGGTTTTATCATTACAAGCTCGCATGGGATGTGTAATGAGGGAAAAAGCATGATTTTTATCCTCCACGAGAGGGGCCCTGACAGCGCCCCATTCATCCGGCTGAACGCGCACCCTCGCCGGCTTCCACTGCTCGGGCGAGCCGCTAGGATTGCTCTGCCCCACCGGTCCCGTTCCAAGCCAGCTACCTGCTTGAAACTGCACAATATGCTCACAAGCACCCTGTTCTTCACATGCAGAGGCAAGAAAGAGGCAGAATCGGTCTAATTCGGCCAGTCTGACAGTAAATGTGGTGGAGAGCAAAACAGCCGTTTCAGAGCGATAGGATGCTTTTTTGCACATTTCGACTTAAAAAGGCCCTGTCCTCACTGAATATTGAGCTGCAATGTGTGATTTGGATGAGGTTTTATCATTACAAGCTCGCATGGGATGTGTAATGAGGGAAAAAGCATGATTTTTATCCTCCACGAGAGGGGCCCTGACAGCGCCCCATTCATCCGGCTGAACGCGCACCCTCGCCGGCTTCCACTGCTCGGGCGAGCCGCTAGGATTGCTCTGCTCCACCGGTCCCGTTCCAAGCCAGCTACCTGCGTGAAACTGCACAATATGCTCACAAGCACCCTGTTCTTCACATGCAGAGGCAAGAAAGAGGCAGAATCGGTCTAATTCGGCCAGTCTGACAGTAAATGTGGTGGAGAGCAAAACAGCCGTTTCAGAGCGATAGGATGCTTTTTTGCACATTTCGACTTAAAAAGGCCCTGTCCTCACTGAATATTGAGCTGCAATGTGTGATTTGGATGAGGTTTTATCATTACAAGCTCGCATGGGATGTGTAATGAGGGAAAAAGCATGATTTTTATCCTCCACGAGAGGGGCCCTGACAGCGCCCCATTCATCCGGCTGAACGCGCACCCTCGCCGGCTTCCACTGCTCGGGCGAGCCGCTAGGATTGCTCTGCCCCACCGGTCCCGTTCCAAGCCAGCTACCTGCTGGAAACTGCACAATATGCTCACAAGCACCCTGTTCTTCACATGCAGAGGCAAGAAAGAGGCAGAATCGGTCTAATTCGGCCAGTCTGACAGTAAATGTGGTGGAGAGCAAAACAGCCGTTTCAGAGCGATAGGATGCTTTTTTGCACATTTCGACTTAAAAAGGCCCTGTCCTCACTGAATATTGAGCTGCAATGTGTGATTTGGATGAGGTTTTATCATTACAAGCTCGCATGGGATGTGTAATGAGGGAAAAAGCATGATTTTTATCCTCCACGAGAGGGGCCCTGACAGCGCCCCATTCATCCGGCTGAACGCGCACCCTCGCCGGCTTCCACTGCTCTGGCGAGCCGCTAGGATTGCTCTGCCCCACCGGTCCCGTTCCAAGCCAGCTACCTGCTTGAAACTGCACAATATGCTCACAAGCACCCTGTTCTTCACATGCAGAGGCAAGAAAGAGGCAGAATCGGTCTAATTCGGCCAGTCTGACAGTAAATGTGGTGGAGAGCAAAACAGCCGTTTCAGAGCGATAGGATGCTTTTTTGCACATTTCGACTTAAAAAGGCCCTGTCCTCACTGAATATTGAGCTGCAATGTGTGATTTGGATGAGGTTTTATCATTACAAGCTCGCATGGGATGTGTAATGAGGGAAAAAGCATGATTTTTATCCTCCACGAGAGGGGGCCCTGACAGCGCCCCATTCATCCGGCTGAACGCGCACCCTCGCCGGCTTCCACTGCTCGGGCGAGCCGCTAGGATTGCTCTGCCCCACCGGTCCCGTTCCAAGCCAGCTACCTGCTTGAAACTGCACAATATGCTCACAAGCACCCTGTTCTTCACATGCAGAGGCAAGAAAGAGGCAGAATCGGTCTAATTCGGCCAGTCTGACAGTAAATGTGGTGGAGAGCAAAACAGCCGTTTCAGAGCGATAGGATGCTTTTTTGCACATTTCGACTTAAAAAGGCCCTGTCCTCACTGAATATTGAGCTGCAATGTGTGATTTGGATGAGGTTTTATCATTACAAGCTCGCATGGGATGTGTAATGAGGGAAAAAGCATGATTTTTATCCTCCACGAGAGGGGCCCTGACAGCGCCCCATTCATCCGGCTGAACGCGCACCCTCGCCGGCTTCCACTGCTCGGGCGAGCCGCTAGGATTGCTCTGCCCCACCGGTCCCGTTCCAAGCCAGCTACCTGCTTGAAACTGCACAATATGCTCACAAGCACCCTGTTCTTCACATGCAGAGGCAAGAAAGAGGCAGAATCGGTCTAATTCGGCCAGTCTGACAGTAAATGTGGTGGAGAGCAAAACAGCCGTTTCAGAGCGATAGGATGCTTTTTTGCACATTTCGACTTAAAAAGGCCCTGTCCTCACTGAATATTGAGCTGCAATGTGTGATTTGGATGAGGTTTTATCATTACAAGCTCGCATGGGATGTGTAATGAGGGAAAAAGCATGATTTTTATCCTCCACGAGAGGGGCCCTGACAGCGCCCCATTCATCCGGCTGAACGCGCACCCTCGCCGGCTTCCACTGCTCGGGCGAGCCGCTAGGATTGCTCTGCCCCACCGGTCCCGTTCCAAGGCAGCTACCTGCGTGAAACTGCACAATATGCTCACAAGCACCCTGTTCTTCACATGCAGAGGCAAGAAAGAGGCAGAATCGGTCTAATTCGGCCAGTCTGACAGTAAATGTGGTGGAGAGCAAAACAGCCGTTTCAGAGCGATAGGATGCTTTTTTGCACATTTCGACTTAAAAAGGCCCTGTCCTCACTGAATATTGAGCTGCAATGTGTGATTTGGATGAGGTTTTATCATTACAAGCTCGCATGGGATGTGTAATGAGGGAAAAAGCATGATTTTTATCCTCCACGAGAGGGGCCCTGACAGCGCCCCATTCATCCGGCTGAACGCGCACCCTCGCCGGCTTCCACTGCTCGGGCGAGCCGCTAGGATTGCTCTGCCCCACCGGTCCCGTTCCAAGCCAGCTACCTGCTTGAAACTGCACAATATGCTCACAAGCACCCTGTTCTTCACATGCAGAGGCAAGAAAGAGGCAGAATCGGTCTAATTCGGCCAGTCTGACAGTAAATGTGGTGGAGAGCAAAACAGCCGTTTCAGAGCGATAGGATGCTTTTTTGCACATTTCGACTTAAAAAGGCCCTGTCCTCACTGAATATTGAGCTGCAATGTGTGATTTGGATGAGGTTTTATCATTACAAGCTCGCATGGGATGTGTAATGAGGGAAAAAGCATGATTTTTATCCTCCACGAGAGGGGCCCTGACAGCGCCCCATTCATCCGGCTGAACGCGCACCCTCGCCGGCTTCCACTGCTCGGGCGAGCCGCTAGGATTGCTCTGCCCCACCGGTCCCGTTCCAAGCCAGCTACCTGCGTGAAACTGCACAATATGCTCACAAGCACCCTGTTCTTCACATGCAGAGGCAAGAAAGAGGCAGAATCGGTCTAATTCGGCCAGTCTGACAGTAAATGTGGTGGAGAGCAAAACAGCCGTTTCAGAGCGATAGGATGCTGTTTTGCACATTTCGACTTAAAAAGGCCCTGTCCTCACTGAATATTGAGCTGCAATGTGTGATTTGGATGAGGTTTTATCATTACAAGCTCGCATGGGATGTGTAATGAGGGAAAAAGCATGATTTTTATCCTCCACGAGAGGGGCCCTGACAGCGCCCCATTCATCCGGCTGAACGCGCACCCTCGCCGGCTTCCACTGCTCGGGCGAGCCGCTAGGATTGCTCTGCCCCACCGGTCCCGTTCCAAGCCAGCTACCTGCTGGAAACTGCACAATATGCTCACAAGCACCCTGTTCTTCACATGCAGAGGCAAGAAAGAGGCAGAATCGGTCTAATTCGGCCAGTCTGACAGTAAATGTGGTGGAGAGCAAAACAGCCGTTTCAGAGCGATAGGATGCTTTTTTGCACATTTCGACTTAAAAAGGCCCTGTCCTCACTGAATATTGAGCTGCAATGTGTGATTTGGATGAGGTTTTATCATTACAAGCTCGCATGGGATGTGTAATGAGGGAAAAAGCATGATTTTTATCCTCCACGAGAGGGGCCCTGACAGCGCCCCATTCATCCGGCTGAACGCGCACCCTCGCCGGCTTCCACTGCTCGGGCGAGCCGCTAGGATTGCTCTGCCCCACCGGTCCCGTTCCAAGCCAGCTACCTGCTTGAAACTGCACAATATGCTCACAAGCACCCTGTTCTTCACATGCAGAGGCAAGAAAGAGGCAGAATCGGTCTAATTCGGCCAGTCTGACAGTAAATGTGGTGGAGAGCAAAACAGCCGTTTCAGAGCGATAGGATGCTTTTTTGCACATTTCGACTTAAAAAGGCCCTGTCCTCACTGAATATTGAGCTGCAATGTGTGATTTGGATGAGGTTTTATCATTACAAGCTCGCATGGGATGTGTAATGAGGGAAAAAGCATGATTTTTATCCTCCACGAGAGGGGCCCTGACAGCGCCCCATTCATCCGGCTGAACGCGCACCCTCGCCGGCTTCCACTGCTCGGGCGAGCCGCTAGGATTGCTCTGCCCCACCGGTCCCGTTCCAAGCCAGCTACCTGCGTGAAACTGCACAATATGCTCACAAGCACCCTGTTCTTCACATGCAGAGGCAAGAAAGAGGCAGAATCGGTCTAATTCGGCCAGTCTGACAGTAAATGTGGTGGAGAGCAAAACAGCCGTTTCAGAGCGATAGGATGCTTTTTTGCACATTTCGACTTAAAAAGGCCCTGTCCTCACTGAATATTGAGCTGCAATGTGTGATTTGGATGAGGTTTTATCATTACAAGCTCGCATGGGATGTGTAATGAGGGAAAAAGCATGATTTTTATCCTCCACGAGAGGGGCCCTGACAGCGCCCCATTCATCCGGCTGAACGCGCACCCTCGCCGGCTTCCACTGCTCGGGCGAGCCGCTAGGATTGCTCTGCCCCACCGGTCCCGTTCCAAGCCAGCTACCTGCTTGAAACTGCACAATATGCTCACAAGCACCCTGTTCTTCACATGCAGAGGCAAGAAAGAGGCAGAATCGGTCTAATTCGGCCAGTCTGACAGTAAATGTGGTGGAGAGCAAAACAGCCGTTTCAGAGCGATAGGATGCTTTTTTGCACATTTCGACTTAAAAAGGCCCTGTCCTCACTGAATATTGAGCTGCAATGTGTGATTTGGATGAGGTTTTATCATTACAAGCTCGCATGGGATGTGTAATGAGGGAAAAAGCATGATTTTTATCCTCCACGAGAGGGGCCCTGACAGCGCCCCATTCATCCGGCTGAACGCGCACCCTCGCCGGCTTCCACTGCTCGGGCGAGCCGCTAGGATTGCTCTGCCCCACCGGTCCCGTTCCAAGCCAGCTACCTGCGTGAAACTGCACAATATGCTCACAAGCACCCTGTTCTTCACATGCAGAGGCAAGAAAGAGGCAGAATCGGTCTAATTCGGCCAGTCTGACAGTAAATGTGGTGGAGAGCAAAACAGCCGTTTCAGAGCGATAGGATGCTGTTTTGCACATTTCGACTTAAAAAGGCCCTGTCCTCACTGAATATTGAGCTGCAATGTGTGATTTGGATGAGGTTTTATCATTACAAGCTCGCATGGGATGTGTAATGAGGGAAAAAGCATGATTTTTATCCTCCACGAGAGGGGCCCTGACAGCGCCCCATTCATCCGGCTGAACGCGCACCCTCGCCGGCTTCCACTGCTCGGGCGAGCCGCTAGGATTGCTCTGCCCCACCGGTCCCGTTCCAAGCCAGCTACCTGCTGGAAACTGCACAATATGCTCACAAGCACCCTGTTCTTCACATGCAGAGGCAAGAAAGAGGCAGAATCGGTCTAATTCGGCCAGTCTGACAGTAAATGTGGTGGAGAGCAAAACAGCCGTTTCAGAGCGATAGGATGCTTTTTTGCACATTTCGACTTAAAAAGGCCCTGTCCTCACTGAATATTGAGCTGCAATGTGTGATTTGGATGAGGTTTTATCATTACAAGCTCGCATGGGATGTGTAATGAGGGAAAAAGCATGATTTTTATCCTCCACGAGAGGGGCCCTGACAGCGCCCCATTCATCCGGCTGAACGCGCACCCTCGCCGGCTTCCACTGCTCTGGCGAGCCGCTAGGATTGCTCTGCCCCACCGGTCCCGTTCCAAGCCAGCTACCTGCTTGAAACTGCACAATATGCTCACAAGCACCCTGTTCTTCACATGCAGAGGCAAGAAAGAGGCAGAATCGGTCTAATTCGGCCAGTCTGACAGTAAATGTGGTGGAGAGCAAAACAGCCGTTTCAGAGCGATAGGATGCTTTTTTGCACATTTCGACTTAAAAAGGCCCTGTCCTCACTGAATATTGAGCTGCAATGTGTGATTTGGATGAGGTTTTATCATTACAAGCTCGCATGGGATGTGTAATGAGGGAAAAAGCATGATTTTTATCCTCCACGAGAGGGGCCCTGACAGCGCCCCATTCATCCGGCTGAACGCGCACCCTCGCCGGCTTCCACTGCTCGGGCGAGCCGCTAGGATTGCTCTGCCCCACCGGTCCCGTTCCAAGCCAGCTACCTGCTTGAAACTGCACAATATGCTCACAAGCACCCTGTTCTTCACATGCAGAGGCAAGAAAGAGGCAGAATCGGTCTAATTCGGCCAGTCTGACAGTAAATGTGGTGGAGAGCAAAACAGCCGTTTCAGAGCGATAGGATGCTTTTTTGCACATTTCGACTTAAAAAGGCCCTGTCCTCACTGAATATTGAGCTGCAATGTGTGATTTGGATGAGGCTTTATCATTACAAGCTCGCATGGGATGTGTAATGAGGGAAAAAGCATGATTTTTATCCTCCACGAGAGGGGCCCTGACAGCGCCCCATTCATCCGGCTGAACGCGCACCCTCGCCGGCTTCCACTGCTCGGGCGAGCCGCTAGGATTGCTCTGCCCCACCGGTCCCGTTCCAAGCCAGCTACCTGCTTGAAACTGCACAATATGCTCACAAGCACCCTGTTCTTCACATGCAGAGGCAAGAAAGAGGCAGAATCGGTCTAATTCGGCCAGTCTGACAGTAAATGTGGTGGAGAGCAAAACAGCCGTTTCAGAGCGATAGGATGCTTTTTTGCACATTTCGACTTAAAAAGGCCCTGTCCTCACTGAATATTGAGCTGCAATGTGTGATTTGGATGAGGTTTTATCATTACAAGCTCGCATGGGATGTGTAATGAGGGAAAAAGCATGATTTTTATCCTCCACGAGAGGGGCCCTGACAGCGCCCCATTCATCCGGCTGAACGCGCACCCTCGCCGGCTTCCACTGCTCGGGCGAGCCGCTAGGATTGCTCTGCCCCACCGGTCCCGTTCCAAGCCAGCTACCTGCGTGAAACTGCACAATATGCTCACAAGCACCCTGTTCTTCACATGCAGAGGCAAGAAAGAGGCAGAATCGGTCTAATTCGGCCAGTCTGACAGTAAATGTGGTGGAGAGCAAAACAGCCGTTTCAGAGCGATAGGATGCTTTTTTGCACATTTCGACTTAAAAAGGCCCTGTCCTCACTGAATATTGAGCTGCAATGTGTGATTTGGATGAGGTTTTATCATTACAAGCTCGCATGGGATGTGTAATGAGGGAAAAAGCATGATTTTTATCCTCCACGAGAGGGGCCCTGACAGCGCCCCATTCATCCGGCTGAACGCGCACCCTCGCCGGCTTCCACTGCTCGGGCGAGCCGCTAGGATTGCTCTGCCCCACCGGTCCCGTTCCAAGCCAGCTACCTGCGTGAAACTGCACAATATGCTCACAAGCACCCTGTTCTTCACATGCAGAGGCAAGAAAGAGGCAGAATCGGTCTAATTCGGCCAGTCTGACAGTAAATGTGGTGGAGAGCAAAACAGCCGTTTCAGAGCGATAGGATGCTTTTTTGCACATTTCGACTTAAAAAGGCCCTGTCCTCACTGAATATTGAGCTGCAATGTGTGATTTGGATGAGGTTTTATCATTACAAGCTCGCATGGGATGTGTAATGAGGGAAAAAGCATGATTTTTATCCTCCACGAGAGGGGCCCTGACAGCGCCCCATTCATCCGGCTGAACGCGCACCCTCGCCGGCTTCCACTGCTCGGGCGAGCCGCTAGGATTGCTCTGCCCCACCGGTCCCGTTCCAAGCCAGCTACCTGCGTGAAACTGCACAATATGCTCACAAGCACCCTGTTCTTCACATGCAGAGGCAAGAAAGAGGCAGAATCGGTCTAATTCGGCCAGTCTGACAGTAAATGTGGTGGAGAGCAAAACAGCCGTTTCAGAGCGATAGGATGCTTTTTTGCACATTTCGACTTAAAAAGGCCCTGTCCTCACTGAATATTGAGCTGCAATGTGTGATTTGGATGAGGTTTTATCATTACAAGCTCGCATGGGATGTGTAATGAGGGAAAAAGCATGATTTTTATCCTCCACGAGAGGGGCCCTGACAGCGCCCCATTCATCCGGCTGAACGCGCACCCTCGCCGGCTTCCACTGCTCGGGCGAGCCGCTAGGATTGCTCTGCCCCACCGGTCCCGTTCCAAGCCAGCTACCTGCGTGAAACTGCACAATATGCTCACAAGCACCCTGTTCTTCACATGCAGAGGCAAGAAAGAGGCAGAATCGGTCTAATTCGGCCAGTCTGACAGTAAATGTGGTGGAGAGCAAAACAGCCGTTTCAGAGCGATAGGATGCTTTTTTGCACATTTCGACTTAAAAAGGCCCTGTCCTCACTGAATATTGAGCTGCAATGTGTGATTTGGATGAGGTTTTATCATTACAAGCTCGCATGGGATGTGTAATGAGGGAAAAAGCATGATTTTTATCCTCCACGAGAGGGGCCCTGACAGCGCCCCATTCATCCGGCTGAACGCGCACCCTCGCCGGCTTCCACTGCTCGGGCGAGCCGCTAGGATTGCTCTGCCCCACCGGTCCCGTTCCAAGGCAGCTACCTGCGTGAAACTGCACAATATGCTCACAAGCACCCTGTTCTTCACATGCAGAGGCAAGAAAGAGGCAGAATCGGTCTAATTCGGCCAGTCTGACAGTAAATGTGGTGGAGAGCAAAACAGCCGTTTCAGAGCGATAGGATGCTTTTTTGCACATTTCGACTTAAAAAGGCCCTGTCCTCACTGAATATTGAGCTGCAATGTGTGATTTGGATGAGGTTTTATCATTACAAGCTCGCATGGGATGTGTAATGAGGGAAAAAGCATGATTTTTATCCTCCACGAGAGGGGCCCTGACAGCGCCCCATTCATCCGGCTGAACGCGCACCCTCGCCGGCTTCCACTGCTCGGGCGAGCCGCTAGGATTGCTCTGCCCCACCGGTCCCGTTCCAAGCCAGCTACCTGCGTGAAACTGCACAATATGCTCACAAGCACCCTGTTCTTCACATGCAGAGGCAAGAAAGAGGCAGAATCGGTCTAATTCGGCCAGTCTGACAGTAAATGTGGTGGAGAGCAAAACAGCCGTTTCAGAGCGATAGGATGCTTTTTTGCACATTTCGACTTAAAAAGGCCCTGTCCTCACTGAATATTGAGCTGCAATGTGTGATTTGGATGAGGTTTTATCATTACAAGCTCGCATGGGATGTGTAATGAGGGAAAAAGCATGATTTTTATCCTCCACGAGAGGGGCCCTGACAGCGCCCCATTCATCCGGCTGAACGCGCACCCTCGCCGGCTTCCACTGCTCGGGCGAGCCGCTAGGATTGCTCTGCCCCACCGGTCCCGTTCCAAGCCAGCTACCTGCGTGAAACTGCACAATATGCTCACAAGCACCCTGTTCTTCACATGCAGAGGCAAGAAAGAGGCAGAATCGGTCTAATTCGGCCAGTCTGACAGTAAATGTGGTGGAGAGCAAAACAGCCGTTTCAGAGCGATAGGATGCTTTTTTGCACATTTCGACTTAAAAAGGCCCTGTCCTCACTGAATATTGAGCTGCAATGTGTGATTTGGATGAGGTTTTATCATTACAAGCTCGCATGGGATGTGTAATGAGGGAAAAAGCATGATTTTTATCCTCCACGAGAGGGGCCCTGACAGCGCCCCATTCATCCGGCTGAACGCGCACCCTCGCCGGCTTCCACTGCTCGGGCGAGCCGCTAGGATTGCTCTGCCCCACCGGTCCCGTTCCAAGCCAGCTACCTGCGTGAAACTGCACAATATGCTCACAAGCACCCTGTTCTTCACATGCAGAGGCAAGAAAGAGGCAGAATCGGTCTAATTCGGCCAGTCTGACAGTAAATGTGGTGGAGAGCAAAACAGCCGTTTCAGAGCGATAGGATGCTTTTTTGCACATTTCGACTTAAAAAGGCCCTGTCCTCACTGAATATTGAGCTGCAATGTGTGATTTGGATGAGGTTTTATCATTACAAGCTCGCATGGGATGTGTAATGAGGGAAAAAGCATGATTTTTATCCTCCACGAGAGGGGCCCTGACAGCGCCCCATTCATCCGGCTGAACGCGCACCCTCGCCGGCTTCCACTGCTCGGGCGAGCCGCTAGGATTGCTCTGCCCCCACCGGT